>NC_137771.1:210085861-210633361 GCF_963455305.1 Plecotus auritus
AAAAAACTAAATTTTTATTTGTTTACTCTCAATTTTTCAGGAATATTCTACTCCATAAGATATATCCCAAAGTAAGTATAGG
Organism: Plecotus auritus; assembly: GCF_963455305.1. Classification (NCBI taxonomy): domain Eukaryota; kingdom Metazoa; phylum Chordata; class Mammalia; order Chiroptera; family Vespertilionidae; genus Plecotus; species Plecotus auritus. Next base: position 210,085,944 of record NC_137771.1, read on the forward strand.
AGAAGAAAAGCAATGGAAGAAACTGTCCTCAAATGTTATATTGATTATTTAGAGAAGTAACTATGATATAAGATTCAGTAAAACAAATGCCATCAGAGTACAAAACAATTCTACTGATGTTAAAAGGAGGAGAGATAGTTAGAGAAAGAAATATTCATTGAATAAATCACATTTATTTATAGTTTCCCATGTACCAGATGCTGTGCAAGGCTTTTAGCAGACCATAAAGATAAGGAAATATAATTTCTGCTCCTCAGGGCTCAAAATCCAGAAGAAAAGATAAGATATGACACATCCCCATACCAGTCTGTGAGTTGAGGAGTGGCAGGACTGTATCTTATTTGTCTTTGCATTTAAGTTATGAATGAATCTCACTAGATGCTGAATTCAGAATTCTAAGAAACCAACCAGTGATTTGCACCCAGATACTTAAACTAAAACAAAACTAAGTTTTCCACTTTTTTTTCCTATTTAATTTTTGCAGCAACTCTCTGAGGTAGCAACAAGCAAATGATGAAACTGAAGGTTAGAGAAGTTAGGTAAATTGTCCAAAGTTACGCAGCTAATGTATGGTAATGTGCATCCAGAATTCAACCTTTTCATCACTTTTTTTTTTTCATATTATTGCTGAGTGATACAAGCTATGAAAAGATATAGCTGAATTGTCATAAGGGTCAAAGGAAGAATTACTCCAATGAGGAAAATCAGTAGAGGCATCATAGATGGTTGGCCTGGGGACTGTAGGATGGAGATAATTCTTAGGGATGGGAATGGGATCCAGACCTGCATTCTCTTGTAGCTACCAGCAAATTTGGAAATTTCAATTTAATTTAATAGCATATTTTGGCCATTGTAAAAAAATGCTGCAATGAACATATAGGGCACATGTCTTTTCAAATTGGTGGGTTTTGTTGTCTTTGAATAAATACCCAGAAGTTAAATTGCTGGGTTAGATGGTTAATCTAATTTAATTTTTTTGAGAAATCTCCATACTGTTTTCCATAGTGGCTGAATCAATTTGAAGTTCCAACAACAGTTCACAAGGGTTCCCATTTTTCCTTGCCAACACATATTATATACCTGAAACTAATAGAACTAATATAATAAGGTATACCAACTATATTTAAAATTAAATTCATCAGATAAAATTAAGAATTCAATTTCTCAGTTGCACTAGCCACATGTCAAGGGTTCAATAACCATTTGTGGCTTCTGGCCACCATATTGGTCAGCACAGAATTCTGGAACATTTCCATTCTCACAGTTCTATTGGAGAATACCATTCTCAACCAAAGGCACTATAATCACTCTCAATGAGAAAATAGCAAAGGCAACAAAGAAGCAAAGTTTCAGAGAAAATTGGGGTGCTGAGCTTGGTGAGAACAGAAGGTCCACATCAGTGTATAGAACATGATAAGTAAGTGTCAGGTATATTTGGATGATCTTCAATGTCAGAGAGAAGAATTTATGTGAATTTGTTTCTCAATGAGAAACATGGAGGATTTTTCATCAAGGAAGTGAAACCATTGGATTTGTTCTTTAGAATAATTATTTGGGAAGTAGCTCACAGAACTGATTGAAATAATGAGAACTGATGGTTGGGAAACTGGTTGTGAGACTATTGAGTGTGGAATGGAAGAACTGGAAAGGATGTGAGGAATATGAGGTAGAACCTCTATGAGGTGACATTATGAGGAGAAAGGGAAAATAATTTTGAGTAACTGGGTGATGGCAGGTTCAGAAATACAGAAGTCGGGAGATGGAGTGGGTTTGTTTGGAAGAAAAGAGAATAAGTTCAATTTTGAACATGTTGAATTCAAATTCTTATGAGACATGTATCTAGAAATGTCCATGACACTAAGAAAGTTTCCTAAATACTTTTCTTATTTTCACAGAAAAATAAATGGCCAGCCTGTGAAGATAAGAGATAGTGAGATCAAAGGAGTTATCACTGGTAGCAGTAGAGCAAAGTCAATAGTTGCAGAAGCATTATAAAAGTTAAAGAGTTAGGGTCAAGACTAAAACAGTCTAATTTATCTCTATGACTTAGGAAAATTGTGTATTTTTTATAGACTTGTTGGTTTAACATCATTTTCCAAATAGGCTACTACTAGAAAAGTCCCTAACAGCATCAGTTTCAGATTGTTTGCTAACATTTTACAAGTTTATGATAGTGGGGCAATACCTTTGGTTGTGTATATGAATTATTATCAGAAATTCATGTAGGATTCTCTTAAGTTCTACTATAGACTTTCACACATTATACAAACTATTGGTATATTTTATTGAAGCAGATAGAGTGTAGCAAGGGTTATAAACTATCAACCCTATTGTTTCAAATATCACAGAGAATCATGGGGATCCCTTCACCATGGTATTAGTAGATTCCAGGATCCCTGGAGTGAATGTTCTTCACAGGAGTTTTTCTGATCACCTTCTAGATTCCTTCAATGTAATTGGTCCTGGCAGGAAAGAACCAGCAATGCAATTTAAAAGAGAAAAAGGAACCAAGATGGTAAGTTAGCGTTCTGTGTATTTGTGCAGCTTAGTGAGTAGAGACAGGAAGAGGTAAAGATCTTTCTTACAGGAGATTTTTCAGTCTCTGTCACAAGCTAAGACAACATATTTTTGACAACCAGGATTTCAGAGAACATAAGAATCTAAGATAAAAATATAGGTACTAACTCAGAATTCTGAGGTTTTACACGGCACATTTCTGAACCTAAGGCAGTTTTTCTAACAGACCTCATCCTGTGTTATTGAACTCACAAATGCAGATTTCGTTCAGTGATTTTGTTGCTTTTAAAGGTTAAAGCCTTGTAATTTACTCGCTTTCCAAGTCCATAATTACTAATAAGCCCTTGAAACTCCTTCACTTAGAGAATTTTTAATGAGTCAATTCGAGATCCTCCTATGAGATATCTTGAGTTCAAAGAGAAGGAAGTGGTGGAAGGGAGGAGGGCAGGGGAAATATGAGAGGTTACCTTAACAACCTACAGTAAAGTCAGGGTTGAAATTCATACCCTCCAAATCTCAGTGCAGTTTACATTACTCAGAAAAAAGCAGGGTTGACTTCCCAGCAAATGGAAGACAATGAATAGGAAGATACCTTGTTAGTATTGAGAAGTTAGTCATTACCTATAGCAATTAACTGAAATTGCCAATACTTACAAAAAGGTAAGATGTTTTACGCAAGAAACTATTACTCAGTAAGAGATGATTATCTCTAGTGATTATGGCTTTGGGACAAGCAGGCCACAAATCAGCTAAAGATAAATTTACATACACCTACTGCAAGTCTAATGTTGACAGCATCTATCTAATCCCAAACATCCAAAGGAAAAGTGAATGTGTTTTATTTTCATCCCAATATGTGGTCTACCAAATGTTAAATATACAATTGCCTGTAATGGTTATTTTTAATTTAAATGATAGAGAAACCTTTAATGTTTTGATCTGAAGATGGATTTTTCACTTCTTTCCTTAATTCGAGCAACACAGTTAACTGAAGACTGGAAACTAGAACTTACAGAATTGCTGTAAAAACTGATCTGTATTTTTCCATTAGCACGACATGTAATTGAAAGGTTGTTTTCTTGGCTGTAAACTCTTCATTATATTAATCATAGATAACAGTGAATATGTCATAAAAGCAAAGGTAAACAATTACAGTTCACAAGGTAGATTTAGTTCAGGGCTGAGTGCTCATGTGCAATGCTTATGTTAGAAAGTATAAGGAATATGTTCTGAGCTTTTTCTAGAAAAATTCAGAAACAATTTTTAGATTTTTATAATGTATTTTGCCACCTTTAAATAAGTAGATGAATTATGCATCAACTGATACATCTTGAAATGCTTGTACAGTATTTTGTCTAATTTGTTGAAAAGTAATCAGATGAATCAACTTTGAGTTCCTCCAATTTATGATTTCAGCTGTGTTTCCAAATTAAAATTAATTAGGAATGGGCTAATTTGTATGTTGTAAAATCAGATTTAACTACCTATATGCCTGCTACTTTAATAGTCTTGATTTTTTTATAAGGCTGTTTTGTGTAGTGGTTAAGAAGGCTTTCTCTGGGAGAAAACTGCTCTTCTAATTACTAACAGTGAATCATGGTCAAGTTACTTAATTGTGCCTCTGTTTTTCCATCTATAAAATGAGTATAGTAAAAATACTTAGCTCATAGGCATGTTGTAGCATGTAATTCATAGGATGCTAGTTAATATATCTTAAAGCCCTTAGAATAGTACTATAACATAGTAAGAGCTATAAAACCTGACCTTATGTTATCATAGTTTGTCTTATAGCTTACATAATTAGAGGTCAATACATAGGCAATAAATGTGAGAGAAAATACTACAACAGGTTAAACTTTGATAGTGATAAAATAAAAATCCTAGGGGATATATTTTTTTTTAATGTTAAGATTTCAATAAAGTTCCCCTCTTTTAAAAGAAACATAATATTAATCATTAAATAACTTATTAAGACTAACACCTCCTTTTAACTACTTATATACTAAAAACTTTATTTTTTTAGTTTTTATATTTAAAATTTATCAAGACTAAGTTAAGCTGACTTACTTGGAAGTTTCTATGATATAATAAAGCCAGTCACATGAAGAACATTTATTTATGTTTCTACATTCTCACTGTAAGCAAAGCAGTGGATAATATCCAAACTGTTAATTAACTGTGGTAATTGGAAAAATATACCCTGGGTAATTAATATCCACAGAAAATTCTAAAAGCTTATTTAGAGTTTCCAAGTTTTTAATTTATTTTTGGTTGGAACTTCAAACTAAAACAAAGATATAGCTACTTCTCTGTTTTATAATTTTCTAACATACTCTTTATTAGTGAACATAGAAATGACCAGAATCAGAAAATAAAGCTATTTGAGGTTTCAATGTGTGTTATGATGAAACAATCTCTGGAATAGGTTCAAATTGGTTTCTGAAAACATAAATTTTGGGCTGACACAGACCTTAGGCGACTATTGGCTATGCCAGTTAACAGCTATTCATTTTACATAAGTTACTTAATCATAGTAAGCCTCAATTTTCTCCTATATCAAAGAAATGTAATAGTACATACTTTTTATGATATTTGAAATTTCAATTATCATAATATATAAAAACCCTGGGTTCATCACATCCACAATGACCGGAGGCTCGACCAACCAGAAGTCAGTCCTGCAGTCAGCGCTGGGTTGCTGTGGTGACCCAGCACTGACTGCTGAGGGGGCTGTGAATCAGGCCCCAAGAGAGGCCTGAAGAGAGAAGCAGGGTCTGATCCGTAGCCTCTGTGGCAGCTGTTGATCAGCACTTGCCTCTCTCTTTCTCTCAGGGCCTGGCCAGCAACCACGCCTCCATTTCTCTCCAGGCCTCCACTGGAGCTGCTGATCAGCACCACCTTTCTGATCAGGCCCCATTGATAGGCCCAGAGATGCTGACTGGCATAGAAACCGACCAATCAGAACCAAATCTGGGTGAAGTATGAGGAGCCAATGGCTGCCTAGGAGACGGAGCTTTTGACGCTGACAGGCATAGAAACTGACCAAACAGAACCAAATCTGGGTAAAGTGTGAGGAGCCAATGGCTGCCTAGGAGGTGGAGCTTTTGATGCTGACTGGCATAGAAACCAACCAATCAGAACCAAATTGGCTGGCAGAGGAGGGCAGTTGGGGGCAAGATCAGGCCTGCAGGGGAGGGCAGTTGGGGGGGACTAGGCTTGCAAGGAAGGGCAGTTGGGGGCCATTAGGCCAGTAGGGGAGGGCAGTTAGGGGCGAGATCAGGTTGGCAGGGGAGAATAGTTGGGGGCAACCAGGCCAGCAGGGCAGTTGGGGGCGATCGTGCCAGCAGGGGATCAGTTAGGTACTAATCAGGCTGGCAGGGGAGCAGTTAGGGGGTGATCAGGCTTGTAGGCAGAAGTGGTTAGGGGCAATCAGGCAGGTAGGCAGGCAAGCAGTTAGGAGCCAGCAGTCTTGGATTGTGAGAGAGATGTCCAACTGGCAGTCGGACATACCCCGAGGGGTCCCAGCTTGGAGAGGGCGCAGGCTGGGCTGAGGGACACCCCCCATGTGCACGAATTTTATGCACTAGGCCTCTAGTATAATATATAAAAATGCATAGTATGTTCCTTGGCATAAATAGTTTAATAAATGTGGTCTGTTATAGTGATGATGATGATGATGATGATGATGGCTATTGGCTTTGCTTTATTAACACTTTGGTCTTTTACCACTGATAGGTTTACCTATTCTAACCCATTCTAATATTTTTTCTACTTCTATAAGTCTCCTTTGTCCTTTAAAGAGTGTTTGTCTATGTATTCCTTTTAAGTAAATATTTCTCAAGGATTACCTCATTTCTATTCCATTTCTCATAATGCAATCTTTCCTAAGATATCTAAAATTCTTTATATCTTTAGATATATTTTTCTGACTAATGGTTGAACACCCTATCTCTGGCTCTGAATTATCTCCTGAGACCCTGTTCTGATTGGCAAACTTCACAGAGGTGTCGCACCATCACTACAACCAATACTGTACTGATAAACTGGCTCTCACAAAAAGTAATTTGTAGCACTTGCCAGTTTTCTTCAGTGTAAATACTCTCATGAGGTCCTATTTCAAGTTACCATCTTACCATGACTGAATGCAGAGTTCGCAGAGATGTGGATACTGGTCCAACACAGCACTGCACTTCCTACAACTTGTAATTCCCCAAACCAAATTCATCATCTTCACTCCAACCCTTCATCAGTTTATCAAAGCTGGAAACATTAGAGTCAGCCTTCACGGAATCTGAGATATTTGTCACTTGTCCTTGCCATACCCCTGCATCTTAGCTGTGCTACTACCTCAGCCTGGACTGTCCCTCCCCAAACTCATTGTGGAAGTTCTTCTTCAAGCCTGAGCTCAAATGCTGAATCCTTTGATAAGCCTTCCTCACTTGACTCTTCAATGAGAAGTAATCACTACTTCCTCTGTATTCAAACTATATATCTTTTTCTTTAAATAGAAGTATCTACAGTTGGCTCATCAAAAGCAAACCCAGATTTGTAATGGAAAAGTGTGGGAATATGGGTTTGAAGTTCTGAAGTCTGGTCTTCAGCCATTCACCTCCTCTCAGAAGAGTTTACTAGTAGAATGGGTTATAGCCAGCAGTATGGGACCTCAAAAGGGAACCTCTCCCTTTCATGTTTTTATCTGAAGGTGAATCTTTTACTTTCCCTGTCAACACAGTTGAATGAAGACTGGAACTGTACAATGAAGAATTCAAACAGACTCAAGAGAAACAAGAAGGAAAGAAAGTGCCCTGTTTGTAATCAGACAATGTGACTCACGCCAGCCTGAAGGTTTATTAATAAAGCTTATATTTCAAACAGCATTTATTTTTTTCTTATGCTAACATCAAGTACAATATAAACTATCTGCTAGAGTAGCATTTTACTCATCTCTAAATTGTCCTCACTGACTAGCAATGTACTATGTACATAATACATAATTCAACAATTTGTGAGCATAATTTATAAATGCATGACATGAGAATTTTTATTTCAAAGTATATCTTTAGCAGATTGTGACAGGTAACAAAATATAAAAAGCCATAATACGCCATTGTCTTGAGGATCCCTCCCATATCGAAACTTTTGTGATTGTTTGACCTTAAATGTCATTTAATAAATAATAAATTTATTTTTGTTTCTATTTTTTCTTATGAAAATAAAATAAAAGTACACCATCCAAAACACACCATAATTTATTAGTGGGGAATAACTTAACTTTTCGCCTTTCTTTGTCAATCAGAAAGAATGAGAGCTGTGACTTTGTTATCCCATTCTAAAATTTCAGGCAATTACTTCCAAAGAGTCTGATCTCAGAATGACTTTAAGATTGTAGAAGTGTTTGTCCTTTGAACCTTATTTCAAAACATCTTAACACTTTAATAATATTTTTCTTAACTTCAGAGCCTTGAACTTCTGCAACAAAAGAGGAAGATAAGTTGTGGCAAGGACTGAACCTGAATCTAGAAGAGAAACTGGCCAGACACGAATGGATGTGCTTGGTTTAGCTCTGTCGAGACTTGCTACTCATTGCGTAAGCATTCCCATTCTGTCCTTCAGACCCACCTATTTCCGTGTAGTAGAAATCAGTGAATCATGTTGAATCTTGAGTAGGTTGCTGTGATCTTTACCTTTCTCAGGTTTATCTTTTGCTTTTGCCTCTGATCACCATTTCCTTGTCTGCCTCACATCAGTGTCTACCAGACATCTGGATAGGAAAATAGGTTTAGAAGGAAATTTGGGATTAAGAGGTATTTTGGAAATAATTAGGCTAGAATTCAGGATATGTGGTTTGGTTCTAGCTCTTAATGGTTTAAAGTAGCTGTTTAACTTTGAATGAATCCCATTACGTTCCTGGATATAATTTATACAATTTTTAAATTGTAATAAATATTACTCATGAGTTTTGACTCTTCTCATACATCATGGTTCTATATAGTTTGCTTTTTGTAAATAGATTCTGCTGATATCTATAATACACCAAAAGCACAGAAGTAGATATGATAGTACAATAATGTGACATTACAATACCAATAGATTAACAGGATCAAAACAGTGCAGGGGAATAAAAGAAAATAGGTTAGGCGAGATAGACCTAGAAAAATGGGGGGAGGGTAGCCTTACTCACCAGACTTGTCATGTAAAACGGGTTTTGCACAAAGGAAATAGTTTAAAGGGGCAGGATGTGCTGACAACTTATTGTGTTGCTTAGTTATAGACATTGATTTCTATTTTACACTGATAATGTCTGCTTCGGTGTTTTACATTATTAAATTTACATTATTATCTGTACCTTTTACTTCACCCTTTATTTATAATTGTTTTCTTTATGATTGAAAACATACAGTAAAGAAAAAGTATAAAATAACAATTATACTTACTACCCAGAATCATTCTGGTATACTTTCAATTTTCCAGTGTTTATTATTTTATCTGTACATGATATGTATGTCAGTTTGAGTTTTTCTAAAAGAAGATTCTAAGACAACGATTTGAGTGCAAATAGTTTGAGATGAGCAGGGAACACCAGCAGAGTAGTGGTACGATGAGGGCATGGAAAACAACTAAGAAAAAATACATTATTTAATCCAGTTCTCTAGTGGGTAACTGGAACCAATCCCTTGGAAAAACTCTAGGAAATGGTACAAAGCACAGGTTTCAATGACCCATCTGAAGTCCCAGGGGACCGGTTAGGAATGCTGGGGGTGGATGTTAAACTCTCAGTACTTGTGAGTCACTGTCAGCCATCTTCCATAGTTGAGGGGACTAACACTTGGGCACAGAAATGTGGTTACTGGCAGCAGGGAGTCAGAGCACACAGAAGGACTGGAGGGATATGGCTGGAGCACTGACAGAGTCTGTGTCAATACAGCACCTAATATTTTTAGGTAAATGAATCCGTTTTTTATAAATAGGAAACATACTTGCCATAAACAATTTAAATAAGTTAGAAAAGTGAAAATGACCTAAATATTTAAGACTCACTCCAAATTTGACCATTTGGGAGTAAACATTACTCCTTTTATTTTTTCATTTACTTTTATATTTTAAATTTCTTTATTGATGAAGGTATTACATATGTGTCCTCATCCCTCCATTAACCCCCCAAACCCCCCATGCATGCCCTCACCCCCCTGGTGTTCGTGTCCATTGATTAGGCTTATATTCATGCATACAAGTCCTTTGGTTGATCTCTCCTCTTTCCCCCCACCCTCCCCTACCTTCCCTCTGAGGTATGGCAGTCTGATCGATGCTTCTCTGTCTCTGGATCTGTCCCTGTTCATCAGTTTATGTTGTTCATTATATTCCACAAATCAGTGAGATCATGTGGTATTTATCTTTCTCTGACTGGCTTATTTCACTTAGCATAATGCTTTCTAGTTCCATCCATGCTGTTGCAAATGGTAAGAATTCCTTCTTTTTTACAGCAGTGTAGTATTCCATTGTGTAGATTTCCAGTTTTTTAATCCACTCATCTGCTGATGGGCACTTAGGCTGTTTCCAAATCTTAGCTATGGTAAATTGTGCTGCTATGAACATAGGGGTGCATATATTCTTTCTGATTGGTCTTTCTAGTTTCTTGGGATATATTCCTAGAAGTGGGATCACTGGGTCAAATGGGAGTTCCATTTTTAGTTTTTTGAGGAAACTCCATACTGTTCTCCACAGTGGCTGCACCAGTCTGCATTCCCACCAGCAGTGCACGAGGGTTCCTTTTTCTCCGCATCCTCACCAACACTTGTCATTTGTTGATTTGTTGATGATAGCCATTCTGACAGGTGTGAGATGATAACACATTATTGTTTTGATTTGCATCTCTCAGATAATTAGTGACTTTGAGAATGTTTTCATATGTCTCTTGGCCTTCCTTCTGCCTCCTTCGGAAAGTGTTTATTTAGGTCCTTTGCCCATTTTTTGATTGGATTGTATATCTTCCTTTTGTTAAGTTGTATGAGTTCCCTGAAAATGTTGGAGATTAAACCGTTATTGGTGATGACATTGGCAAATATGTCCTCCCATGTAGTGGTCTTACTTGTTGTTTTGTTGATGGTTTCTTTTGCTGTGCAAAAGCTTTTTATTTTGATGTAGTACCATTTGTTTATTTTCTCTTTTGTTTCCATTGCCCTAGGAGCAGTATTGGTGAAGAAGTTCCTTCGGCATATGTTTGAGATTTCGCTGCCTGTGGATTTCTCTAGTATTTTTATGGTTTCCCGTCGTATGTTTAAGTCCTTGATCCATTTTGAGTTTATTTTTGTGTATGGTGTAAGTTGGTGTTCTAGTTTCATTTTTTTGCATGTATCTGTCCAATTTTCCCAACACCATTTGTTGAAGAGACTGTCTTGACTCTATTTTATGTTCATGCCTCCTTTGTCAAATATTAGTTGGGCATAGTGGTTTGGGTCAATTTCTGGGTTCTCTATTCTATTCCATTGATCTATATGTCTGTTCTTCTGCCAGTACCAGGCTGTTTTGAGAACAGTGGCTTTGTAATACAGCTTGATATCTGGTATTGAGATCCCACCTACTTTGTTCTTCTTTCTCAGGATTGCTGCAGCTATTCGGGGTCTTTTTTTATTCCAGATGAATTTTTGGAAAGTTCGTTCTAGGTCTGTGAAATATGCCATTGGTATTTTAATGGGAAGTGCATTGAATTTATAGATTGCTTTGGGTAGTATGGACAATTTGATGATGTTGATTCTACCAATCCATGAACATGGTATGTTCTTCCATCTGTTTACGTCTTCCTCTATCTCTTTTTTCAGTGTCCTGTAGTTTTCCACGTATAGGTCTTTTACCTCCTTAGTTAAGTTTATTCCTAGGTATCTTAACTTTCTTGGTGCGATGGTAAATGGGATGCTTTTTTAGTCTCTCTTTCTATAAGTTCACTATTGTCTAAAGAAATGCCATAGATTTCTTGGCGTTAATTTTGTATCCTGCTACATTGCCAAATTCATTTATTAAGTCTAATAATTTTTTGATGGAGTCTTTAGGGATTTCTATGTACAATATCATGTCATCTGCAAATAAGGACAGTTTTACTTCTTCCTTTCCAATTTGGGTACCTTTTATTTCTTCTTCTTGTCTGATCGCAATGGCTAGTACTTCCAGTACTATGTTGAACAGGAGTGGTGAGAGTGGGCATCCCTGTCTTGTTCCTGTTCTTAGTGGAAATGGTTTTAGTTTTTATTCATTGAGTATCATGTTGGCTGTGAGTTTTTCATATATGGCTTTTATGATGTTGAGGTATGATCCTTCTATTCCCACCTTGCTGAGAGTTTTTAATCAAGAAAGGGTGTTGGATTTTGTCAAATGCTTTTTCTGCGTCAATTGAAATGATTATGTGATTTTTATCTCTCAGTTTGTTTATGTGATGTATCACGTTTATTGATTTTCGGATATTGTAGCATCCTTGCATCCCCGGGATAAATCCTACTTGGTCATGGTGTATGATCTTTCTGATGTACTGCTGGATCTGATTTTCTAGAATTTTGTTGAGGATTTTGGCATCTATGTTCATCAGGGATATTGGCCTATAATTCTCTTTCATTGTGTTGTCTTTATCTGGTTTTAGGGTGATGCTGGCTTCATAGAATGAGCTTGGAAGTGTTCTTTTCTCTTGAATTTTTTGGAATAGTCTGATAGGTTTTAGTTCTTCCTTGAATGTTTTGTATAACTCCCCTGTGAAGCCATCTTGCCCCGGGCTTTTGTTTGCTGGGAGCTTTTTTAATGACTGCTTCATTTTCATCCATAGTTATCGGCCTATTGAGATTTTTAGAATCTTCCTGATTGAGTTTTGGAAGGTTGTATTTTTCTAGGAATGTGTCCATTTCCTCCAGGTTGTCTAGTTTGTTGGAGTAGAGTTGTTCATAGTATTTTGTAATGGTCCTTTGTATTTTTGTGGGGTCTGTTGTTATTTCGCCTCTCTCATTTCTGATTTTGTTTATTTGAATCCTCTATCTTTGCTTCTTCTTGAGCCTGGCTAGAGGTTCATCAATCTTGCTTATCCTTTCAAAGAACCAGCTCTTGGTTTCATTGATCTTCTGTATTGCTTTTTTTTTTGGTCTCTATGTCATTTATTTCTGCCCTGATCTTTATTATCTCCTTCCTTCTGCTCACTCTTGGCTTTTCTTGTTGCTCTCTTTCTAATTCTTTGAGTTGTAGAGTTAGATGATTTACCATCATTTTTTCTTGCTTTTTGAGGTAAGCCTGTAGAGCTATGAACTTCCCTCTCAGGACTGCTTTCATTGTGTCCCATAGATTTTGGATTGTTGTTTTTGTTGTCATTAGTTTCCAGGATGCTTTTAATTTCTTCTTTGATCTCATTGGTAACCCAGTCATTATTTAAAAGCATGTTATTCAGCTTCCAAGTGTTTGAGATTTTTGGATTTTTTTTATTGTAGTTTATTTCTAATTTTATGGCATTGTGATCTGAGAAGATGCTTGGTATGACTTCAATCTTCTTGAATTTGGGGAGACTGTGCTTGTGACCCAATATGTGGTCTATTTTTGAAACTGTCCCATGTGCACTTGAAAAGAACGTATATTACGTGGCTTTGGGATGCAATGTTCTGAAGATGTCAGTTAAGTCCATCTGATCTAGTGAGTCATTTAGGATTGCTATGTCTTTGCTGATTTTTTGTCTATAGCAGTGGTTCTTAACCTTTCTAATGCCACGACCCTTTAATACAGTTCCTCATGTTGTGGTGACCTCCAACCATAAAATTATTTTCGTTGCTACTTCATAACTGTAATTTTGCTACTGTTAATGAGTCGTAATGTAAATATCTGTGTTTTCCGATGGTCTTAGGCTCTACAGCAGCGGTTCTCAACCTGTGGGTCCCTGCCTGAGATCCCAAGCTCAAATTCCCATAGGGGCGGGTCTATCAGTTACTATGACGGTATCCGCAATCCTGCAGGGAGGGGGATAGGCTCTTTGACTCACAGAAATCTGCGGCTGGGGAGTCTGGATTTTTGTTGTCTGTTGGTCTGAAGCTGTGGTCGCAGTTCTCTGTCCCCAGTGGCTGCAGGGTCCTGGTTTGCGTCTGAGATATGACTGGGTGGTGCTGAGGCCAGGATCCTAGTCTCAAGTAGCTCTGTTTCTCAAGATGGCATGGTCTCTGTGCCTGCACTGGCCACTCAGAAGTGTCTGCTTTGTGCACGGGGCTCCGCTGTCTAAGACTGCTCGGTTTGGCAGCCCCTTGGAGGACCTGCAGAATCTAACTGTCCCTAGCTCACACACACACACACCACACACGTCTACACTCTCCTCTATGGTTCCCTCACTCTCTCACACTTTCTCCCTCCCTACCTTCCTGCCCGTCGCCATCTTCCCCAAACATAGTTACCTTTACATGAACATCATTCCCATTGTGTGTGTGTGTGTGTGTGTGTGTGTGTGTGTGTGTGTGTGTGTGTGTAGAAATACACACACAGTGAGAGATTCAGTGAATTCTTCATTTCAGGAATAATTCCTTCTATCTTTAGATACATATGCTTTTATTTGGTCAGATTCCTCATGTCAGGAGTGCTGTGTATTCTTATGTTGACTTTTCTTTGTCCTCCATAGCTATCAGCTTTCCTGTGATTGCTTTAAATTTTTTACCTTTTTCATATACATTTATTTGTTATTTTTTTAAATCCTCACCTGAGGATATTTTTCCCTTGATTTTTAGAGAGAGTCTAAGACAGAGAGAAACAATGATGTGAGAGAAACACATTGGTTGCCTCCTGCACCTGCCCTGACCAGCGCCAGGCCCTGAGAGGAGCCTGCTACTGAGGTCAGTGTCTTTGACCTTAAGGGAACCCGGATCCTTCAGTCCACAAAACTGGCTAGGGCTTTCATATGCATTTAACAAGTTATCTCAAGCTTTTCTTTCAGGTCAGTATTTTGATTTTCAGTGAGATCTGTTTTTATTTTACCTTCCTTAATTTACTTATATCTGTGATTATGTTTACAGCCTTCTTTTGTTTTCCCAAGTCTAAAGCCTCCCCCTTTTCCTCAATTTGAATTGTTAATCATCTTCTTTGAGCTCTTGAATTCCCATTAAGGTGAGACCGTTGTGATGAATTTTCTTGTGCTTTGAAGTCTGTTTGCTTTAACGTTGGGCTTTTACCTTTCCTTTGAAAGTTACATTTCTTTCTTGCTTGTATTTTTTTTTCTCTTCTTTGTATATTTTGTTTTGATTTGCTATAATATTTTACTTATTTCTCATGGCATTCCCTTTTACATTGTTCATAACTGAGCAGTCCTACTCAGATATTTTTCTAATATAATGTGAATACACTTGTGATTCTTAGTATAGCTGAATCAAGTTTCTTTTGCCCTTTTACTATTTGTGAGATATTTTGTTTTCTATCCATTTTAAGAATGGCAAAGGTGAAAGTTATCATATCAAGAATCAAAATACTGTTTTTATAATAACACTATGGTTTTGTCTCTCTTCTGAGATATTGTTAAATATCCTATTGAAGGAGTCAAATCATCTCTTTTGGCAACTCACATTCATATGGTGGCTATACTTGGATTCTGTACTATTTTCATCAATTCAGTGTGTCTGCCTCACCTTTCTAGGTTAATAATAATTCAGCTTTTTGGCTTCAGGATAGAAGGAAAAGGTTAATCTGTCAGTTTACTGTCCTTTAAATGGGAAATCGCTTAGCTACTGACATATTCTAAGGTACATATTCAGGTGAAAGAATACTCAAGAATTGACTATAATCATTTACTTATAATGAGATTACAGACACATGGCATCCATGATGGTGCCAGTAATTGGGTGAACCAGTTAGGTTTTTTTTAAATCTTCATGACAGGCAAAAGCATTTGCTATGCTCTAGTTTTAAGGCTTTGTTTGTGTTTCTGGCATTCTGTTGTAGAATTGACCTTCCGTCAGTCAGTATCCAGCCCTATTCTTGAGTGCTACTAATAAATTACATAACTATAATTTAAAAAAAATCCTTACAATGCATAAAAAAAAATTCTGCATTGAAGCACAGGTTAACCTACCTGGCTTTATGATAATTTCTCAATAATCTATCTTATGATTCTAAATAGGTATATTGTGATGTAAACTGTGTAGCATAGTGGACAATTAACTGTGACCCCATGACTATTATCAAATTAGATAAACATAACAGTAAACTAAAGGCATCTGTATCAGTTAGAACCCACAGCAGATGGAAAAATGATGGAATAATATTTAATAGAAAAGACAAGGGAAGCAACAATGAGTCATAAAACAACCTTACAAAGGGTCTTAGTGGGATGGTCTCACCACCACGAAATAGGAAGGGGCGAGAAGAGGGAAGGTTTGTAGATGTCGGTCATGTCGGGGCTGCTCTTTCTGTGGAGGAGCACATTCACAACTGAAACGTTGGCCTGGGAGGGAGAATATGGGGAGGAAGGCACTCTGATCCTTCTCCCTTTCCCACCTCCAATCTCTTATCAATGCTTCTCATTGGCCAAACTCACTGGGAGCCAGAGGGCAGGAGACCAGGTGTTAGAGAGACTAGAGGTCAACTTCCTGGGGCATAGTAACACAGGAAAGAGGCAACAATGGACCTGGAGGGGCAAATGGAGGCCAGCCAGCACAGCATCTTACCCTACTATTTCACCTTCAAAAGTTATTCAAAGAACAGGAATGAGCTCTTTAGCTATAAAAAGTAGGGCCATGATTTTCTGCATTTATATACATTTACAGAAGTCAATTGTGTGCAATTTGAAAAACAAAGTTGTTTTTTGCATGCCTTACATATATAGGCACTCACATGCGGAGTTGGTCCTACTGTTTTTAAAGCTAACGGTTATCGAGTGCTACATGCAAGGGACGTTTCCAAGAGCTTTTCGTGGATTTACTCATTTTCTAGTAGCAGATATTATTACCATCTCGTTTTGCAGGTAAGTAGACTAAAGCTCAGAGAGGTTGCCTCAGGTTAATAATAAGAACTGGATTTCTAACTAAGCCGATTCTAACTCAGGCATGTCTGCACAGCATTTCCCCCTGACTATTATCCCTACACTAAGTCTATGCTGTTAGCACACAACCTTGCCAATTGCTTAATTTTGGAGTCTCATGAGTTTTTGTGTCATTTTTATTATAGTTGCATAATAATTATTTAGTTGGCAAACTAACTTAGTTCGTCTAAAAGAGATGACCCACTTCCTAAACTCTACACAACGTCTGAGAATCACAATCTAGGATGCTTGTGTTAAAAGGGAATTTAGCCTTTAATTTGTGACTGGTCCAGTCACATCCCCTGTCTAACCTCATTATCTTCTTGTTGACTCACTTACCTGATCAGCTGTAACTCCTGTTCTATAACCTTTAAAACCATCCTTCTGAAATACTGCATTACTCCTTCACTGTGGCACTATGAAGGTATTTTGTATCATGCATTATACTCACAGCAATTTGTGGCCACTTCTCCAAAGGGAAAGCAATTTAGATTCTTCTTATGCAACAGAATTAAGAATATGCAGATTTTGTAAGCAAAGCAATGATTTCAGAGCTTTTGAATCTAGGAATTAAAAGGTCAATTTGGGAAATGCCTGGATGACCTGCTGCTCTCCCATATTGCTGGCAGTATTGGAATAAACGCTCAGATATGATTTTTAAAAAATTGGGAAATGCCTTAGTTAACTCAGAGTGCCATAACAAAATGCCATAGACAAAGTGGCTCAAACAACAGAAATTTTTCTCACAGTTCTGAAAGATGGAAGATCAAGATCAGGGTGTCATCATTGTTGGGTTCTAAAGAGAGCTCGCCTCCTGGCTTGCAGATGGCTGCCTTCTCACTGTGTACTCCCATAGCCTTTCCTCAATGTGTTCCTGTAAGACAGAGATCCCTCTTTCTCTTCCTCTTCTTATCAGGCCAACAATCCTATCCCATGAGCACCTGACCCTTATGGTGCTTTGAAATTCAACATATGAATTTGTGGGGGACACTTTCAGTCGATAACAGGAAAATGCTTTCCCCCTGATTAGATCAGTAAAATAAAATTAGTCTGAACTTTATCCCCAGAATAATTTTCTCAAAGCAATTTAGAAATAATAACCCAAGAAAGTTTATTTTAAAAAGTAAACCAGTGATTACTGATATGTGAATTTCTAAATATGGGCCATTATATGGAGTTTTATTAGCATTTTTGGCTTAATTCATGTTAAATTGATTTCATATAATTTGTAAGGCAGATTACACGTGGAATTGCAAGGATAATCAGTGTTTCATTTAATTGTTGCCTCCTTCCCTAGGCAATGTAAATGAAGATGACTATGGTAATTGGGGTGGGTGGGGGTGGCAAGAATTATTTTGTGTCCTTTCTATTCAGTTGGTTTAGTGAATCCTGCAGGCTCTTAATTGGGAAAAGTGATATGTTTATGTGCTAGTATCAAAAAGACTTAAGGTTCAGATGAATACAAAAAAAACATAATTTCTACCACCCCTCAAATGAGAAATTTTATATTCTTACCTATGAGAGGCTTATTGTTCTTGTATTATCTTTTTTCCACTCTAAGTTTCTTTAGATATGGTTTTTAACCAGACTTATTAGGAACACTAATATTTGGGAGTGGTGGGGTACAGTGATTGTGAGGGTATAATTGCTCTGGGCATTGTGAAGAATGGTTAACAATGATTTATGAGCAAAGACAGTTGAGTTATTCTTTCCATGGGGCAACTTATGCCTTTCACTTAACAGCTTATATGGCTTTATGTAACCTTTTAGACTTTGGTTTACTTATTTGTAATTATAAAACTGGGCGGAAAATTAGCCAAGGTTGCAATATATATATATGTATATATCACTAGAGGCCCGGTGCACGAAATTCATGCACTGGTAGGGTCTTTAGGCCTGGCCGGCAATCAGGGCTGATCGGGGCCTTTCGGCTGCTGGCTGGGGCTTCCCTTCCTGGCTGCTGGCTGCCAGCCAAGGCCTTCCTTCATTCAGTGCCACACCCTGGTGGTCAGCGCACACCATAGTGAGCATTTGGTCTCCCGGTCACACTCCCACGGGGACAATTTGCATGTTAGGCTTTTATAGCTACACTAATAAAAGAGAAACATGCAAATTAACCATCACTCCACTACGCCCACCAGCCAATCAGAGTGAGTATGCAAATTAACCCAACAAAGATGGAGGTTAATTTGCATACACAGCCATGGAGCGAAGACTGAAGACAGTGTACAAGGAAGAGGGAGGGAAAGTGGAAAGCAGGGCAGAGTGGCAGCAGTGGCGGGAGGTGGGAGGCGGCAGTGGCGGGAGGTGGGAGGCGGGAGGCGGGAGGCAGCGGGAAGTGGGAGGAGGCGGGAGGTGGCAGGAGGTGGCGGGAGGCGGCGGCTCCCTTCTCTGCTTCACTCAGGCCACAGGAAGCCCTATTCTTGCAGGAATCTTTCTGCAATGGGCCTCTAATGTATAGATATCTGTCTCTGATATGTTTAATAACTAAAAATGACTTTTTTTTTTTAACCATGAGACTACATCTATTGTTCTGCTATTATCTCAAAAAACCTCCACATGCTTTGGACTTCAATACTGAAAATGTATTTGTAATACAAAAATCAATCAACTTTTAAAAAAAATTTAACACCAAGACATTTTCCCCTTCTTTAAAATAGAAAAAAAAAAAAAGCTACATGACTGTATGAATCCTAATGAAACCGCAGTGACAGTTTGTACTGTTTTTATTCATCAAGTGATCAGATAAAATGCTTTACAACGCCTCTTGGATTACCTAATTACACAAAATGATCAATACTGAAGGATTACCAGTTGGTTATAAAAGCAAATTCAAAAGCACAATTTTTTAAAACTAACACAAACTTATAGGAAGTTGAAAGTGATAGTACAAGAACCTTTTTACTGTCCTGAACTATCCTATTTGATAAAAGCCTAATATGCTAAGTGTCCGGTTGTCTGTTCAACCAATCAAAGCATAATATGCTAATGATATGCTAAGGCTGCTCAACTGCTTGCTATGACGGGCACTGACCACCAGGGGGAAGATGCTCAGACCAGTAGGTTAGCTCTCCTTCATGTCTAGATGCCCTCCTACCCAGGGGCTCTCTCAACCTACTGGGGCTCTGACACTCTGATCTGGGCCTCTGCTGCTCCCATAGCTGGCACAGATGCCTACCCCACTCTGTTCCACTTAATGGCTTTAAGACTAAATTGTTTAAGAAGGGGAGAGAGGGGAGAGGGAAGAGAGGGAAAAAGAGACAAAATTACATTTTTTTTCTTATAATTTCTCAATTTCATATAAGGAAACTATCAAGTCACTCTCAGGCAATTCATACTCTATTTGAGCATACTGGTCAGAAATTGCTTTGAAAATCCCTTTAAGTAAATCTTAATGCTTGCCTGTGGGTGCCTCCTGATCTGCAGCAGAGAACACTGAGGGAGGATCCAGTCATTCGGAGAAGGCTAATGATGGATTTCTGAAAAGCTTTGTTCAGGAGCTTTACAAGTATGCAATTTAAAGTGTCTGTTCAGTAAAGAAAATAATAGAGCATGGAAGAAATGAAAGAGCTTTTGATGAGGGGGAAAAACTTTCCCTTTTAAGGTTGTAGAACTGTTACGATGAAACTGACTTGAGCCCTGTACACTTTCTGCTGTTCAAATATAAACTTTAACCCCAATCTGACCTCAGTGAGGTGTAAGCTGCTGCAGAAACCTGTCTGCACACTTTGAGAAAATGTCCAGATAAGAGGGAGCCAAACGCAGTGAACTCAGCTTTCTCAAGGCTCTTACTTCCCGGAATGATTCCTAGTGCTCTATGGCATTCAAAACCCTATGCTGCTGATTCTGGCTCTTCTACTGCTCTCTCATATTAATTCTCCTGCTTGTAAACATTTTATAGGCTTCTGCTTTGTTTCATCAACCAGACTGTTAAAATTTTGATTATAAAAACAATACATTTAATAATTATTTCATTGTGTTTGGGGGGATATCATCCGACATAGCTGTAGGTATATAATTGTAAAATGAATGAATGAATGAATGAATGAATGGTAGAATCAATCAATCAATTAACTCAAGTATCTGGTATTAACCATACTTTAAAAACATTTTCCATCCTAAAAGCCACCAGGTTTAAATTTTTCAGGAGAGGAAAAATATCTATTGCTATCAATTATAAGGTTGTCCCTTGTTATGAATTCTGTAATTTAAAAACACAATTTTCTCATATATGTTCCCAAGTTCACATAAGAAAATAGCTGTAGTCATGACATTCTGAGGCAGTTCATCCCTTTATTTTCACATACTAATCAGAAATTGCTAGAGCAGAAGATATCTTTCCCCTTATTTGTAAGTTAAGGAACAATTTAAAATCTAATACTGTATTTCTACCCTGGCCCAAAGAAAATACTTCAACATCATCAGATATTGAGTACCATTAATGGAAGAGCATTACAAATCTCTTGAGACAAATATTTAGCTTCATCAATCTTAGGGTTGGTCTATTATCCCAACTTGCCTTTGCTATACCAGTTATCCTTAATAAGTTAAACAAAATCTTAAGAATACTGTTATTGTGTATGTGACAAACAGAACATCTCTTCATAACACAAGTTAAAGTACACCACTCAGTGGCAGCAAATGCCATTGGAGACAATGCTATATTTTTCCTCCTGAAGACTAGCTCTTTACACACATTTTGAAGGGGCTAATAATAAACAGCAATATGGCATCTTTGACTTAGATGCAATCCAAAGAAGGTATTTTATATAAAAACATTGAAAGTACAACACATATTTTGCCCCTTTCCCCCTACTGTACTATTTTTTCTATCAGTGACTACTAAAATAGTAATTGTACCAGATAATGATTGATTTAATATATAATTCAGAAATGATGCCCCCCCCCCAATTGCTTTCCTGCTTAAGACCCTCTACTCATACTATGGTCTACCAGGCCAGGCATGATGTGGCTACTCTCCCTCTCTCTGAGCTCATCTCTTACCACTCACTCCTCTATTTTATCACATGTCCTAGCCCTACTGGTCTCTGCCTGCCCCTAGGATAGGCAAGCCAGTTTCTGCCTTTGTGCCTTTACTTTTTTAATATACATATATATTGTATAATATATATATATTTCAGAGAGGAATGGCAAGGGAAAGAGAGATCGAAACATCACTGATGAGAGGAAATCATTGATCAGCTGCCTTCTGCTCACCTTCTACTAGGGATCCAGCCTACAACCTGGGCATGTGCACTGACCTGGAATTGAATCATGACCTCCTTGGTTCATAGGTCAATGCTTAACCACTGAGCCACACTGTTTGGGCTGTGTCTTTACTTTTGCTCTCTGTTTGAATGTCTCGAAGCTCAAAGAACGGCCTGGTAGATATGAAGGGGGTGCACTCAGTCACCTGCTTTTTTGTATCAGCTCCTTTCATTTCAAATAAATATGTACTGTAAATAAACAGAAAGGGCTTTTTATGCAGTATCATGTTTTAAAAGTCCCTCAAACTTCTTCCAACCTATTGCTGCCCCTGTATAGAAAAACTGGAGTCCATTGTCTAAAAGCTCTCCAATTTCTCCCACAGCTAGCTCGGCTCAAATGCCAGTCCTTCAGAGAGGAATAATGTCATATTCTTTTTCACCTTAGTCCCTTTTTCCTGACTATGTTTTGTTTTCTTCATAACACTTGTAATTGTCAGAGATGAATTTATCTTCATTGCTGTGTACTCATCATTTGTATTTTCATGGGAGATTGTAAACACAGTGAGAACAGGAATTGTTCCTGTTTTTTTTCCCATATCATATTCCCAACTCTTAGAACAGTGCCTGATCCACAGGCGTCTCTCAAACATCTATCTGTTGAATGCATAAAAGTTTCTTTGCTTGACAAAATTGGATACTTGGCCCAAATTCTGAACCAGCTGACTCTAGCAATTATATTTAGCAATCATATGACAATTTCAACTGCCCTCTAACCAGTATTTCTTCAGAATATTTAAATTTTGCTCTATTTACAATAGGACACTTTTAAATAAAAGCAAATGAATAGGCTGGAAAACACAAAACCGTATTTATTAGAACTCCACTTTTAGACCCAATTAATCAAAAATGGAAATAATCAATTCTTCATCCTTTTTCCCAGGCCTGCTGAATGGCTCTACCAGTTGCCTCATTCATTGCTCAAGCTAGAAATTTGGAAGTCATCTGAGGTCTACACAGCTCCATCTCTCTCATCTCTTCCACACTCAAAGACTCATTGATTGTGCTTCCTAAATATACTTTCTGTCCATTCGCAGTGGCTCCAACTCAGGTTCTGATTCCATTATGTCTCAACTAGTATGCACTCAATATATTATCAAGAATTTGGAATATTCTCTATTTTGGCTATACATTTTTTTCTTTAAATTATAGTTTAAGTACCTCACCTTTTTGTGATATTTTAAAGGGTAATCATGCTGAAAAATTAAAGAATTGTTAAATAGTCCTAAAAAACAGTTAAAAAGAGAAAAAATGTTGAGGGTACTTTTCATGGCAAAGCAGACTAAATTTTAAGTAATATTGGAAAACATAATAATAGCACTATGGAGCTAAATGCATTGTGGAAAATTCACATTGTTCAAGCGGTATAATTAGGCAGTTTCATACATAGTACTATTGCTTATATCTAATTAGGATCAACTAATTTTACTCCAAATTACTTATTTTTTATCAAAGAAAGCAATCTTGAGAGTTCTAGATATTTATGGTTTTAATTATTTTCATTACTTGTGCTTCTGGCAGATCAAAAGGGATATTTGGATATTTCTGATGTGAGGTAAATATATAGGAAATAGTGGACTAGTTGAAACACTTTTAAATTTACATGCAAATGAGTTGAAAAACCCATTATTGTTATTTAAAAATTTTTTTTGGAAATGTACAATAAGGATTATTTTTTTATTGCTACACACCTAATACAGCAATAATTTTCTTATTATGGACAAAGACATCGATATAAGAGCACAAAAAGATTAATATTATTTTCAGCAGTTGCTTTAAAAACCAAATTGTTGTGAAAAGAAACACTATAGTCTACAAGTTAAGATTTGTTGTGCCATATAATGGAATTTGACAAGGCTGAAAAGATTTCAAGTCCTAATGAGTACTGTATGAATGCTAACAGAAATACCATGGGGAATGGCTGCGTTTGCCAGAATTGGATTTGGAAGCAACAGGAGTAATACATCCTGGCAACCAGGGTCAGCTTGTTTGGAGTTTGAGACTTGAACAACAATATAAATAAGATACTCAACAACATCACATTTCAGAATCAATACATTTGATATTCAGCTTTTCAGAACAACTGGTTCTCTTGATCTGCCTCTGAGAACACAGTGTTCCTTAATACTTCCTTCTTGACCCTCTGCCCTCTGGCTTCCTTCCCTTTCTCTCTAATCACCTCCTTATTGCTATGTCTACCACTCTTGTCTCTTTCCAGTCTCCTCTTTGCTCATTTACTCCTGCTGATCACTACTTCCTTCTGGGTTTCTTAGACACATAAGTCCTCCTTTCCTTCTTGCTACTGTGGCTATGTTGTTTCTTGAGTTCCTCATCCAAGTCCTTTTAATTTAACTCCACGCCTCTGAAATTTCCCTCTCCCTACAGTTATCTGATTCATTGACATCCTCAGGAAGCCTCTGCTCAACTCTGTTTCTTCCCTCAAACTCCAGCATTCACCATTTATTGAGCAATTACTAAGTGACAGGCGGTAGCACAAAGGGTTTCATATAAATGATCTCATTTATACGTCACAAGAACCCAGTGAAGTAGTTATTATAACCTTATATTTTGGATGAAAAAATAGAGTCTCAGAAAGGTTAATAATTTTGTGCCCAATTTCTCATGATTGATAATTGTCTGTGCTAGGATTTGAATCCAATTGAGTCTCACTCTTAAACACTATGGATTATTGACCCCCCCAATTCGTTAAGCATTCATATAACAAGACTTGCCCTGACCTTATTCTGTGATTTCTTAATTTTCACCTCATTCATAAGACTTCATTTTCTATCTTGTACTGTATATCTGGTGACTGGGTTCCTCTATATCTGAGTTCCTGCACTGGAACCCAATTACTCTTATTCCTCTTTGCCTAGCCAAGAGAGAACAGGGGATTTTGGAAAGAAAATGACATGTGATATCTAGCCTTTTTTATTTTTATTTTTTCATATTCCAGGTGTTTGATGAGCAGAGTCCTATCCTCTAATGGCATTACAAGGTCATGAACTAATACATGTTGTCTCATGACTCAATGGGTCAAGCTGGGGAGAATTTGGTGCTGGACTCTTAAAAGCAACCAGTTTCAGTCTCAGCATCAGTGTCACCTGAGCTTTGTGACAGAATATGTCACCATGGGTGTTGTTAAAACCCCTTCTCTTCCTCATCTTGTCAGTTTGTTTCTCATGAGCCAAATTGCTTCTCTAGTTTGAGGTCTTACTTTGGGCCTTCGCCATGCTACTGGCCAGCTCCCTCTCTCTGGTTTCCTCTTGATCTGTCACTCTGATTGTATGGTTGACTTTGCCATTCCCCTTGATCTGTCACTCTGATTATATGGTTGACTTTTGGCTGTCTGTCCTCACAGGAACCATGAGTTGAAACCTATCCACTCTACAGGTGTTTTGCCTGTATTTGTGAACATCAGTGTTGCAGGGCCTTCTGCTTGCCCTGTCCTGCCTACATCTTCCTCATCCATGGGCAACCCTTTCAGCCCTTAGCTTCAGGCTACCCTCTACCCTGAAGTTAATAGGGCCAAGGTTTTATAAGAATACAGGCCTCTAATCAGCAACCGTTGACATTTGTGTATTTTCTAAGGTCTTACCTCCATCTTCTCATTTGCACAAATCTCCCTAGGGACTCATTCTTCTCATACTTTTCTCATGACTTTCTCATCACTTCCAAATCTCTCCAGCATTGAGTGTCTCTTGTGAAATCTTTTCCTACTCTGATTCTCTTTATTCTGTGTAAAAGGGATCCATGGGTATATTTTTTGCTTGCTTGCTACAGCTTCTAAGCAAAAAATTAATTAATTAATAAATAAAATAAAATCACATTATCAGCTCTGATTTCTCAATTGCATTCATTCTTTTTCCTTAACATGAACTTTATTGAGGAATAGTACACATACAATAAAATGCACTCCTTTTAGGTATACAATTTGATGAGTACTGACAAATGTAGATCCTATAACTATCACCTCAGTCAGGATATAAATCAAGTCCATCCCCCTGAGAATTCCATTCTGCAGCTTTGCAGTCAAACCCTCATCCCCACACAGTCCTGGCCCTAGGCATTTACTGTTCTCTTCTCTGTCACTATAGGCTGGTTTTGTCTGTTCCTGACTCTGACATAAATAATCTAGAATGTATTCTTGTGTTTGGCTTCTTTTCATGTCCTGTGTTATTTTTGAAACTCATCCATGATACATATATCAGTAGATTGTTCCTTTTTGTTGCTAAATAGCATTTTACTGTTATTATCTAAGATGGTTTGTCATTCACCTGTTGATGGATATTTGAGTTATTTCCAGGTTTGACTATTTCCATTCTCTCCTCTCCTCACTTCTTCTCTCCTCTCCTCTTTTTCTCTTCCCTTCTCTTCCCTCCACTTCCCTTTCTCTCTCTCTCTCCCCGCTTCTCTCATTTTTTATTTAACTTTTTATTTTGAGATAATTACATATCCACATGCAACAGTAAGAACTTATATAGAGAGATCCCATATACCTTTTATTCAGTTTCTCCTAGTAGGGCATAGGGAATATAGTAAATAATATTGTAATAACTATGTAAGTTGTTGGGTGGGTATTGAAAACATCAGGGGAATGCTTTATAGTATATGGTTGTCTAACCACTATGCTGTACACCTGAAACTAATACAAAATAATATTGACTGTAAACTGTAATTGAAAAATAAAATTAAAAGAACTATAGTAGAGTATTACAGTGAGGATATTGTCATTAATATAGTCAAGGTATTTAACATTTTCATTACCACAAGAGTCCCTTATGTTATCATTATATAATAATATCTACTTCCCCCTCTCTCACACTCCTTCCTTGATCCCTGGCAATGGCTAATCTGTTCTCCATTTCTATCATATTCTCATCTCAAGAATATTATGTAAATGAAATAATATAGCAGTATTCTTTTGAGATTGTTTTCCATTCAGCATAATGCTCTGGAGATTCATCCAGGTCATTGGCTACATTAATTATCTGTATGTATATCTTGCACCCTGTGATCTTGCTGAACTCACTTTATAATTCCAGGACTTTTATTTTAGATTTCTTGGGCTCTTCTACATGGACAATCCTATCATCTACAAACAGGGAGACAGTTTTATTACTTCCTTTTTAATCTGTATGTCTTTTATTTGCTTTCCTCTCCTTACTATACTGACAAGAACTTCCAGCATTTTGTTGAATAAGTGCAGAAAGAACAAAACTCTTTGCTTTGTTCCAAGTCTTAGGGGAATAATATTCAGTCTTTTACTATTAAATACAACGGTAGCTGTAGTTTTTGTTTGTGTGTTTGATTGGGTTTGTTTCTTTAATATATGAGCTTTAACCAAGTTGAGAAAATTCCTCTCTGTTTTTATTTCTTTGAGAATTTTATCATGAGTAAATGTTATATTTTGTCAAATGCTTTTTCTTCATCAATGATACCAGCATGTGATTTTTTCTTTTATAGACTATTAATACTAGTATAATGAATATATATATTAAATATATTTTTGTTGATTTCAGAGAAGGGAGAGAGAGAGAAAAGATAGAAACATCAATGATGAGAGAGAATCATTGATTGGCTGCCTCCTGCACACCCCCTACTGGGGATCGAGCCTGCAACCCCAGCATGTGCTCTTGACAGGAATTGAACTCAGGACCCTTCAATCTGCAGGCTGATGCTCTATCCACTGAGCCAAACCAGCTAGGGCTAGATATATTTTTAAATATTAAGTGGACCTTGCATCCCAGGTCCCATTTGGCCATGATAATTCTTTTCATGTATTCTTGTAGTCTATTTGCTAATATTTCATTAAAGAGTTTTGTGACTATATTCATCAGGAATATTGATCTATTTACTGTCTGGTTTTCATATCAGAGTCAGACTTGTTTTATATAATAAACTGATAAGTGTTCCTTCTTCTATTTTCTGAAAGAAATTGTGTAGAATTGGTGTGAATTTTTCTTTAAACAATTTGTTAAATCTCCAGTGAAACCTACTAGGCCTGGAGATTTCTTTTTTACTGTGGCAGGGGGTTAACTAACACATTAACTTTCATTAACAGTTAGAAGGCTATTAAAATTATTTCATACTAGAAGCCCTGTGCACGAATTCGTGCACCAGTGGGGTCCCTCAGCCTGGTCTGTGGGATTAGGCCGAAACCGGCTCTCTGACATCCCCTGAGGGGTCCTGGATTGCAAGAGGGCACAGGCCAGGCCAAGGGATTCCACCAGTGCATGATCAGGGCAGGGAGGGATGCGGGAGGTTAGCCAGCAGGAGAGGGATTGTGGGAGGGCTCCAGGGTGTGTCCTGCCTGTCTCACTAAGTCCCAATCGGCCAGACCACAGCAGCAAGCTAACCTATTGGTTGGAGTGAATGCCCCCTGGTGGTCAGTGCATGTCATAGTGACTGGTCGACTGTCTTCCCCCTGGTGGTCAGTGCACATCATAGGGAGTGATTGAGCGGCCTTAGCATATCATTAGCATATTATGCTTTGATTTGTTGAACGGCCGACCAGACACTTAGCATAGTAGGCTTTTATTATTTAGAATTGGGGTTGTGATAAATTCAATTCATATTTTTGGAGGAATTTTATGTAAGATATCAAATGTTTATGTATAAAATTGTTTATTCCAATATTACTATTTTTTTATGTAGGATCTTTAGTTATATCCCATTTTATTCATCATATTGATAATTGTTTTTCTGTCAGTCTTGCTTGATGTTTGTCACTTTTATTAATTTTTTCAAAGACCTATATTTTTGTTTTGTTGATTTTGTGTTTTAAATTTTATTAATTTTTGTTTCTATCTCTATTATTTCCTTCCTTCTGATTTTTTCTTTTCCTTTTTACTCTTCTTATTCTGTATTTGAAGTGAGTTTCTTATTGACAAAATAAAGTTGGTCATGTTTTTAAATCCAGTCTGATAAACTGTTTTACTTGGTGTATTTATATTTATTGTTTAAATTTATCATATTTTTCATGTCATATTAATTTATTAACTATGCTGTTAATATACAATACAATTAACATCACATGAGGATGTTTTTGTCAGTGGAAAAATACTCATAAGAAGGCTAATATTTTTGAGATGCAATTGACATGATAAGGTTTTGTCATTTTATTTTTTGTTTTCTATTTATTCCTTCTGTTTTTGTTTGTTTCCTCTGACATTATCAAAAAATCTCTCTCTTTAAAACTTGCTATCTCTAATCTCTGTCTTTGCCTCAAGCTACTAACCTATTATCCTCAATAGCATCACCACAAGACTTCCTCAGTGATCTGTAATCATGACTATTGTTATGGTTTAAAAGTGATCTCAATTAAACACCATTACTTTCTCATTTCTAAATTTAACAGACTCTTTATGGTCCTTTCTGCAAACAGTGACCCAGGTTTTTCCTAAAACTCTATTCTGAGACTGATTTCTTCAGAAGGCCATCTGGAATCTTCTATGACTCCAATTCTTCCTGCTCAGTACTTTTCTCTGTCTGCCTCAGTGTGGGTATTGCCAATGGTTCAACCCCTCTCCCCAGCTGTCACTTGTACATGATCAATTCCCAAACCTCTATCTCTTCCTATACCTCTACCTCTGTCTTAAACTTTGGAATGGCATTTCTGAACTCTGTAATGCATCCTGTACCATTTTCAACTGGATGTCTTTTAGTATCTCCAACTTAGCAAGCATGCAGCCTTCTTTATCACTACCCTCCTACCACACCCACCATTGGGAGACATTGCTAAAATACAATTTATAAGCAAAGAATTAATGCCTGGCTGGCATGGCTCAGGAAGTCATGGTTCAATTCCCAGGTCAGGGCACATGCTGGGGTTGCAGGCTTGATCCCCAGTCTGGGACATGCAGGAGGCAGCCGGTCAATGATTCTCTCCCATCATTGATGTTTCTCTCTCTTCCCCTCTCTGATATCTATCTATCTATCTATCTATCTATCTATCTATCTATCTATCTATCTACGAATGGTGGAACTGATTTTAAAAGAAAATAAGCAAATTTGAAAATTTCAATCTCTGTGCTGCTGAGCTGTCTCAGACAGGCAGAATTTTTTTTCAAGAACAGGATAGATGCTGATTATCATGACCTGTATTTTCAGGGCTAGGGAATTCTTTCAGTTCTTCCACCTTACTGGAAACTCCTTTCAAGAAAATTACCTCTCTTTGTTCTTTAAGCTCTGGAGGCAACTTTGTGATCCATAATTAGATTGAACAAAAAGGCAGATGCCTGTTATTGTGACTGGGATATAGCTGTTACATACTCATAAAGTAGCATTCTAGTTGGTAAATGATTCTCTTGTCAGTTCACTCCATGTGAGTCAGTGCCCCAGAGTCAGTGAACTCTAGGTGAACTGTTGACAGATCAAGTGTCTGGATCTGTAAAACCAAAGGCCAGCCTCTGGACTGTAGTGGTTGAAAATAGAGCATGAACCTGAGAGGTGAGGCCCAGCTATGGAGGTCAGCAGACTCTTGTTGATATATTTTTAGCCATACACTTTGCCTTACATCTCTTTGTCCCACACAGTGCATATCACAGTGCAAAGCGTGAAAGAGTTCAATACTTGTTTATTATCTGACGTCAGATAGTCAATGGAGTTTCCAAAGAACAATGTTAAATGCATTCAATCCCACAATGAAAATTTCTAGGAGACTAACTCTCAATCCCACAATGTGAATTTCCAGGATGCCCACAAAGCTTCCATGGCATGAAAAACAATAGAAAGAGTAATAGCAATAGAAACAGAAACAATAAAACAACAAAGAAGCACACGAAGTGGCAAAATCCTTAACAGCCTCAACAATGGTATGTTTATCATTTATTGAGTGTGTTCTTTGTAGGTGCTCTGCATATTTTATTTCATTTAATTCTCCCAACAGTCTATGAGCTGCAAATTATTCTTACTTACTTGAGGAGCACACAGCCAAGGGGTTTTAAGTCATTTGCCCATGGTACACAAGTAGTAAGTGGCAGAGGTGGCTTCAAGTCTAAGGCCCCAAAGCCAATGCTCTTAAGCATAATGGACATTTGCAGTTTTGCTGTGAACTGTTCACAACAGAGGGAATAGTATGAAGAATTAAGCTCTCAAAATTTACATAAATCTGAGCATCAATTATATTGTTTAAAACTACAAATAGCCATCCTTACAGGTAGGCTATCTGTTGCTTTAATAGTTTCTTTGAGAAAGGTGTAGTGTAGTCTCTGACCAGGTTCTCCATAAGAAATCAAAAGTCGAGTGAGACCCAAGATACAAGTACATAAATATGTGTTGTGTTGTGTGTGTATTTCTGAAATTAAAATCACAAGCTGATTCACTGAGTTGTTGACTCTGTTCTATCCTATTCTATTTATTTTGTTAGAGTGCTGATCATAACTCACTATCCTGATTTCCTGACACACTCATGGGTCAAGATCCACAGTTTGAAGAGCCCTGGCATGTGGGAGGAATGTTTTCATAGGTGTGAAAACCCTGAGTCCTTTGCTAACTCCATTTGTGAAAGTGAAAACTTGGCTTTCACCAGCACACTGAGGTGATGGGATTGGATTACCTTTTTGTTTGAATCTAGCACCAGGGAAAGTCTGCCTTCACACAGGTGGTTTCTCATCAGGTAATCGGGAAGGGTTGCACATTTTCCTCCCCTCTAGGCAGTACTGACTGCCCCCACTGCTTCCCACCTCCCTGCCCCCTTATCCATGTCTGTTTTCAAGGGGATGCAGCTTTCTTAGCCCAGTGACCTGTGTCCATCCTCAGCTGTCATTCGGACCAGAACCATCGGTCCCAGCAACAATGCTGGCTGGGAATGTCAGACCCCAGAGTCCACCGTAAAGCAATATAACCTTGAGACTTAAAGCAAATAAACAGACTATTGACATTAATATGGATTTCTAGTCGCATCTGTTTTGTCTCCAATGCCCCCTCCCATCAGACTTCTAAATCATAACAGATCTACTTTGAATTTAGGACAAGCTTTTTGCACCAGGAAATGGAAACTCATCATATTTGGGGGCAAACCTCCTGCAAAGAGAGTATAAACTTACCAGTCCATTAAAGTAAAAGAGAGAATTTAAAGGCATTATATTCACTTGTGGAGAGAAAAGGTTCTCTGACTCCAGTCCCAAAATGATTTTGAAAATAAAAAGATGCTCAAAGATTTATGGTAAATCTTCTTAACCCAGAAAGATAATTATCTGTATAATTTCTATGCGCGCGCACACACACACACACACACACACACACTCACACACACACTCACACCTCTCCTAAAGCTGATGCTAATAAGTGAGGATTCCCAAGTGGCATGTAACACGTGCTTAATAAACAAAAGTTGAATGAAGGAGTTGTATTGTCATCACCACTTAACAGATGAGGGAATGAAAGCTGAAAGGCTCAACTATTGCTTAAGCAAGTACAGTTAGTAATGGCCCAAGATGGGGTATTTGTCTTTAAGCATTGTTTTACTACTATCACCTCTCAAAGGTGAGGCTCAAAACTCAATCAACATCTTTGTTGTTATCTCTCAAAGTGAGCTGAT
The DNA here is from genome assembly GCF_963455305.1 of Plecotus auritus. Lineage (NCBI taxonomy): Eukaryota > Metazoa > Chordata > Mammalia > Chiroptera > Vespertilionidae > Plecotus > Plecotus auritus. The sequence continues at coordinate 210,118,276 of NC_137771.1, forward strand.
AGCCAGGACTGACACTTAACAACTGTGTTAGATCCTGAAACTTTGGCTCTTCGTTGGAAGGTATAAAATCGCTGTTTTTACTACTGGGAAAACATTCTAACTAACTGAAGTTTTCAAAAATAAAGTCTGAATGACAGCATAGACCAAAGCAGTCTCTCCATTTGCCATGGATAAATGGTGGTGGACAGAGACTTGGCTTGGGCGGTGAACACATGATACAGTGTACAGATGATGTATAATTGAGCTCCTGAAACCTGTATAATTTTCCTTAACCAGTGTCACCTACTGCGCACTTGCCTTCTAACACTAAGGAAAAAAACCACAGTAGTTCCTTAAGCGTGCTTTCATCCCATTAAACACATTTTCATTGCACAGCAGATGTGTATTTTTTAATAAGCTTGAGAGAAGCAGGCAATGTAGAGTAATAAACAGACACCACAAAGGGTTCTTAGTATGACTACCCCAAAAGATTACAAACTAGAGAAAATATTACAGCTAATATTTGAAATACAGAACACTAGTATGGGAAATATTTATTAAGGTTGCATTTTGTATTTTCCTCAAAGATTAGGTCACATTCCTATGAATAATCTCAAATAATGGTAATCTCACCAATTACCTTGTACCAGGATTTGTTCTTTAACACTTTACTATATTACAGTCCAGGCTACACCTTAAGAAATGCCAGCATTAATTCTATACATCTTATAGGATTTGCCAGATGGTATAATAGTACATGTCAAAATGTGGGGAAACCTGTGAGTATTAACACTATAATAACATAGAAGCCATCAGACCACATTTCATAGTTTTATTGAGACTTTTCAGTTTTAATTGCCTATGGTAAGTACAATGATATCAAGGCTCTGCTGTTATTATCAATAGCAGATGCAAAGTTGGCTGCCATGCCTTGGACATACACACACACACACACACACACACACACACACACACACGTACAAACAAACACACACACAACATTGTACATTCCTGCATGCAAATGTATAGGAACATTGTACATTCTTTTTATTAGAAACACAATTGTGCACAATTAGTTTGGAATTTGTTAAGCTACCATTGATTTATATAAACCTGAGAAAGCTCAAAAAGTCAAGTAACACTGTTTCCATATCGCTCATTCAATGTCACTATTAATCACAAAGAAACCCAGTTCAATTATCTATATTAAGTCACAGATAATATAAAAATAAACATTTTTGCAAAAGCACAGACTACAATTCAAATTCACAAATTTCGATATGTCACGTATATCCCCCTTCATATTAATTTGTAATGACGTGTATAATACAATGTACAACAGAATAAAAATGTAACAGAATTCAGCAGCCAAATATAATACAGTTATCACTATTAACACTTGGAATTAAAGTTATCAACTGAAAAAATGAAACATTAAAATTAATAGCAGTGTTAAACTTGCTGGTAGTGTGTTACTTAGAAACTCCGTCGCAAAGAAATTAAGATTATACTATTTCACCTTAAAAAGAAACACAGCACAGAAATTTAAGCAGAACTAAGCACAGTAACAGATTACACCAGCTGTCTTCTTCTATCCCCATCTCCCTAAAGTTTTTCTCTAAATTCTAATGTTGCTTCAATAGTGCCCAACCCACCAGACTTCTAAGTGATTCTACTTTGAAGTTAGGACAAGCATTGCATTGGGAAATAGAAGCTCTGATCATATTTGAGGGTACAATTCTAAATGTCCTGAAAAGACAATATCAACTTTTCTATAATTTTATATACAGACCCAGATGTTTTCTATTTGCTATTGATCTGATAATAGTTTGACACCAAATTGTGTCTGTATAGAAAGAACCCTAAATAAAAAGTTAAATGTGCAAAAGGGTATCTAGAGTAAATCAATTATATCACAAAACAGATTTCCCTATTTTAAATTAAAAAAAAATCTGAAGACAAAAATTTCAAGATACTAATATTCGAAAAGCATCATAATATACAATAATTCATTTTATGTATGTATCATTTATTATGCAAATATACTAGTGCAACATTAATATTGTACATTGTAATAAATATAATTTACATCAGTATGTGGGATCTTTCAAGAAAGTCTTTCAATCTGTACAACTGAAGAACTGTAAGCTTCATTAATAAATACTATGATAGTTACAATTTGATCAGCAAAATTAAAGCTTCAATAGATCTCTTACTAGTTACACATCTTTATTGTCACCGGTCCAATTCCAGCAGCTCTAAGCACTGTTATCTTTTGTATCCAAAGGCAGTGTAGTGTACTGCCAGCATAGATGAGAACACTTACAGGACATAGGTCCACATCACAATTGAACTTTGTAAGAATTTTTAGCCAAGGACTGGAATTGAAGAATTCTGTAAAGTACAGTAGCAGATTTCATACATCGCTGTCTGTCTGTAGTTTTAATGTTTCCACATCCCCCAAAGCCCCAACAGAGAGCTGTTATCCAACCTTTTTATTCCAAAGAATGGTCTTGGTCTTGAAAGGGTCAAGAGTTCCGTAGCTGGCCGAGTAGCAATGCCGTGGTTATAACTCTGAATTCTACACTCATGCTGTATCTCTTCTTGGTTTGTCTTTTTATCATTTCAATGCAAACTTGTTCATGTTCTAAGAGTCAAAGATGTAAGTTGTGTGCCATAAGACACCTTGAACTTGGCAATAAAATAGTTTTGTATTGTGAAATTTAGTTAACTGATAAATCCCATAATTTTAGCAATTCTTTCATCAAAATGCCAACAGGCTTCTGCCTTTATTAAAATACTTATTAATATCATCATAGGTCAAGAAGCAGATTGTAAGATCACTGCTTCATCCTGACCCTCATTTCACCTTTAGTGCACACAGACTCTTCCCAGAGACCTCTTTTTGCCTGGAAGGTGTCAGTGAGATCATTCTTGTTACTATTTGACATGCATTCACATGCCACCATTGTCTACTGCGGGATGTACGAAGCTAAAGAAGAAATACTCTGGAAAAAAAAGAAACATGCCACGAAGTAAAAGGGCATTTCTAGTCACTGTCCACCTCCTCCATGGACCCACGCTCTGCAGTAAAGTTCTCCGGAAGCTGAAACAATGTACATAACGCGTACTGTAAATCAGCTGGACATCCTGAGACCTAAAAGGAAAAAAAAAAACTAAAGTAAATGATGAGGAAATACTACAGAAATGTGTGCCGGTAGCCTTTGAGTTTAAAGATGGTACAGGCTTTGAAATTTCCATTTTGTTCAATTTCGTGATACTAATCTTGTCTCACTGAACATGTTGTTTGAAAGGGACAGCACAGTAATAACATAGGTTTTGCTTCTTTTTTGAGGGTTCCAGACAATGCTGTAGGACCCTAACCAAGTGAGAACACAGCTAATCTTCTCCTTCTTCAAAATGAGTAGCTGCAGGTAAGATATCTAAAAGGGTTCTTCTACAATAATTCTGTGCATTAACACTGAACATGCAAAAAAGAACCACTTTCTAGGAAGCTAAATACAGCTTTTCTTCAGTGGTCTTAGTGGCCTGAGACTGGATAAACTGAAGTAACTCTTAAGAAGAAACTGAAGGTCTCATAAATTTGCAACTCACTCAGGCACTGCACAAACTGAAAGCAATCCCCGACTTACCTGTCACTATGTCCCACAGGTGCTTGCCTTAAGACACAAACCCAATTATTTACTTACACAGTGATTTCAAACAAGTTATTCCACCATGAGCTGCAGACTCTGCTTCTGCTGTTGGCTTTATTGGGACTAGTTTTCACAATTAAACATTCCTTTGCTACCGGATTTATTTGTTTGGAGCTATAAATTGTGTTACCTCACCCCATTATTCTACATTATATAGAATGTTAAGGCTTTTTAAGGGCTAGAAATGCAGCAATTCAATATTCATTGGAAATTGCTATTAAAATTATTGAAGTATTTTACAGATTTCTCATTAATGCTTGGCAGAGAAAAAAAATGTAAAACAGCGGTATTCTCTTACAAACTATTAGTAGTGTGATTAGTCATTTCTACAACTTACTTTTCACTGCTGTGGTACCTTAGGTACTAACATTTCATTCTCCTTACTTCCCTTTCTCATATATTTCAAGTTTTTTTCCCTTTAAATAGGAGGATATAAGATCTAGTAAAGGATTGTAGCTTCTCATTCTATCAACACAACCCACATGAATTCCGCCTTCTTTTCATATTGCATTTAATGTTTCCCAACATTTCAAAGAAGCAAAAAAGAACCTTTAAACCATGATTTTTAATTAAAATTCTTAATCTAAAAAGTCTCCTTCCCGTTCCCTGCTGCCTCATACATTTGAGAACATGCTTGTAGGCTATGCATTGTGATAGACTGTCAACCACTGACCCTCTGATAATACCATCCTCCTGCTCAGCAACCCTCAACTTGCTAACAGTTATTCAGCTTTAGTCTGTGATCTATCTGTGATTTTTCAAAATTGTTTTTACAGATGTGAGGGAGCATTTGCACTGGAACATAAACAAACTCCTGAGGCATTGCACAGCAGTGATGCAAGTCAATGTCTTTATCACAGGAAGTCTAACAGAGTTCATGGTGTTTATAAGGAAAGTACAAGCACTTTGATTATTTTGAATGCATTTCCCCCATAAGATAATACAGTCTCCTCCCCCAAAATGTATACACACTTTGAAGGCAGTGTTTATTAAAATACACTTCAATTTCAAAATGTAACAGAATGTATAGCTCTCAGGTGTTAAAGTGTGTATGCATTTTTTTGGGTCATCCTGTATAGGCAGGCTTCCATCATCAAACACTTAGCACCCAACATATAATAAGCAGTTTTCTGGAAAAAAATGGGAAATGACTTTTTAGGCTTTTAAATTCATTGGCTTTACTTTTCCATTCAAATCTCTAAGAAACTTAGCTACCACCTGTGCTGATAGGCCCGGAAATAACACCCAGCTGAGACCTCTGTTCATCTGATACTGAATGAATCGAATTCAGTGTTTTGCTATATACCAGGCTAACTTTAAGAATGTGGAGTTTCAACTTGTTGCCACCATGGATTATTAAAAACATTAAAGACTGGATGCATCACAAACTCAAGTTTCAGGTCATCAGTTTTCCTGGAAAAATTATTAATAGCAAAATAGCTCTAGTACTCAAGTGCACTTTAAACAGAAAAGCTTGTAAATGCTAAAGGCAGAAGAGCAGGTAAATGTTTAACTGGGATAGTATCTTTTTATTATGCATACTTCTGGGGAGAAAGAAGGGAGGCCTTGAAAGCAAACCCAAACAAGCTAAGTGTGAGTGTGGACATTTCCAGTTCTTTTTTTTAAACTCACTAATTTCTGGGTTTGATTTTTCTCTAAACTTTTAGAAACTTAAAGGCGGAGGACAAAGCGCATGGCTCTAGCAAGCATCCTACCAGGTTACATCAGTGGGTGTTTGGGGATTCTTGCGTCTTCACAAGCTGGTATCTCCATTCTGCTTGAACTCGGATAAAATATTGAGGGTCATGTCTTCACTCTTGGACTGCAAATTTGCCTCACTTCTTCGGGAAGCTTTCCTGGTCGCCCGGGAGAGCCTCCTTCTGAAAGTGTCTCCTGCCAAGAAATAGAGTATAGGGTCCACACAACTGTTGAGACTTGCAAGACCTCTTGTCACCTGATAAGTGGCATACACCCTGTCATTGAAAGCACACATTTCTGGGGTCTGAAAATCCAGCCGAGCCCGCAGATTCATCGTTTTCATGACATGGAAAGGGATATAAGACACACCAAACACAGTCAGTACAATAATCACCAGGTAAATGGATTTCCTCCTCAGAGGCGAGTTGTCCAGGTCTTTGTAAATCAAAGCTCTCACAATTAAGCCATAACAGCCCAGGATCAGCACCAAGGGGATACAGAACATGGCCACGGTCGTGCACATGCTGTAGATGAAGTAACTTCGCAGGTACTCGTCTGTGGTGGTGTCGTAGCAGGTGATGGTTTTGTTTTTCCGGACCCCGGTGCCCGAGTAGAAGAGGATGGGGGAGATGCCCAGGACCACGATGAGCCACACCAGCACGCTGATGTAGACAGCGTTCTTCTTCTTGAGCCTGCCCAGCGACTTGAGCGGGTACACCACGCCGCTGTAGCGGTGCGCGCTGATGCAGGTGAGGAACAAGATGCTGCCGTAGAGGTTCACGTGGAAGATGAACCTCTGCAGCTTACACATGGCATCCCCGAAGATCCAGTCGGTCTTGTTAAAGTAGTAGAAGATGAGCGCGGGCAGAGTCAGCACGTACAAGAAGTCAGCCACGGCCAAGTTGAACATGTACACGGAGATGCCGCTCCACGGCTTCATGTGGAAGACGAACATCCAGATGGCCACGCTGTTGCCTAGGAAGCCGATGATGAACACCAAGATGTACACGATCGGCAGGTAGAAGAACTGGAAGCCCGTCTTGGTCAGCGAACATCTGAACGAGGCGGCGACCGCGGCGGTGGAGGCGATCGTGCTGTTCCCCCACGGGGAGCCCGGGCCGGCCAGAAAGGCAGCGTCCGTCCCGTTGGGGACCGCCGAACACAGCACCTCGGCCATTCTCTCGTCCCGGACTTAGGCGGAGGCTCCCAGGGGCGAAAGGCGGCGAGAGGGCGGCGGCGGCGACGGCGGCGAGGGGCGCAGCGCGCATCGGAAAAGCGGGCGGGCGGAAGGGAGCGGGCACAGGGGATCCCCGCGGGAGGGGGCGCGCGGGGGTTCGCCCACGCCGGCTCCGGCCCCGCGTCCGCCGCGGGCCATGAAATCCGCCAGAGGCTGGGACCGAACCGGGCTGGCGGGAGGGCCAACAACTTCCCCGTCCGGCTGGCAGCGCCGAGGTTACACAACAGGGCGCGCAGGGCACTGCCGCCGACAACTTTCCGACTGCGCTTTCCCGAGGGGCCGCGGGTCTACGCCCGGGGCTCGGCGAGACCCAGCCAAACTCACTGTGTCGCGCTCCGGCGTGGGGAGGGCGTTCCCCAGCCTCCTTCCCCGAAAGATCAACTTCGTTTGGGCATCTTCCTCCTCCCCACCTTGCAAGTAGGCAGCTCGGCTCTGGGGCCCGCGCCGCTCCCGCGTGGCTGCAGACCCGTGAGCTTTTGGATCGCGGCCGTTCGCCGTCGGTACCGCTCCCGGACCCGTCTCGAGGCCCTGCAAGGTCCCGAGTGCAGGGGGCTGGCGGGAGAGCGGGCTCCCCGCGAGGGTGGGCGGAGTTTAGGCTCCCGGGCGCTCCGCCGGAGGCGAGGGGCGTGCCTCTCCGGAGCCCGGCCGGATACCCTCCCGCGATCTGCAGGGCTTTCGCCCTCCAGTCCGAGGGGTCTTCTAGGAGCGGGGGTCCGCCGTGGCCGGGGCGCTCCGCTGCTGCCCCGCCGATGCCACCCGAGTCTGCCGCGAGGACGAGGGCGCGCCCGGTCGGGGTTGGCTGCTGGGGAGCGATTGGCCCGCGAGCGCTCCCTGCGCTCTTCCGCCAGCTATCTCGGCAAAGTGAAGTTGCTGACACACAGGAAACCCTTCTGACCGCTCAGAGCCTCCTGCCTGCAGCCCTAGGGCCCACCCGTCCGAGGCAAAAGTCTGCCTCTAGGGCCCCCAAGAACCAAGCCAGGTGTTGGCAGGTTCCAAGCAGCCAGCAGTCCCCGCTGGGGACGCCCTGGCTTTGCCGGGTGCTTCTGCACCGAGACCAGATTCCTTGCACATGCAGGAACCTGCTACTCCAAGAGAGCCCAGGCTTTTAAAGGAGAGAGGGTTGGGAGGGGATGGGGGAGTCTCTTTCTGCCCTTCCAGTCTGCCTTTTCCTTATTTCAATATTGATCTTATTAATTAATTAATCAAAATTTAATAAACTGGCGTCATTGGCAACATCAACGTGAGAATTTCTAAAAGGGTCTAGTAAAATTCTTGGTTTATACTTCACGTTGCTTCAGCACAATTTAACGTGATACCTATCACCTACCACAGCCCAAGCTCCCCAAATTCTCCAGTCCAGTACATTTCATTAAAGATCAGAGGCTGCACTGCAAATAATTCAAAATATATTGTTTTGGAACTAAGTTGAGTATTAAATACAGCTTTATGTAGGAGAGATGTAAAGGACACTTAAAACTCTAACGTGCTTAAGGTATGGTTTGGGGTTTTTATTACCAATCTTATGTCTTTAGGTTACAACGATTAGTCACAAACATCTCTAGTAAGTACCTTAAGTATATTGGTTCGGGCTTTCTTAAATACTACCTTTATTGAAAAACTTGTTTTCATGGCTTGAATGCATCAAAAATTTAGCAAATACATTTAAAAATTGTATTTAAGTTTAATTGGAAAATAAATGAGTTATTAGCTGTTCAGGGAAATATTTCAGTGGACCCAAACAGGAATATTACCCAGCACTTCTTGACATGAACTAATTAGTGGAATATTTTATGTGAAATATTTACAAAGGCTTTTCTCTTAGATGAAAATAAAATCTGAAAAGAAAATATCTGTGAAATATATACCATAAAGATTGCTTTCTGGCCCTAGATGTTACATGATAAATTCTCTTTAAAAATGCTCAAAGGAAAACCAGCCCCTGGCTTTGATACCACAAAGGAAAATTCCCGACAAGACCCAGATGGTCCTTTAGAGGAACCCATATAGAAAGGACTGCATCCAAACACGTGGTGTTGGGAGCGCAATGGTATTTTGAATTGTGGTCAGTTGAATAGCATGAAAATAAATGATAAAACTAGAATGAATAACTTAAGTAAAGGGCATGCATGCAGTTGTTTTGAAAACAACTCTTAATCGAGTTCAATGCTACTGGCCTCAATTTTCTCATCTATAACATAAGAGAGTTGGATTTGATTATCTTTTTATTTTTCATTCCAGTCTCCAAATGAAGTGATTCTGTAATTCTGATCCCTAACATGTTTGTATTGTTTCATTGGGATGGTACTGACTGGGATGATGTTCCATTAAGAGAGAGAAGGAAGCAAGGAAAACCATTAAGAAGAGTTCCATTGGTACTCAGTGGGCCTGAACTCCTCTCTGCTTTGCATTTTTCATTTTCAACATAAGCAATATGTAACCTCACTCAGAACTCTTTTGCAAATGCATTAACTCATAATGTGAGTGTTTTGAAATGTACACTTAGTGCAAATACCATTAAGTACATTCAGAAAACTTGACACTTCATTAGGAATTTGGAGGAGACAGTTGTCCTGAGTGTACCAAGGTCTTCTTTTTAATGATATCAAAGAGGTAAATTTTGGTGTGTCTCAGTTGGTTGAGCACTGTCACATGCACCAAGAGGTCACGGGTTCGATTCCTGGTCAAGGCACTTGGGCTCCATCCCCAGTAGGGGGCCGGCAAGAGGCAGCTGATGTATGTTTCTCTATTTCTTTCCCTCTCCCTGCCTCTCTCTCTAAATTCAATATAAGCATATATATTTTTTAAAAGTAAATTTTATAAACACTGTTCTACATTCAGCATATTTAACTACATATTTATGTTTGTTATATTTTAAATCAAAATTGTGCCTTATGGAACTAATTTACATGAATTCACTTATCGTTTGTTGATAACTTTTTATTTGTAAAACACTGTAGACTTAATGAAAAAAAAAATTAAACTCCATCTAAGATCCAATAACATGTCGGTATTTATTGATATTTGAATACCAATTATAAATGCCATAAAGGTATGAAAAGAACATGGTGTATAAATTTAAGCAACTTTCCCCAAACTCTTTTTATGCATTTGTTTTGTATTTGATTAATTATGTAAGTGCTTGACTTCCAGTTCTCCAATTTAGTTGGAAATACGAAGAACATATATAGCTAACCATAATAATAACACATAACTTCTTATATACTTAGCACTGTGCACATCATACAAGGATTATCATCTTTAATCCTTAAAAGTATCCTATGATGATAATTGACAATTGTATTCCTATTTTATAAGTGGTGAAACTAAGGCACAAAGAGGTTAAGTAACATATCCATAGTCACACAGTAAAACTGGGATTTAAACCTAAGCCATCTACCCCCAAAGCCCACACATTTAACCACTATTCTATGATGTAATACACACAAGTACAGCGCACTGATAGAAAAATTAACTTTTAGTGACCACTACAGTTGAACATAAAAAGGGTTATTCCTGGAAGCCTTGAAAGATACTGACTGTCAAAGAGTCTTTCAGATGCTTCCCAGATGATCTACCTCTCTACTTACGCTATTAAAAATAGCCAACAATTTATATATGATCTGAGAAGGACACATAATCATGGGGAGGTCAGATCTGTTTAGCCTCAGACTCGTAAACAAAAATGCTGCCCTTCTTGTGTTGACAAAGATTCTCATAACCATTGTTAGAAAATCACTCCTTTCTCCTTCCTTTAAGTCACAGAAAAGCCAGCGGTCATTGAGAATCATTGCAAACATTCTAATCAAGACCACAAGCATAAGAAGAAAAAGAAAACTTCTGATAAACTTAAAATATAAAGTCTCTTAACTTTAAAGTTGAGACTAAGAAGTATGCGATTAAGTAAACATACCACTACGAATGCTAACCCTGATTTGGGTGGCAGAAGAGAGTGCCAATGGGCAGGACACCTCGTATGATTTTGCAGATCAGAGGCACTGAGGCCCTGACTTAGGAGTTAAGAGCATCCTTTGAGAGGTCCCTCCAAGTATAGTAAGATGTGATAACTTCTGAGATATACCTTAGGAAAGGGAGACTCTTTTATTACACCGAAAGAAAATAGGAGAAACAAATGGAAGAAAGGGAATCACAGCCAGTGTCCCCCAGTGAAGTAGGAGAAGGCCAAGGTGGAAGGGAAGTGGATGAGGCGCATACGGAGGAAGAATGAGAGGATTGTCCTGTGCTGTGAAGGGCCCAGCTGCTCCTATAAATTATGCACTTGTCATGGATCCAATAAGTAGACTTCCTGAAATTTATTTCATTAAGAATCACAGCAGGGTGGAGGACACAGAATAGGAGACAGCTGGGTTACTCCAAGGTTGAAAGGAGGAGAAGAGACCAAGAGAGCAGGAACGCCCTGGGAAAGAGAGAGAAGGGGAGACAGAAAGTGGGCGGTGGAGGCCGAGGAGGAAAGTGCAAGAGGGGAAGAAGGAGAAAGCCAGGTGCATGCTCATAAATAGGTAGAGAGATCTTCGGAAAGCTCACTAAGCTTTGCTTTTCCACAATTTAGCTTTAAATCTGGGTGGGTGTCAGGGGAGGGATATGGGAGGTGGTGAGATGATACAGGCTACATGTTCCTGTGGTCAGAGTAATGTCCCTATTGAGTATTTGCTCCTTGGCAGATAACCCTGGCTTAGGTTTTCCATCTGCGCCCTGTCACTGGCAGGAACCTGCAAAGTCCAAGGCCATTTAGATCTTCCATCCTTCAGAAAGTTTCTCACTCCCAGAGCGCTCAGGAAGTTGCTTTCCTGTATTCCCCTTTTAATATTTACTTCTCTTATCCCCATCCATGTGAAGCCTTTAGTCCCTAGTTTGGGGCACTTTATAATATTTTCAAAAGAACTTTTTAAAATCCAGAATAAAAGTCTCCAGTCCTGGCTTTGTAGCCTCAGTCTTTCTCAGATCATCCTTATCAGTAAATATCCCCTTTCTCTCTTTGCCTCTGACCTCTCTGGGTTCACTAAGGCATGTCTGCCAACATTAACTGGTGGCAGATTAGAAATGCTATATTATATGCCAGTTCTTCTACAGTTTCTTTATACAGTTAGCTTTTTAAGAAGACAGGGATACAAATGTTCATAAAGCCTGTGGGTGCACAAATATCTTTAGAGCAAGATACCCATATCTGAGGTCTTACACCATAATCGTAGACACATATAAGGTTTCCATAGTAGCAGAAAGGATAAGAATATGAACTTATTTAAGTTATTTGTCATCATCATTATATCCACCATAAATAAATTGTTAATTTGTGGTACATCCATATTTCGAATATATAAGCTAAATTCCAAATAGGCAAATGAAAATCATGTATAAAAATTAAGAGATACTGTTTTCTTATGTTAAGTCACATCTTCCATTAGCTCAGTCCTGGGGTGTTGATTTCAATCATGTCCTGAGTGCTTCACATTTTTCAATGTTAAAGTTGATAGCAGAGTTGTCACTCATATTTCAGATTTTGAAAATTGGCTCTCTGAAATGTTGATAACAAGAGTTCACCAGTAACACTCAAAATGTGAACCAGCTTTAAAAATAGTGTCCATTTTATAATCTTTTTAGGTTAGATTCTTGTAGAAAGGCTGGCAGGATGGACTAACCCAGAGATCCTTCTTACAATGAGCCAAACTTTGGACACCATTCTGGAAAGATACCTGAGTGACCAAAGAAAGCACTCAATTAGTTAACATACTAAGATGAAGTATCCCAATTTCTTGTCTATGAAAACAATAAAATAAAATAAAATAAACAATATAGAAACAGTTACTTGTAGTTGACAAAGAACCAAAATAGAGACTAGATAATGCTTCAAATTGGGGAAGTAATTGGTTAATCCTTGTGTTTTCAGTGATAGGGTTCAGCAGAACTTCAGCATCTGACATTCTGATCTTAATTTCTCAGTTTTAGTTCTAGACACCTGGTACTATAGCTAAATATTTAACTTAGAGACTGCATCGTAGTCACTATAACTAGTAAGTAAAATACTCTCTTCACTCACTAGCAACATTTACTTTGAGTCTCTAAACACAGTGTCTCAAAATTGAATCAGCACACAGATCATTTGGGAGATCTCACTGAAAGGCAGTTGTAGATGTGGGGTGGAACCCAAGATTTGCATGTCTAACAAGTTCCATTTGCTGTGCAAGCTCCTCATCCAATCAGTACACTCTCTGAGTAGCAAGAGTTTATATGATCTTGCCTGACATTGCTTTGCTAGGTCAACTTAAAACTAATGTAGCTGTTCCAATCCAGCGACTAAAATGCCTTAAAAGTTTAGGAATCTTGAACTGTGGCCTACCAGTGTCATCGCTATTTGGAAGGCTTTTTATGTATTAGCTCATAGCACGTGATTTTGGAGAAGACAGAACTGGGTTCAATGTTCAGTTAGGGTTATTAACAGCTGCATAACTAGTCACATTGCCAAACCTGTCCTGTGTCAATGTTCTTATCAAATCACCCCTACATCACAAGATAGCTGTGAGGATGTGATCATGTAAAGTGCTTAGGATTGTGCCTACTACATAGTAAATGCACAATAAATGGTAGCTATTATTGCTATGGTCATTGTCATCGTTATCATTTAAAATACTGTCATTGTTTTTACCTTGATAAAGGGACATTTGCATACAAGAAACCAAAGCCATTATTAGAAGGGTACAGGAGTGTGTGCTTCACAGGAAGTGGACAAAGAAACTCAAAAATCAGGGGGTTTCTGTTCTCTTTCTCTATTTAACCACATACTTTTCTTTCCCTCTCTTCTTCTTTACCTCCCTTTCTTTCTCCTTTTCCTTTCCATCTCTCTGCTGATGACTTTTCTCTCTTTCTATGTGGATATGACTCAACATGGCCACTCACAGCTTAGTATTATTTCCAACAATAAATTGCTAAAGAAAGAATCTGGATTGACATGATTCAGTTCACTTTGGCCTTGAGGAGAAGGGGAAGGGTTGAGCAATCAGAACCTTCTTCCAGGGCTGAGTGACAGACGAGAGAGAGAGAGAGAGAGAGAGAGAGAGAGAGAGAGAGAGAGAGAGAGAGAGAGAGAGGTGGGCTACTTCTCTTAGGAGGCAATATGGGTGCAGGGAGGATGTGATCAACTAATAGAACAGTTACCGCCAGTGTAGAATGTAATGTGAGTATGAATATGATTGATGGGTAGGGGAAGGGAGAGGAGTAAGAGAGGGGTTTTAGGAAATGCAATTGTAACAGGCAAGTCCAAAGTCTGGAGGCTAGAGGACCATGCCTGTGGAGAGCCTGCTGGAGCCATGCAGAGCCTGGTGGAGTAGTTAGTGCTCCAAGATTGGTGAGAGCAGGCCCTAGGAGCTTACTGTTGTGGCCAAGAAGATGGTGAGAGTCAACTACCAATGAGAGTACCCAAGTGGAGATCTGCAGAGCAAATGGAAGAGCTGAGCAGAATGAATTGACTAAGAAAACAAGAGGCAGAAAAATACTGTTGTCCCTTTTATTTTTGTCTTTGCTAACGGTGTAAGGAGGAAAAGTATGAAAGACAGTAAGAAGACAGTAAGAAAGAAAGAAAGAAAGAAAGAAAGAAAGAAAGAAAGAAAGAAAGAAAGAAAGAAACTCTTTGCATTCCTACTAGAAAAATGGAAGTCTTCGCTCAATCATAGATACTAGTAACTTAAGAGATTCTGATTCCATTAAGGAAACGAGCCCAAGGCATGGTAAGTGCCACAAGGACTCTAATTATTAATTCATTTGGGAGGAGCTTAAGGGACATATTCACTGTAATTTGAGTCTCTGGAAACAAGGAGTTGACATGAGCTTCAGAGCAGCAGAGAAGCTGAATTTGGTTTCGATTAAGAGTGCCTCAGGAGAAAGTGGAAAGCAAGGCTGGAAACTCTTCATGGTGGTGATTGCATTAACCAGTCATGGCTGAAAGCTCTGTTCATTCTTCTCAGGCATGACATTTTGGCTGTAGGATACATTATAGTTTACTTTAGCAAGGTGCTATGAGAGAGTAGCATCCCCAAAGTAGCGGATGTTAAAATGAAAATGGCAGACTGGTAAGGGACTGGAGCAGAAAGATGTATGTGTGAACAGCGAGGCAAGGGGAAGCCAAACCTCACTACCAACCCAGTGCTTCTCATTTAGGGACAAAGATTATTACCCGCATGGAAATCCTCAGAGATGTGCCAAAGGTAGACCTACGGAGTCATGAAGTCAGTGTTCAGTAAATATGGAAAAGTGATCCAGGGATGGAGGATAAAGTTGATGTCCATAGTTAGTAGAAATAAAAATAAAATAAAAACAAAGAAAGTGAATATTTGTATATAGTTGTGCCCGGGAAGAATATTGTCTTTATATATTCACTAAGAGCATGTAAGATGTTATAATATAATGTTAGGTTATGTTGCAATCAACAAAAGGGGAAATGAAAGAACTAACTGGGAACATCTGCTGAGAAAAAAATACTGGAAGAAGATGTGGGGATCTAAGAGCAGGAAAGGGCCTGCAATGGGCATTTCAAGAGCAAAAGTGGAAATGAAAGGAAAGGCAAAAGGAAACAGACATAGCAGGTAGAACGAACAAGAAATAAGTCTGTAAATAAGCCAGGAAGACTTCAGGCCTCAGAAGATTGACGCTGTTCACTGTAAAATGAAATGCATATATGTATGTGTACACATAAGTGTGTGTGTGTGTGTGTGTGTGTGTGTGTGTGTGTGTGTGTGTGTGTGTTAGAAAAGAAGCAGGACTGAAAATGAAGGGGAAAGCACTTGTGGCTCTTCAGCAATGGGCGTTGTTGAAGGATGATTGATTATCATGTGGATAATCTAAAATACTATCCACATGGTATGTTATCAGACTTCAACATTCCAGACTGAATGATGTGATGGCATTTTTAAAGAAGCTTTTTCTAGTTTAATGGCCTCAGCTGGATCCCTTCTATAGACTGCTGAACTGACTTTGTCTCCTATGTTGTTGGCTTCTAGGAGGCTGTTAGAATGACAAGTATGAAATAAAGAGATTCACCAAACATTTTTAAAAATGTACTTCATTTCTAATAAAATAATGCAAGTAATTGCCCACAAACAGGATTATTGTGGGAAGGAAATAGATACTGTGTGCTCTCTCACACACACACACATACACAATAAAAACACAGAAAAACAGAGGCAAAATTCTATACACTGGGCCAATCAGTGTTAATGTTTGCTCAACAAGTGATTTTTCCCTTCAGTTATATTCATATGAGTATATATTTATATGTGCATCATAAATTAGGATTTTATATGGTTGCATACTGCCTTTCTGCCAGTATATACACATCTTACCATTTTCTTAATGGTGACAGGATACCACTAGTATTATTGAAAGGTCAAAGGAAAGAAAACCAGAGTTTACTGGTATTTCTAAACAGAAATGACCGATGCAATCGCAGAGGACTACATACAATACAGAGAGACGGTATAAAGAGATAAGCCGGGGATTAAAAATGGCAGCAGAGTAAGTGGATGTTGCACAGATATGCTCCCAGGAACAAACTGGTATTACAACTAAAATACAGAAAAACTTCCTGAATAATCAACAGAAAACTCGCAGGAGAGAACCCTGATACCTGAGGACCGAAAGTGGAGACCTCATAGAGACTGGTAGGAGGAGCAGAGGCGCAAAAGGGCTGGCTGGGCACCCACAGACAGCAGCTGAAGTCCCGGAGAGATATCTCAGCTATGGGGGGTACCACTGAGAATTCGGGGATCTAATCCCCAAGCTGGGGCCCCCAGCAGAGAGCACCAAAACTGAGGAGGGTACCCACATAACATCTTGCTATGAAAAGCAGTGGGGTGCTGTCTGCCAGAGAGTAAAAGCTGAAAATTCAGACACCCTTTTAAAGGGTCAACACACAAAATTCCTGGTGGAGCCACCCACCTGGTGCTCTGGCAGAGGGAGGGTGAAGTGGACTGGAGCTGTGAGAGCAGAAGCCAGGACTGGGGACTCAGGAGCTAGAGCTCAGAAGGCAAACACCCTGTTTCCTGGGCTGAGTCATTCCCTCACACAGCAGAGGACATCTTTCCCACATAGACATTTGCCTTGCCTGGGGGGAAGACAGTTGACACATCTTATTGAAAAACACCTTGTCCTGAGGCCACTTAAGAGATTAAAAATAACAATTCCAAACAGAAGGAACTGCCCCACCCTATTGAAAAAAACTCTTGCCCCACCAGAGGACGATTGCCTGGAGGGCGATTCAAGCAGCAATCCTATCAGTCTGTAGGCGGAGGATGTTTCTGGAGGTTTTAAGTCTTTGCCTGATCTATTTGGTTAGAAACAGCCTTTAACACTGTCCTGCATTAGAGAGTTAGAGGTGTAGAGGATCTACCTTATACAGTGGTCGGCAAACCGCAGCTTGCGAGCCACATGTGGCTCGTGAGCCACGGTTTGCCACTCTGTTGACTAATGAGTTTGCTGACCACTGACCTAATACTTAGTCACAAACCCAAACAGAAAGCAAAAATGGGGAGACAAAGAAACAACCCCCAAATGAAAGAACTAGAGAATTCTCCAGAAGAAGAGATAAATGAAGCAGAGATAAGAAAAATTTCTGAAACAGAGTTCAGAGTAATAATGGTAAAGATGCTCAACAGCATGAAAAAATATATAGTAACTATGAAAAGGCTATCATTCAAAATAGATGGTCAAATAAAGAGCTTCCCCAACCAAAAAAAGGCGTACATCACCACAAAGCCAGCATTACAAGAAATGCTAAAGGGATTGCTGTAATGAGAAGAAACAGAGAGCGAAACCTAGCCATTCAGAATTAAAATAGCAATAAATAAGTACCTATCAATAATAACCATAAATGTAAATGGACTAAATGCTCCAATCAAGATGTAGAGTAGCTGAATGGGTACAAAAACATGACCAAATTATATGCTGTCTATAAGAGACCCACCTAAAAACAAAAGGTACATACAGGATGAGAGTAGAGGGATGGGGAAAAATCTTCCATGCAAATGCAAAAAAAAAAAAAAAAAAGCTGGAGTAGCGATACTCATGTCTGACAAAATAGACTTTAAAATGAAGGCCATCACAAGAGACAACAAAGGTCACTACATAATACTAAAGGAATTGATCCAACAAGAAGATATAACCCTGGTAAACATATATGCACCCAACATAGGAGCACCTAAATATATAAAAACTTCTAGAGGACTTTAACAGAGAGATAGACAACAATACAGTCATAGTAGGGGACTTTAACACCCATCTGACTTCACTGGTTAGATCTTCCAGACAAAAACTGAAAAAGGAAACAGAGACTCTAAAGGACACACTGAATCAGATGGATTTAATTGACATTTAGAGAACATTTCACCCCAACACAGCAGAATATATCAAGTGCACATGGATCATTTACAAAGATAGACCACATGTTGGGACACAAAACAAGTCTCTACAAGTTCAAGAAGATTGAACTCATATCAAGCATCTTCTCAGATCACAGTAGAATGAAATTAGAAATCAACTACAGTAAAAACACCCAAAAACATTCAAACACATGGTAGCTAAATAGCATGTTATTAAACAATGAATGGGTTACCAAGTAGATCAAGAAAGAAATACAAAACTTCCTGGAAACAAATGAAAATGAACATGCAACAACCCAAAATCCCTGGAACACAGCAAAAGCAGTCCTGAGAGGGAAGTTCATAGGACTACAGGCATACCTAAAAAAAAAAACAACAAGAAAAATCAGCAATAAACTATTTAACCCTACAACTTAAAGACCTAGAAAGAGAACAAGAAAAGCCCAGGATAAGTAGAAAGAAGGAAATAATAAAGATTAGAGTGGAAATAAATAACATAGAGACTAAAAAAAAAAAAAATACAAAAAATCAATGAAACCAAGAGCTGATTCTTTGAAAGGTTAAACAAAATTGATAAACCAGACTCATCAAGAAACAAAGAGAGAGGACCCAAATAAATAAAATCAGGAATGAATATGGAGAAGTAACCATGAACACCACAGAAATACAAAGGATTATAAGAAAATAATATGAACAACTGTATGCCAGTAAGCTGGACAATGTGGATGAAATAGACAAATTCATAGAAAAACACAGTCTCCCAAAACTGAATCAGGAAGAATCCAAAAACTTGTATAGGCCACTAACAACTGATGAAATAGAAGCAGTAATCAAAAACTCCCACCAAACAAAAGCCCACATCCACATGGCTTCACAGGGGAGTTTTACCAAACATTCAAAGAACTAACACCTATACTCAAACTATTTCAGAAAATCCAAGAGGAAGGAACACTTCCAAATTCTCTTTATGAGGCCAGAATTATTCTAATTCCAAAACCAGATAAAGACACTACAAAGAAAAAGAATTACAGGCCACTATCCCCGATGAACATAGATGCTAAAATCCGCAACAAAATATTATCAAATTGCATCCAGAAATATATTAAAAAGATCATACATCATGATCTACTGGGATTTATTACAGGGATGCAAGGCTGAATGGGTTACCAAGTAGATCAAGAAAGAAATAAAAAACTTCCTGGAAACAAATGAAAATGAACATACAGCAACCCAAAATCTCTGGAACACAGCAAAAGCAGTCCTGAGAGGAAAGTTCTTAGGACTACAGGTATACCTAAAAAAAAAAAAAAAAAAAACAAGAAAAATCAGCAATAAACTATTTAACCCTACAACTTAAAGACCTAGAAAGAGAACAAGAAAAGCCCAGGATAAGTAATATTTACAAATCAATAAACATGATACAGCACATAAACAAACTGAAAGACAAAAATCACATGATCATATCAATAGATGCAGAAAAAACATTCGACAAAATCCAACACCCATTTTTGATGAAAACCCTCAGCAAAGTGGGAATAGAGAGAGCATATCTCAGCATGATAAAGGCCATATATACCAAACATACAATCAACATCATACTCAATGGACAAAAACTAAACCCATTTCCCCTAAGAACAGAAACAAGACAGGGATGCCCACTTTCACCACTCCTGTTGAACATAGTACTGGAAGTGCTAGCCATAGCGATCAGACAAGAAAAAGAAATAAAAGTATTCCAAATTAGAAAAGAAGAAGTAAAACTGTCATTATTCGCAGATGACATGATATTATACATAGAAAACCCCAAAGACACCTTCAAAAAATATTAGACTTAATAAGTGAATTCAGCAATGTAGCAGGATACAAAATTAACACCCAGAAATCTATGGCTTTTTTTATACACCAACTAGTGGCCCAGTGCATGGATTCATGTACATTAAAAGGAAATTAATTAGAAGAAATATTTTAATATTGCTGTTCACACTTTCTCTATAATAGAAATGTCAGAGATGAAAGATAATTAGTAAAATGTATATGAAAATAATATATAAATTGATTAATAAATAAACAATAACAACATGATATAACAACAACAAAGACATGATATAAAAACAATAAAAACATGATATAAAAACAACATTGATAAAAAAAATGGCTAATAAATTGATTAAACTTATTCTAATATCTCCCTGTATACCACATTAATAAAAACACTTTCAGAGTGCTTGACTAATTTCCCTTGTGATGAAGTATTTAGAACTTTAATATCACATGCTCTAGACACTTGATAGAAAGAAACATATAACTGACCATGTCTGAAAATGCAATAACGGGTTCAGGTAGGAATATTCCTACTCTGTCTAGAGTTTGTCCTTGTGATTTATTAATAGTCATATGTATGCTGGCATCACCGAAACTGTCTTCAAATTAATTAAATGGGAGGCCAGTGTCAGAATGGGACAGTTGTGCCAATAGTTGGTCTTCAGACATATTCTGTCAATGACCCCACTTTCTTTCAGCTTCAGAATGTCAACAAAAACAACAAAATTCACTACAGACAATGACAGATCGAAACACACACGTGCCATTGGCACCAGTGAGAGCTTTATATGTATTGTGCATGCGTGAGTCATTTATTTTTAAATTTCCAGTGCACGTCATATGTACCGACTAGTAGGTTGGTCGAATAGTTGTACAGAAGGATGGCTTTTCACTTAGCTTTTTATATATATAGATAATGAACTCACAGAAAGAGAAACTAAAAAAGCAATCCCATTTACCATTGCAACAAAAAATTAAGAAACCAAGGAATAAACTTAACTAAGGAAGTAAAAGACCTTACTCAGAAAACTACAGGACACTGAAAAAAGAGATAGAAGAAGACAGATTAGTAAACAAATGGAAGAATATACCATGTTCATGGATTGGTAGAATCAACATCATTAAAAGACCATACTACTCAAAGCAATCTATAGATTCAATGCAATCCCCATTAAGATACCAATGGAATATTTCACAGACCTAGAACAAACTCTCCAAAAATTCATATGGAATAAAAAAAAGACCCCAAATAGCTGCAGCAATCCCAAGAAAGAAAAACAAAGTTGGAGGGATCACAATACCAGATATCAAGCTATATTACAAAGCCACTGTTCTCAAAACTGTCTGGTACTGGCACAAGAACAGATATATAGACCAATGGAACAGAACAGAGAACCCAGAAGTTGACCCAAGCCATTATGCTCAATTAATATTTGACAAAGGAGGCAAGAGCTTACAGTGGAGTTGAGATAGTCTCTTCAATAAATGGTGTTGGGAAAATTGGACAGATACATGCAAAAAAATGAAACTAGACCACCATACACAAAAATAAACTCAAAATGGATAAAGGACTTAAACATAAGGTGG
This sequence comes from Plecotus auritus, assembly GCF_963455305.1. NCBI lineage: Eukaryota > Metazoa > Chordata > Mammalia > Chiroptera > Vespertilionidae > Plecotus > Plecotus auritus. Next base: position 210,139,695 of record NC_137771.1, read on the forward strand.
GAAATCATAAAAATCTTAGAAGAAGCCATAGGCAGCAAAATAGCAGACATTTGTCGCAGCAATATCTTTCCCAATACAGCTCCTAAGGCAATAGAAACTAAGGAGAAAATAAACAAATGTGACTACATAAAAATAAAAAGCTTCTGCACAGCAAAAGAAACCATCAACAAAACAATAAGAAAGCCCACAGAATGGGAGAACATATTTGCCAATGTTATCTTCGATAAGGGTTTAATCTCCAAAATTTATAGCGAACTCAGACAATTCAACAAAAGGAAGATAAACAATCCAATCAAAAAATGGGCAAAGGACCTAAATAAACATGTTTTGAAAGAAGACATACAGAACGCCAAGAGACATATGAAAACATGCTCAAAGTCACTAATCAGCCGAGAGATGCAAATCAAAACCACAATGAGGTACCATCTCACACCTGTTAGAATGGCTATCATCAACAAATCAACAAACGACAAGTGCTCGCTAGGAGAAAAAGGAACCCTAGTGCACTGCTGGTGGGAATGCAGACTGGTGCAACCACTGTGGAAAACAGTATGGAGTTTCCTCAAAAAATTAAAAATGGAGCTCCCATTTGACCCATTAATCCCGTTTCTGGGAATATATCCCAATAACTCAGAAACACCAATCAGAAAGGATATATGAGCCCTCTGTTCATGGCAGCACAATTTACAATAGCTAAGATTTGGAAACAGCCTAAGTGTCCATCAAGTGTTGAGTGGATTAAAAACTGTGGTACATCTACACAATGGAATACTACGCTGCTGTAAAAAAGAAGGAACTCTTACCATTTGCAAAAGCATGGATGGATCTAGATAGCATTATACTAAGCAAAATAACCCAGTTGGAGAAAGATAAATATCACATATCTCACTCATTTGTGGAATATAATGAACAACATAAACTGATGAACAAAAATAGAGCCAGAAAGGGGGGGTGTATTTTAGAATATACTACTGTGTTTCCCCGAAAATAAGACATCCTCCAAAATAAGACCTACTTACAGGTTTCCTTCTGAGTGAAATATAAGACATCCCCCGAAAATAAGGCCTAGGCTCTGTCTCAGAATGAAAATTAATTTACCGTAAACTGGTCGCTAGGGCCACCCCGACTGGCGTCTAGCAACCAGTGACGTTACGCGGAGTCCTGACGTCACTGCTGTGTGGAGGCGGAGCGGAGGTCGGAGTGAGCAGTGAGCGTGGGGTGGGAGAGAGGAGGAGACTTTCGCAGATGCATGTAGGAGAACAGGAGGATTAGAGCAGACGGGACGCGGCGAAGGTGGTGAGTGCTGGTCTGTCTCTGGTGACACTACCTGATGCTCGCAGCTGCCTTCATGATGACTGAAGTTCTCAGTCAGTGGCAGACCCTGCTCCAGCCCAGATCCAGGCCCCAGCAAGCCCAGTGACAGTCCCCAGGCAAGCCCCAGGGGGTAAATGTCTGATAAAGGGGTAGGGGGGATGTCTGGTGAAGGTGTTCAGTGGCACAGGGGTGGGGGGAGGGGGATCACTTAAAATGACACAGGAGGATCAGAGGGGGCAATCAAGATGACACAGGAGGATCAGAGAGGACAATCAAAATGACACAGGAGGATCAGAGGGGACAATCAAAATGACACAGGAGGATCAAAAGGGGTTACTAAAATGGTAATCCCCCCTCTGATTCTCCTGTGCCATTTTGATTCCCCCCTCTGATCCCCCCTGTGTCATTTTGAGTGATCCCCCTCCCCCCACCTTGATACCCCAATTCCTTTTTTTTTACCCCTATGATAGAAATGAGTGCAAAAAGAAAAAGCTACTCTGTGGAGTACAAGAAAGGAATCGTGGAAGACTCTTGGGGCCAAAATCTTACTGCTTTCTGCAAAGAGAAGATGTTGAGTATCCGATTGGTCCGAAAATGGCTAGCAGAGTATGGTAACCACATTGAACAAGTGGACAAGGGAAATGCTAAAAAGCGCAAGTGTGGATCAGGTCGGCAACCATTATTTTCCTAGCTGGAAGACCTGATCTGTGAATGGGTTGTTGACAGGAGAGCAAAGGCTTTGGTTGTGAATAGGGCTCAGATTCAAGAATTTGCCCTTGCAATGGCACCACAGTTTGACATAGCCCCCGGAGACTTCAAAGCATCACAACACTGGCTGGATAATTTCCTTCAGTGAAGTGAACTGTCTTTAAGAAGATCTACAACATTGTTTAGGTTGGAAGATACTCAAGTTATTAAGCGAGCACTTGCATTCAAGTCCTTTATTGATGATGCTGACTTCTCTAAATACAATCTTTCCAACATGATTGCTATGGATGAAACTGCAGTGTTTATGGGCCAATCATCTCAAACAACAATTGAACAGCGGGGTGCCTCGTTAGCGTACATTCCCTCCACTGCTTACGAAAGTGCACGTGTTTCCTGTATTTTGGCAATTTGTCTGGATGGCACTAAAATCCCACCTTTAATCATTTCTAAGGGCAAGAAGGAAAAGATTGAACGTGTTTTGGGCGTTTTTATTCCTGAAACTGAAAAAGCCTGGGCCACACAAGCAGTTATAAGGAAGTGGTTCGATTTAATGCTGCCGCTTGTTATGCGAGGGAGCCAAAGAGGTCTGCTAGTCTGGGATGCAGCCAGCACTCACCGCGCTAGAGACATGAAGACATTTCTTCACGAAAGAAAAATAGATCAGATAATGATTCCCGCAGGAATGACGGCCTGTCTCCAGACTCTTGATATTGCAATAAACAAGCCATTCAAAGACAATTTGCGCATGGAAATTAATGACTACATTGAAAATAGAATGGAGAGAAATCAGCGTGGAAACTTTGTGAAACCTAAACTGCAAGAAGTTGTGACTTGGGTGAAGAATTCATGGGAGAAAATCACTGACAGTTGCATTGCAAATGCACTGCGAGCAGGCTACCTTGACAAGAAGTACTCATTTAAAGACAGTGCTATTGCTAAACATGATAGATTTGGTCCACTGATTCTGAAAGAAATGGAGTTACAAGAAATTCACCAGGAAATTCAGGAATTGGATTGTTATGATGATGTTCCAGAAGATGATGACATGATTGTCATTGAATAAATGAGTAAATTCTTGATACTGTAGGATTCACAGTTTGTCTGGTTTGTGTTGACAACTACCGTACTACCGTACCATATACAGGTAATAAATTTCCTTTATTTTCATTTAACAATAAATGTGTACCGTATTCTTCTTCATGGAAAAATAAGACATCCCCTGAAAATAAGACCTAGCATGTCTTTGGGGCATGTCTTATTTTCGGGGAAACACAGTAGAAGTAATTCTGTTATTGTCAGATTTTTAATATTTCCTACAACTTTTGTGATATTATACTACATTAGTACAGTTTTGGTAATATTATATTTAAAATTAAAAAAAAAAGGAGAGAGAGACAAAGGGAGCCCGATTTCCTTAAGAGATATCATGGTGCATCTAATTAGTTTAGATTACGACTTTGAATCAGGTATACAATAATTTCCTTTCCAATAAAAGACAAAGCTTTTACCTTTAAGTTACTGCAAAATGTTATAGCACACCATTCCTTGCTCAGAAGTTTTCAGAGAGAAAGGAATCAACATGATAGATGACATACATATCAAACATAAAAGAGCTAACATTTAAGGTACAAAAGTAAAATGAATATTTAGTCTGAATTCATTAATAGGACAAAGATGAAGTGATAAAGACAATAAAACCCTGAGGAAAAAGTATTTAAAAACACACTAATAACCATACAAGAAGTTCTAATAAAAGCCATTAAACTAAAAAGAAGAGGAAAAATATTTATTTATATGGAAAATGTAAGGCAGATTCAAAGATAAATTGGAAATTAGAAACAGGAAAGCAAACATAATGAAAAATTAGAAATTGTTGTTTTTGAAAATAGGTTGAGCTCAGCCAAGTGGTTCAGGGTATAGTAGTTATTCATGGTCATAACCAAGATACTTATACAAGTAATAGTAAATATTTAGTGAGCACTTATTATGTCAAGTCCACAGCACTTTACATTTTTTAAAAATTTAATCTTTGGAGATAATAAAAGTAGTCATTTTCTGCTGAAGAGTTGGGGTTTTATAACAATGGACAAGACAAGCAGAAAAAAATAAGGGAAAATAAAGACATTGACACAAAAGCAAAGACCTAAACTTAAAAAGGAAAATAGGCAAGTTAAATATAAGGAAACTAGAGGCCCAGCTTGCAAAATCACACAAGACCCAGACCCGCCATGCCAGCAGGATCCAGAGCCGCCATGCGGGCAGGAAGGACCCAGACCCCTGGCAGGACCCAGACCTGCCGCACAGCAGACTGAGGCCCGCCGCACCATGAGACCCATCAGTGCGCCTCCTGGTGACCTGTCGTTTGGTCATTCGGCTGTTACGGCGTTACAGCGTTATGGCCACTGGCCTTTTATAATATAGATATCCAAGTAAATCAATTCCCACAAACTAGAAGCTGCTGATATTGATGATGAAGGTATAAAAAAGCTCACCAAGAAGCAACAGGAGCCGAAAGCGGTTTGGCTCAGTGGATAGAGTGTCAGCCTGTGGACTGAAGAGTCCCAGGTTCGATTCCAGTCAGGGGCATGTACCTTGGTTGCAGGCACATCCCCAGTAGGGGGTGTGCAGGAGGCGGCTGATCGATGTTTCTCTCTCATCGATGTTTCTAACTCTCTATCCCTCTCCCTTCCTTTCTGTAAAAAATCAATAAAATATATTAAAAAAAAAAAAAGAAAAAAGAAGCAACAGGAAATAAAACTATGGGCAAAGCAGAGCTGCTACATAGAGCATCTTGTAAAATCCCCTAAAATTCCCAATTAAAACCAATATAGGAAAATCTGGCCATTCTCAAAAAGAAGCATGTAAGGATCAAGTCCCTCCTAAAAGGGAAGCCTATCTAATAAAAGGGTAATATATAAATTGACCATCACTCCAACACACAAGATGGCTGCCCCCATGTGGATACAAGATGGCCACCACAAGATGGCCAGCAGGGGAGGGCAGTTGGCAGGGACCAGGCCTGCAGGGAAGGGCAGTTGGGGGGAACCAGGCCTGTAGGGGAGGGCAGTTAGGGGTGACCAGGCCTGAAGGGGAGGGCAGTTAGGGGCAAACAGGCTGGCAGGGGAGCAGTTAGGCATCAATCATGCTGGCAGGGGAGTGGTTAGGGGGTGATCAGGCTGGCAAGCAGAAGTGGTTAGGGGCAATCAGGAAGGCAGGCAGGCAAGCAGTTGGGAGCCAGAAGTCCTGGATTGTGAGAGGGATGTCCGACTGCCCGTTAGATCGGGCCTAAACGGGCAGTCGGACATCCCTCAAGGGGTCCCAGATAGGAGAAGGTGTAGGCTGGGCTGAGGGACACACACCCCCATGCATGAATTTTGTGCACTGGGCCTCTAGTACATTGTAAGAAAATATTTGGGAGCCAGATGGCTGAGATTAACTGGAGAAGTCACATGAAAGCTGGATAAGTGGACAAGATGGAGGTTTCAATAAAAATCTATTGGGTATGACCAGAAGGAAAAGAAAGAATCCAGATGTCATAATCATGGGTACAAAGTCCTTCTGGGAGAGCAGGAATGCAGAAGCCTATAAATGAGGGAAGGAGACAGGAGAAGGTGCCAAGTGGGCAAAACCACATTAGAGAAAAGATGCCTTAACCACATCATAGGAAAGAGGGGAAGAAAAAGTTGAAGGGAAAGAGCAAGTAAGAAATTGATTTCCAAAGCCATGCAAATTGTTGGTTGGGAAAGAGTAATAAATGCATACAGAAGAGTTCTTTTAAATGCTATCTATAATAGTGACTCTGTAAAGATAAAATATTACATGTAGAAAAATAAATATCAAAACACAAATGCTATTTCATTTGCTAATTTCTGGAATATGAGTAAATGGGATCTATTAGGTTTAAGGTATTGAAGCTATGAAAGTTATTCCAATGACCTTTCTGTAATGGTATCAAATTAAGAAGACCATAGGGAGACTTGCAAATTGGTTCTTTCTTATCTATTCCCCTTGGGGCAGAGAGACACCTAAAATGGAATGACTCACTGCCTTCTATTCTAGCTTGTATAACAACTCATTGCTCGCAATGAGATTTGCTCTTTCTCAATAAGGGAATCTCAATACTACACATTTTGGTGCTTTACAGTAGTAAAGACACTGGGGTTTCATAGTTACTGTAAGTCATGTGAAAATGATTGAAATTTTAATCCTCAGTGCTGAGAGTGTGCCAATAATCACATAATAATCCTTTATTTTTTTCTCAATAATCTTAACGCTTTGCTTCTCCAAACTCAGCAATTTAAACTTCCAATGTCTCTTAGGTCTCTTCTCTGGTGAAAATGTTTAATAGAGACAACTAACAAAATAAGGCATTTTCAATGTAAATTCGGATGACTTTGTAGGAATGATAAAAATGAATGTGACCCAGAACTCGAAACCCTTGGCACGTGCATACCTCTTAGGTTGCAAAAAGAAGAATCAGTACTGGGGTCTGGCCTCAGCTCTCCCACTGCATGATGGGTACTTTGTTTCCTTGTGCACAGTGTTTTTGTCTGTAAATTGGGAGTATTAATTTCTATATCTGCCAATCTCTTGGGATATTCTGAGAATTAGATAATGGACTTGCACTTTGAGCTATTTGAAAAAACCAATGCTACATAAACTTAAGAAAGTGTTGTTTTATAACCTTGTGCTTTGCAACATAACTCTTTAGATACCTGAGATACTATACCCAGTCAATTATGTACTCTTTTTATGGCATCTATTATAAAAGTGTCTCTAAGTATTAGTTTTTACCCTTTATTAATATTTAATAACATGAAATCTGGATAATTATTTTATTACAGGCAATTTTTAAAAACACACAAGGAAGTAGATAATATGAATCTGTACGCAGCAAAAATATTTTTCATTGTTTTTCTTAAAGTAGTACTTTCATCATGCTTTCTGTGCTCAAAAGATTTATATTTTCTACAAATGTCATTAAGTTGAGATTTTTAAAGACTTTATGATAGCCTCAAGTCTACCTTTCCAAACCCTACCCTCCTATCAAGGAAATACTGTTCTATTTCCCATGTATTCTGTGATAACTCTGGCCTCTCAACCTTTCTTCATGACACTGACTCTTCCTTTCACTGTACTCTCTGCCTTTCAATTTTTTAAAAATATGTTTTTATTGATTTCAGGGATGAAGGGAGAGGGAGAGAGAGCTAGAAATATCAACGATGAGAGAAAATCATTTATCAGCTGCTTCCTCTACACCCCACACTAGGGAACGAGCTCGCAACCCGGGCATGTGTCCCAACCGGGAATCAAACTGTGACTTCCTGGTTCATAGGTCAACCCTGAACCACTGAGCCATGCCAGCTGGGTTGCTTTTCAATTTTTTATCCTTTAAACCCTTCAAAAACTGATGCAGTGGAAAATTATACTTACATCTCACACACACACACACACACACACACACGTGTATATGTGTATATGTGTATATGTGTATATGTGTGATATTTTGTAGTCAAAGCCAATAATGAAATGCTTATTTGTATACATTTTTAACTTCACTATAAAATTTAAGGCTTTTATTTTCAAATTCTCTCCCCTATTCTTTTGCATTCTGTTTGATGTGAAGCCCCCTGCTTTATAGTCAGCACCACTGGGGAACTTCTGGAATGAGATAGAAGAAGAAAAATTGGTAGATTTAATATCCACTAGTTAAATGACAATTCTTCCAAATTTTTTCTTCCCCAGCATTCTAGGGGGAGTGAAGATCTGTTTCTGATAGAATCACTGCTTTTGCATGAATCCTCTTACTTCTTCCCTTATAAATACTGGAGTTTTGCAAATTCTATTTTTTTTTTTTTTTTTTTGGTCAAAGCCAATTAAAAAAAAAAAAGGTGTTTATGATGACAGCAAAGTTCAAAATGAGATGTTTATTGCAGGTGACATCTTCACTTTGTATTATACATTAATTTATTCAAAAGATATTTATTGAACATAGGTAATGTGTAAGGAATGAAATAACATATATTTTGAACTCTTATTAATATACACAAACTATATTTTTATTAAAATGTTAATGTACATATTAAGATAAAAACAAAAATAAAAACCAACTTGAAAAACTGCGTAATGAGAGTAGGAAAAAAATCAAGAATGATAGTATATTGAGAACAGTATTTTTAAAAATCTACAATAGTTTACCTTAAAATAATATTTCAGGATTCTCTTAAATATTGTAGATACATTTTTTCCTTTTCTTTTTCCTCCCCTTTTCCCCTTGTTGAATACATTGCTAAAATAGTTATAAAGGATAAAAAAATATTAACCCACAAAAAGTAAAAAGAATGAGGAATGAAATATTAAGAGATGCGAGATTTGAAATACATATTTTTAATGATTTAACAGAGAAAAGAAAGCTGTTTCTTGAAATAGAAAACTTCCCAAGTTAAAGAGTTCTGCATCACAAAACTTAGAAGATATCTCCAGGAACTGGCAAGTTAATGCTTCAACAAGCCACCTGGGAATGAAGCTCATAATGTATATTTCTGGTATTTGATAATCTAGTGGTCACTTTTAAATAGATATGGGCCCTAGCTGGTTTGGCTCAATGGATAGAGCGTCTGCTCTCAGACTAAAGGGCCCCAGGTTCAATTCAGGTCAAAGGTACATACCTGGGTTGCAGGCTCGATTCCCAGTCCTAGTCAGGATGCGTGGGGGAGGCAAACAATCGATGTGTCTCGCTCACATCGATATTTCTCTCTCTGTCTCTCCCCTCCCTTCCACTCTTTCTAAAAATCAATGGAAAAAATATCCTCTGGTGAGGATTAACAAAGCGCGCGCGCACACACACAGACACACACAAAATAAAGAGATCTGAGAAATAACATATTATTTCTCTGATTTTTAATGAAAGCTTTAAGATCTCCCTCTATCAGCTAATGAAAAAGAGCAAGTGACTTCAGCATAGGTACATTTATTTTTTAAGGATATATAATAGCTCTGAATTGATAGGCACAGTAATTCCTTACTACACTGTGTCCCATCTTTCCTTCCAGAGTGATTGTGCTATAGTAAAAATATACTCTTCTACTTTTATGAGGGAAATGGAATCAATATAATTATATCAACCACCCTTGAGTAGGAAATCAATGGTTGGCCATTGGCCCGTACTCCCCACCCTCCTCCCTTTCTTCAAATGATAGCTCCATGTAATCATCAGTCATTAATTGTCCATCAAGGTAGAATATCAGATCAATAGCAGTTGTATTTTAACAGAAAAAAATAGTTTACCAATTGTTAATTCTTTACTAATAAAGAATAGTTTCAACAAGCAGAAGACATAAAACAAAGAACTTACTGTACTGTGGCAAAGAGGTGTTGCCATTTTTAACATTAGGATGTATTTGCAAAGCAGGCACTGCATCTGAAAATCAAATGATCCGGGAAAATGAAGAGATATCTGTGAGTGGATAACTCATATCATATTCATATTTTTAAGCAAACTTTAAAAATTTTTACTGATTGATTGATTTGAGGGAGAGATCAATTTGTATTGTATTCCTTGTCTCTTAGCTAATGTGGAACATAGCCAATACTTCCACATCAAGTAATTTACTTCACTGCAGGAACTTTGCAGATTTCAAAGCCCACATCGGGCAGCAGGCTTTAATTTTTTAATATAATATTCATTATTTTCATGGAAGAAAAATGCTCTATGTTGGTGGTAAGTGAGGGGGCAACAAAAGATGATCTTCTTTATTTACTCTGGGATTGAATCGCTAAGCACTACCAAAAGAAATTCCTAAACAGATATTTAATTCAGGGAAAAAAGACAAGACTAGTTAAAACAGCATTTTATTCAAAAGTAAAAATCATTTGAGATTGAATAATGTGTCTGGATACTTTAGGTATAAGAAACCCATAGCAGAATTTTGCAAAAGGGATCCTAAGTAGGGTTTAAATTCTGCCAATTGAGTTCTCTCCCTTAGAATTTGTTTTCTCAGCTCTCTCCCTAAGGATTATTTGGCCAGCTCTAAGATTTATTGCTTATAATAAAATACATAAGGCGCGCTTGTTGTTGGGCCCTCTAATTACAGTTACATAGTGCAGTATAAGCTACCAGTCATACAATGGCAGTAACCTTTGTTATAAAACACACACACACACCACCACCACCACCACCAAAACTCTCTACCAAAACTCTCAAACCTGAAAGTTGTGTCCAAAGGAAGTCTTTTACTTGCAAATGGCAGGAAATCCACCCAAAATAGACTTAAAAGAGGGGGCTGATTCACTCACTTTACTGAGAAGTATAGGGGAAGGCTAACACCCACATATATTCTCTCTCTCTCTCTCTCTCTCTCTCTCTCCCCCCACCCCCTCTTGTTCTCCTCTATTCTTTCCTGCTTTCTATCTTTTGCTCTCTCCACTCTTACATCTCTTCCAGGTTTCTCTCCATTTGCTTCATACTTATTCATGTTTCCCACTGTAAACAGTAGATGGCTTCAGCTTTCTCAGATCTCACACCCTCTAAGTTTCAGTCTAGCAGGAGGGAGAATTCTCCTGTCTCTTCCCAGAATTCCTGGTGAATGCTTACTTTCACTTCTGCTGGGGTGATGTAAACTGTTACTAACTATTCACAACTGTAGAGAGGAAAATGGGACATAATGATTAGCTTAGAGCTAGGTCCCTTGTTCCACTCTTGAGTCCCATCTATATGAGTTTCCTCTGCCTGCTCTAAGAAATTACCACAAACTTGAAGTAAATGGATTAAAATAACGTGTATTTTCTTACAATTCTGGAGGTCAAAGTTAAAATTAATTTTACTGGGCAAAAATCAAGATATGTGTTGGGGGGTGTGGTCCTTCTGGGGGCTCTAGGGCAGAATCCACTTAAGTGCCTTTTCCAGCTTCTCATGCTACATTCCTTGGCTCTTGGCGCCTTCCTCTACCTTCAAAGGTAGTGGCTTAATATCCTGGTTTAGTGGTCACTGTTGCCTTAATCTTCTGTAGTCAAATCTCTGCCTCCCCCAGGAAGTCTGTGGTTACATTTAGGGCCCAACCAGATAATGTGGGATACTCTCCCAATCTCAAGATGCCTCACTTAATCACATCTACAAAAATCACTTTTGTGCCATATAAAATAGCATTCACACATTCCAGGAATTGGGACCCGGGTATTTTTTAGGGCCATCAGTTAACTGATCACATACCACCTAAGCATAAAAGCAGAGAGAAGGGAAGAGAATGGAAATCCAACAAATGCTGGGAAGATAAATAACAAATATCCAATGCAGAAGTGTATTAGAGACTGTTTCTGTTTTTGATTTTGTCTTTTGTAAAAATATTACCAAAGCAAGCGTCCTCCTTGAGCTTCTAATTATAATTTAATGTGAACAGCCAAACTATCAACTCTATAGAAAATATAAGTGCCTAATGGGAAGCTACAGGATTCAATTGTGACTTCGACTTTGCATGGCATAAAATTATCTAGTCTAAGGATAGTTTGAGCAGCAGGAGTCTCCTAAAACGATAACATTAATTCCATTCTGTGCCTCTAGGATGGATCTGTGCTTTCTTCACTTCTTAAGAAAATGAATCAAATAAGATTTTTAGTCAAGCACAATAAAATAGCTATAAAATAGGTCAGTTGACAATAAGTGTATTTTCTATTCCAAAACCTGTATGAGAGACCAAATTAACATCAATTAAAACCTGATATTAAATAATAGATATTTTGCAAAATGCTTTATATTGACCAACTGCTACACTTTTAAGCCCTCACATGTATAGAAAAACTCCTCTTAAACTGGTTGTTTTTTGTGTGTTATTGGATTGCTTTTCCTCAATGCAGTCAAATTATAACATTTTCTCCTGATTTTCAGATTCTGAGAGGAAGATGAGACATTAACTTGGAATTAAAGCTCTCTATCCTCCAGCTTTCATAGTCCTTGACTGACCTGCTTGAACAGATGAAGTAAAGGAATTATAAGGAAGGCTGACTATGTTGCGAATGAGAATCAGAAAATTTGGATGTAAACCTTGATTTTGGCTAGTATTAGCTGTGAGACATTGTGGAAATTACTGCGCTTCTGTGATCCTCAGTTTCCTTATCCATAAAATGGGACATAATAATTAGAACCCAGGGTAACTGTCTGGATTGAAGGTGAAAAGCACATTATCAGCACCAAAAATTATGGTTATTTTTTTAATCATTGTATCAATAGCTTAATATATCATTTTATTCAAGTATTTAATGAATAGTTACCCTGTGCATTGCCCTTGGGGAGCCTTTGGCCAGCTATGCACAGTTTCTAGTAGAAACTACACACCCATGGAAAACCATTTAATACCACCTAACAGAACACACCACACATAACTATGTTTGAAATAAATTTAGGCACTATTTTAAACAGTTGAATATATTTAAAAGGATTTATTTAAAAAAAACAGCATTAGTTTTTTCAATTACTGAAAAAAACAAACCACCTCTTATTTTTGGACATGATTCAAGAAGATTTTAAGTATAAAGTGAAATACTAGGCAATAAAGACTATCTTAGTAAATGTCTTCAGCAGATGACTTCAGCAATCTAGGCTAAATGCTAAAATTGGTAATAATTTGAAGACTTCTACATTCCTATGATTCATGTATTTGAATATACCTATCAACGTATCTACAGGCTTGGTGAAATGCTGTGAAAATAGCTATGCAAAGAGCAGTTTTAAAGACAAACAAAGGTGTGGCTCTGTTTTCATATTAACGATGGCCTAAGTCTGTTTATTTTGGATTGGCATATATTACTAAATGTATAACTAAAGCTAGCTGTATTATGTTTAAAAAGTAACTTTAACCCTAGCTGGTTTGGCTCAATGGATAGAGCATTGGCCTGCTGACTGAAGGGTCCCAGGTTCCATCTGGTCAAGGAATTCCTGGGTTGGGTTGCTGGGCTCGATCCCCAGTTGGAGGGGGGGGGGGGGGGCGGGGTGCAGGAGGCAGCTGATGATTCTCTCTCATCATTGATGTTTCTATCTCTCTCACCCTCTCCTTCCCCTCTGAAATCAATAAAAATATGTATTTTTAAAAAGTAACTTTAAAATGGAAATTTCTAGCCTGACTGAAGTGGCTCAGTTGATTAAGTGTCATCCTGTGCATTGAAGGGTTGCTGGCTCCACTTCAGGTCACCGCATGCACCTGGGCTGTGGGTTTGTTCCCAGGATGGAGATCATGAGGACATGTGGAGGGCAGTCCAACGATGTTTCTCTCTCTCTCTCTCTCTCTCTCTCTCTCTCTCTCTCTCTCTCTCTCTTTCTCCTTCCCTTCCCCTCTCTAAGCATGTCCTAGGTTGAGCATTAAAAAATAGAAAAAATAGAAATTTCTATTTACATTTTCCCTTCCTCTTCTCACTTCAATGCTACAAATACAAAAAAAAAAAAATGAAACTATGAATCCTGGCAATCAAAATAATTCTAATTATCAAATTCATATTGAAAAATTATCTTCCTTTCTCTGGCACTAACATATACAGTACAAAATGTTAAGGGCTTAAAGAAAAAATTCTACATAGTTAATGTTTCAGCTGTTACCAAAAAGACTGTGAGGAGGCCAATTTTAGTTAACAATCCTAAAATATACTAAAGTTATTTTAATTTTAGAACCTCAGATTTACAATAAAGTAATATGGCATTCAGAGATCCATCTATTATAACCCATACATAGTACTTTTTCTATTACTACATTAGGTGCCCTAAACCTTTAATGAATAAAGATGTGATTTTCTAAAATAACTAATACCTTTAATTTTAAACAAGAAATGAAAATAACTTGCTGGCATTGCCCCACAAGGAGTACAATGTTCCAAAATTATATAAAGAAAGAAAAGCTCAAATTAAGTTATTAGTACCTGGTGAAAATTTTATAAAGCCAACATAAGTAATCTTTATTTTAGAAGAATAGTTTTTGACCTTATAATTTTTTCTAAGGTCTGTAATTATTTGAGCAGTTTCTGCAAAAGTGCCACTTGCATGGGAATATGCTGTGACTTCGACAAAGAGATTAATTTTTTTATCAGTAGGAGTGAGAGAGATTTATATTATACAAAAAAGAAAACAGGCAAGCAAAATCATCCATTTTCCACAATAATGACCTTCTACTTATTAAGGGCCACAGGGGAGGGAGACCATCAGTCTGTAGTTGAATTCTGTCTACTTCATGCCATAGGGAAGGTGAATCAGGAAACTTGTTTGGTTAATTTTAGTAAATTTTTAAAAGCTACTCAGCAGCATAAAGCAACACAGTTAGATATTGATTATCCTGACTTGAACTGAGAGGCATAAATCATATTCCATCCCAAAGTTCTTTCTAACGATGTTAATATTCTTCCTCTAAGGCTATCTGCAGTTAAATATTTTGATCATGAAGGTGGGAAAATAGTTGCCAGAGGTGAGAGAAACTAAGGGTGCACCATTTTAATGAAATACTGGACCACTCAAATACACTTCTTTTAAATCAGGTCAAGAAATATACTTAGGCCCAGCCAGTGTGGCTCAGTGAACCATGAGCTGCCCTGCCCACTGCGGGTCAACGCACCTCATGGTGATTGGTCGAGCGGTCATTCTGGTCATTACGCTTATGGTTCTTGGCCTTTTATTATTATATAGGATGTATTATGACAATATTCTGCTTATAATAAACAGTAGTTATTTTAATTTTCTAAGAAACTTCTAAGTGATAATTCCTTAAGTAGTTGCAAAATGGAGTTGTTTGATTTAAATTTGCCTTTTTCAATGACATTCAAGAGAAAATTACTATGCAAACTTCAGAAAGAGTATTTGTAAGGGACAAGAAAGGAGGTTGACAAAGCTGCAGGAATATTTCTGAAGTAAGAGACTTATCCTTTTCCCATTTTCCTTGTACAATTGTCCTCTCCTGCTGATAACTGTCCTCATCCATCTTGAATCTTGCTATGATACATTGTCTCAAGGAAGAAAAATCTCTGACACACAAATAAGAGAATTTTTTAATATATTGGTGTTGAGAAATGAATTACTCAAGACTTGGTTTAAAAAAATTATTTTTCGATGTGAGTTGTTACCAATTATATGTTTTCAACAAACTTGAAGGAGGAATCCAAATAAATTGTCCCCAGAGAGAGCATTAGAAGTGTTTATGATGCATCTTTATGTGATTTGGGCATATAATTCAGAAGGAATTCAAAGAATTGAGAAATGCTGCTCTAATAGAAATTCTTCTATTCCATGTCCTTAGTTTATATGAATAAATTTCTCAGCATTTGCCTTCTCCCTCAAACAAAATTAAAAGGGGTAATAGGAATGAAATTGATGCTGAACCTATCTCAGTTTAAGATGCAACCACTTATCTCAACATGTGCAATAAAATTATACTTGTTAAATATTACCCTATCAAACTTATTTTTCATTTATGTTGTTTTGATTAATTATATATTTTTACTATTTTAAATGTAACTTAATCCTGGAAAAATATATGTTATTGATTTCAGAGAGAAAGGAAGAGGAAGAGATAGAAATATCAATGATGAGAGAAAATCATTGATCGGCTGCCTCCTGCACACCCCTTACTGGGGATTAAGCCCACAACCTGGGCATGTGCTCTGACCAGGAATCAAACCATGACCTCCTGTTTCATTGGTTGACACTCAACCACTGAGACAGACTGGAGGGGTGGTCCTGAAAATATATTTTAACACATAGGATATTATGGTCATGGGGAATATTACTACTATTAATAGTAATAATAATAATAAAGCCTTAAATTTCAACTTATTTACATGTTTTGATGTAGCAAAATATGCTAGGATGATTAATAAAATACTTTAAGGCACAGGTTTATATTACATAAAGATATAACTCTGCATAGGATATAAAATGAAATATTCATGGAGATAAAGAAACCAGGTAGCCCTAGCTAGTCTGGCTCAGTGGATAGAGCATTGGCCTGAGGACTAAAAGGTCACAGGTTCAATTCTGGTCAAGGGCACATGCCCAGGTTGCAGGCTCGATCCCCATTAGGGGGTGTGCAGAAGGCAGCCAATCAATGATTGTCTCTCATCATTGATGTTTCTATCTCTCTCTCCCTCTCCCTTTCTCTCTGAAATCAATAAAATATATATTTTAAAAAAAGAAACCATGTAAAGTTTCCACTGTTAAAAAGCTGTTCATGTATCATTTAAAGGGACAATGTGACTATGTCACAAATTGCTAAGGCATTAAGAGTCCATTACATTGAAAGAGTAACATCATTGTTGATTTTAAATATTTATAACATGCCAGAAGCCATATCCTTTGCAACCATTTAAAATAATTATGGACAATTTAGAAGTCAACCTAAAAACATGTATGATTAATTATATGAAGTTTTTTTTAAAATTCTCTTAGACAAAAGGTGAACAAACTTTTAAAAATGACTTAGTAGACAAAAAAGATGGTAACTCAGGGGTGGGCAAACTTTTTGACTCGAGGGCCACAATGGGTTCTTAAACTGGACCGGAGGGCCGGAACAAAAGCATGAATGGAGTGTTTGTGTGAACTAATATAAATTCAAAGTAAACATCATTACATAAAAGGGTACGGTCTTTTTTTTTAAATTTCAATAGTTTTATTCATTTCAAACATTTTAACAAGAAGAATGTAAACACTAATTATTATAATTTGAAACTTCAAAAAATGGAGGAATCATAGCACAATAACATACCTTATATTGAAGATGGCAAAGGCAAAATAAAATTGCCTAACAAAGGAAAGGTACAAAAGCCTTTCAAATTAAACTTAAATATAATAAAATGATTTAAAACTAAAACAAATAGAAAAGAACAAAATGTGTAAACAGTAAATTAAACATTTTTTTTAGTGCAACTTCCAAATTATGCCCGGGACGTAGATGTAGATGGCAATGTAGACTGGGTTGAAAGGTTTTTGGTCTTTAAAACATCAACTTCAGTGGGAACAGTGTTGTTGGTCTCCTTTTTAGCTAATGCTCTGATACTGTGCTCTCCAGGGGCGTGTCTCCCTACATCACCACGATAACGTGTCTACGCATTCCCAGGGTGATGTCGGGGGACGTGTCTGTGGGCATTACAAGGAGCCTCTGGAAGATTGAGAGGTTGTTCCTTCTACTGAATGGGCGGATATAAACCCGCCCACTCAGAAGAAGGAGCTGCGGCCGTGTTTCCCGATGTTGCCATGTTAACACTGCTGCTGGTGAAGGAGCGGAGGGGAGAGCAAGAGAACCCTCCTCTCTTTCAGCTCCGCGGGCCAGATAGAACAGCCGAACAGGCCGGATCCGGACCGCAGGCCATAGTTTGCCCACGGCTGTGGTAACTCCTTTAGAATAATAGTAGTCTTCCAGATGTAATTTTTACTAGAAGTCAGGTTTATGCAAATGAAAGCCAAATCCCTCACAGTGGCCTACAAAGCCCTCCACTATGTCCCCATTTCTCCCTTTCCTACTATTCTTTTCATGGATCTCTCTACCTTAGTGATACTGTGCCCCTGGCTAATCTTCAGACACACTAGACAAGGTCCTGCCCCTAAATTGTACATTGCTTACTCCCTCTACTTGAAACACTCTTTCTCCAGATGTCTTCATGGCTTGCTCTGTTCTCTCCTTCAAGTCATTGCCATCTACTCATTGAAGTCTACCTTCCTATCCTACGTAAAATTGCAATCTTCACAATACCAACTCTTTTCTGCTATAATTTACCCCCAGGCACACAGTACTTTTTAACATACAATGTTACTGAATTATTCATTAAGAATTTGTCTCTAACCCCTAAAATGCAAGCACCATGAAAGGAGAGATTTTTGTTTCTTTGGCTCACTGCAGTGTCTCCAGCACCTAAAATAGTACCTGGAATTTAGTAGGCTTTCGATAAAGGATGCTGCATGGATGAATGCACGTTGTTTCTAAGATTCGCAGCCTGCAAGTCAAGGGCTACTTTAGAAGAAAATAGCAAAACCTCTTATAAATTTGATTTTCAAAGAAATTTTCTTGTCCCTGTCAGTAGGAATAATGGGAGTCTACCATAATGAACTAAAGAACCAAATAAACATGCCATCTTTATTACCTATTAGTCATTTTCTATAGATATAAATTAACCTCACTCCTCATAGTATCATCAAGAAGCTGACATTCATTCCTTTATTCATTCTGTCAGTTAGTTAATTAAGAAACATTTATTCAGCACCAATTGACGACTGTGCTATTGGTGCAAAAGTAAATAAGAATCTGTTTTTGCCCCACAGGATAGCACAGTCTAGTAGAATAGAGTACTTCTTAATTTCAAATGTACATTTCTTCAAAATGTTTTTTAATTAAAAAATTCTAGTTCTATCCACATTCATCTATAAATTCAATGTATTCCCCAAAAGAAACATTATTGAATTTGATGAGGTAATTAAACAGTGACATAGAAGGACAAAAGACCAAGGATAACCAATATATTTAAGAAGAGAAGGAAGAATCTGTATAATAAGCTCTGTATCTAATATCAAGTCTTATTATAAAGCCATAGTAATTCAAAGTGTGGTATTGGCACAGGGATAGACAAACAGAACAACGAAACATCATGGAGAGCCCTGCACGTCTGGCACCTTGCTGCAGGACAGAAACAGCACCACAGGTTAGTGAAGACCCAAACCTTAGTAATATTTAGGAGAACATTTTAGAGAATATATTTATGATTGTATGGGATGAAAAAGATGTCTTCACAATAGGACTAACACAAACTAGTACATAAAAGAAAAGGTTAATTTATTTTTCCAAAGGTATCATGAGCAAATATAAAAGATAAGCATAGAAAGGAAAGATAAACTTACTTAATATATAAAAGAATCAATGATTATTTATAATATATAGTTTATATCAATCAATAAGAAAGATAACCCCAAAATCAATAAAATGGACAAAGCATAAATTGAGAGATTAGGTGATCCAAGTGACAAACAAATGGAAAAAGTTCACGCTCAGAAGTGAACAAGAATTTTCAAGTTAAATCAATAACATAAAACATTTAATATTAATGAGATTGGTAAAAATTTAAAAGTCTGATAATGCCAAGTGTTGGAAAGAGCATGAACAAATATAACATAATGTTGAATAAGGGATATGTTGGTTGAACAACTGAGAAGAGCAATTTGGAAATATGTAATAAATTAAAGGTATTCAAACTTTTTGACTTACACATTTTAGTATATACCTTGGATAAACTCTTGCATAGGTGCACAGGAATCACATAGAAGTATGCCCATTATGGCCTCTTAATACAAGTTATACATGAGAAATAACCAATCAACAAAGGACTGGAAAAATGGTGACTTATGTTCACATGCAATACTATGAAGCAGTTAAATAAATGAATTAGATCCACATGTGACAAAAATGATTAAATCAGGGGAATAAAAGCAAGTCAGAGTAATAGGGACAGCATGATGTCATTTATGAAATGTCAAAAACACACAATTCAATGCTATGTTGCTTATAGTTGTGCAAGTATGTAATAAAAATGGGTTGCCAAAAACTACCACCAATTCCAGAAATCCATTACACACCATATACAAAATATGTTTTGTATATTTGCATTTTCTGGGTAGCTTTTATCAAGTTATTGTAAGAATCTAAGACATAAACAGCAGCCACCTTTTCCCTGGGAAATTCTTTCCACATTGTGGTTTTAGTGAATATATACTTTGGATATTAGAATATGTACTGCAATAGACAGTTCCACTTGGATGCCCACCCACCACCTAAAACTTGACATGTGAAAGACTGAACTCATCCTTCCTCCCAGTACTCACCTGCCTCAGGTTCCTCTCTCAGAGAAGGGTTCAGCCATCTAACACAGTTCTCGGGACAGGAGAGGATCTGGTCCCTACCTCCTCCCTCTTCCTCAGTGCCCACATCCAATCAACAGAGTACTCCCAATCTCACTTGACAAATATTGATTTCAGCTTTCCTTTTCTCTCCATTCCAAATGTGAAACCATGCCCAGGCTTTTTTGTTTTCAGACTAGATTATTGCCACAGCCTCCTAACTACTAAGCTATTCACTACCAAGCAAATAAAAAGCAAATCTAACCCTGTAAATTTCTAATGCAATGTTTCTAATATGAAAATCTTCTCTTACTATGTCCCCAGCTTCAAAGTTTACAATGGTATCCACTTGTCCTTAAAGGTTGGACTTCTCAATATGGCTACAGGGTTCTTAATAGTATGACTAGAGGCCTGGTGCACAATATTCATGCACTGGGGGGTGGGGGGGGCGGGTTCCTCAGCCTGGTCAGTGCCCTCTCACAGTCCAGGAGTCCCACGATTGATTGCCCCAAAGAGGTAGGCTCCGCCTATGGCTGGGGCTTCTCAATGGATCGCCCTCGCAGAGAGAGGCCCTGCCTACCCACCGCAGCCCACGGGTTGGTGGCCTGGGCATCCCTCTGCAGGGTGATCATGGGGTGATGGCCGGGCCCCTGACCAATCGCATTGCACCCGCCTTGACTGGCCTGACGCCAGTGGGTGTCATAGCGTGGTCACCCAGAAGGTCGTCTGGAAGGATGTTTGGCTGTCCAGTCTAATTAGCATATTACACTTTTATTATTATAGATGTCGGTTTGCCTCTTTCTCCCCCCTCACTTATTGCCCCTTCCTCTTCTGCTCAGCACTGCAGCTAAAGTGAACTTCTTTTAATTCCTTCTGTTTGTTCTGGCCTCTAGGCCTTTGTGCATCTGATACTTATTTACTCACCTCCTCGGCCTTTACCTAGCTAACTTCTGCCCACTATTTAGATCTCATTCTGTGTGTTATTTCTTCTAATGACTGTCTGAATCCCGTGCCCCTCTTTTGTGCTGCACAGGCCCCAGACTGAACAACTCCAGCAGGGGCTATGACATCATGTTCTATGTGAATGGTGCCCCTGGAGTTGTGCAATGCAGCAGCCATGTCTATAACATGTCTACCACAGTGCTAACCAACCACACAGTTGTAAAGTGGTTGTCTCCTGACTTGTCTTCCTCACTGTCTCACAAGTGGAAAAGGGACATCACACCTGAGACAAGAAGTCAATGCATAAAAAAAGCCTCTGACACTTCACCTTTGTCATGAGACCATATTAGCACATACCTCTCCTTATACACCAGGATATCATCTTAGGGAAAGATGCTGAGGAAGGGCAGGCCACCTAAGAAAATGAGTATTTTTATTCAAGAGAAAATTCATTTTTCTTAAAAGGTATAAAAGTACATTCCTAAGCAATCTATCCTATATAATAAAGAGGTAATATGCAAATTAACCCTCATGCCCTCACAAGATGGCTGCCTATGACCAGGTCAGCAGGGAGGTTAGTGAGGGACGACCAAATGACTGAACAAGCAGGCTGTGTGGGGTGACCAGGCTGGTGGGGGGGTGCAGTTAGGGGTGACCAGGCTGGCAGAGGGGGGAAGTTGGGGGTGACCAGGCCAGCAGGGGAGGGCAGTTTGGAGGGACCAGGATGTCAGGTAGGGGGCAGTTGGGGGTGACCAGGCTGGCAAGGGGGGCAGTTAGGGGCGATCAGGCCAGCACACAGAGGTAGTAAGGGGTGATCAGGCCAGCAGGAAGGGCAGTTAGGGATGACCAAGCAGGCAGGCAGGTGAGCGATTAGGAGCCAGCATTCCAGGATTGTGAGAGGGTGCAGGCTGGGCTGAGGGGTCTCCCCCATGCACGAATTTCATGCACCAGGCCTCTAGTATATATATAAAACCCTTATATGCAAATAGATCAAATGGTGGAACAACCGAACAACTGAACAACTTGTCTCTATGATGTGCATTGAGCACCAGGGCGGGTGTGCAGAACATGGCGGGCATCGGTAGCAGGCAGCAGGCAGCAGAGCACAGAACATGGCCGGGGGCAGGATGGTGGAGTAGGTGAGTGAGGGGCGCCAAACCAAGGCGGGGCACCAGTCGCTGTCATCAAGGTGAGCCTCTGGTGGTTACTGAAAATTCTTTGCTTCCACATGCTGCGGTCCCGCCCAGTGCTCACACCTCCTCTGGTGCCGGCCCCACTTGCACCCACTGCCAGCACTGAAGCTGCCGCTCACACCTGCTGCCAGCACCTGACACCGGCCCTGATTGCTTCGCGCTGTCAGTGGGTGCAAGCAGCGGCTGCTGGTCCCAATTGCCCCTCAGGGCTTCTCCACCTCCCCCTGCTCCTGAGGGGTGATCTGGGCAGCAGCTGCCATTCACACCTGCTGCTGGCACTGGCCCCAATCTCTTCGTGCTGTCAGCATGTGTGAGACGGGCCGGTGCCATCAACGCTTGGGAGCAGAGGCAGCGGGAGCGGGGCTGCAGGCAGATAGGCGGCCGCAGCAGGAGGAGCTGGGTGGGGGTGCAGAGGATGGGTTGAGACAAGCCCCTGTGGCCACAGCAGCCTCGCAGCCCACAGTTCCTTTCAAGGTGCACAAATTCGTACACTGGGCCCCTAGTGGAATGTAAGTTCCATGATAGCCTGTTTCATTTTTGCTTTTTCCTGTTTGGTCCACTGTTGATTTGCTCCCCCTAGGAGAGTGTTTTACTCATAGTAGTCCCTGGAGAAAAGTTTTCTGAGTGAATGAAGTCAAGTTGTTTTATGATTATGGTATTGGACTAAACTTAAATGAGGGCCCATGACAAATACTAGAAGGGAGCTAGGTGAGCATCCATGTTGCTGCATTGTGTTAAATTAGTGCATCCTCTACATGTGTCGGGGTAACAAATTGCACCTGTCAGCTTTGTAAGATTTTTTTAATTCATTTGGAGACAAGGCAGGAGAAGGAAAGAAAAAAATTTGGGGGGAGTGGAATCACAAGAATGATACAATGGATTGCCTGGCTTTTTCACAAGTAACACTTCCATAGCACTTCACAGACCCTCCGGTAGAACTTATGGTTCATAATGTCTGCTACTCACCAGGGACGGTGGAGACCAAGAGGCCATTTCCTTCCTGTCAAGATAAGAAAGAATCTCTCTACCCTAAATAGAGTTCCTGTTGAAATTTCTTTTTACATCTCAAGGGTCAGACACTAAAAGTTAATTGTTAGGAGCTGTTTATTCTCTTTCAACTGTGTCAGTTTTAAAGAAGTTTCTGCCTGTTAGTAAAGAATAAGAAAAACAGAAGAAAAGAAATTTTTATGAAATTGGGCTGTGAGGTTAAGGTCTCATAACCTTTTTTCCACATCACTCTAGAACTCCATGAGAATATGCTGAGATTCATAGATGTATTGACCAAGAAGGTCTACCTCCAGATATTTAGTTACAATTATGATTTATTTTATCTTTCTATTGAAAATATCCCTGAACCCAGCCTTTCCCCATTTCCCATTCTACACTACATATTTAAGGTCACTCATTGGTGATGCATTTCTTCCCAAATGCAACTGGAATCTAAACCAAAGAGATTATAGAATAATGTAACTGCTTGGTCAAGTTTCTATTTTTAAACATGTTTAAACTATGTGACTTTAAACACTGGGAAACCCCTGAATTAGTTTTTTGCTTTACTTCCACCCACATTAGTATGTGTCAGCTACTGTTAAATAGAGCCCTTTTTAACGTGTAGATCTTGAAAAATGGATTTCTTTTAGGCAGAGTACACTCTAACAGTTCAGTGATGGATTACATGTTTGGGGAAATATGATCTTACTTGTTATAGCATCATTTAGTTCATATTCAATAATATTTCATTCCGTTGATTAGATCTTGGAATAATTTGAAGAGATAAATGAGATAAATATGTTTCAATGCCAGCTTAAACAAATTCTATTGATATTTATCTGCTGCCTCTGGTAAAATGTATCTCAAGGCAGGGTGATAGAATGACATGGTGTCAGACTAGTTTTTATTGGCTTTTAAATTTCGTTACCTTAGACCAACTGGGACCTTCCATAAAAACTCATTTTTCACAGCACCCAATGTAGCACATCCATTCTCAGGGAGACTGGGAAATGTGGCCATTCACTGATGGTGCAAGGAGATTTATTCTTCACTGTTGTCCATAATTCTGAAAAATAAAAACATGTTTATTTTTTCTAGCCTTAATTAAAAAATTGCATAATATTGACGTAGGCACCCCATCTCCTTAATTCATTTACTTCTATGACACATCATAATGAAGTAATTTAGAAAGCTTTTGCCCAGCTGTAACTCTAGCTGTTTGCAACTGACAGAGATTCTTATACTGAATCTGGTAGCTGATCTTTAATTTCTATATTAGTCCATCTCCCTGAAGGGTTGATCTTTTTATTGCTACAGCTAAAGCTCAAATAAACTGTCTTCCACCTGAATGTTGTTTTAATTATGAAAGGCAGAGTACAACTTCGTATAGTCAGTGGTCATCACAGCATTTGCTCCTGTTTATAGTTGCCTGTTTTACACATTAGTCCCAGCTCTTTGTTGGGGAATAAAGAAAAGAGAACTTAATAGATAAGCAATAAAGAAACTAGATTTCTTCATTTACCTTCTATTTTATAATCAGTTGCATGAAATTAAGAATAGAGCTACCATATGACCCAGAAAACCCTCTCCTGGGTATATACCCTAAAAACTCAATGTCAAGCTTAATATTGATTATGTATGTCTCTAGTGATAAATTTCATAAATTATTTTCTCACTATTATATCTCCTGGCAGTGACTAGTGTACTTAAATTTATTCTGTATAGAATGACAAATTCTATCAGCATAAGGAAATTTCCTATGGAAATAGAACATTCCCTATGATGTTTGACTATGGAAAACCTCTCCAACAATTTAAAAAATACTCATTGAATAGAATTGGGTTCTTCTTTAGATAATATATTAATAAATTAGATCTTAGCTGACTTTCTTATCTTCTTTAGATAATATATTAATAAATTAGATCTTAGCTGAATTTCTTATGACGTGAAAAGCCAAGGAAGATAATCTGGAAAAACATCTTCAGCCTCAGATAAGTAAATGGGAATGATGAACTGAGAAAGGGAAAAACAGGGAAAGGTCACTGACTTAAAATACACAAAGTATAGCCAAAATAAATGTGCTTATCCAGCATTTTAAACACAAAGCAAAAAGCAAACAAAAACAGTAACAACAACAAAGATAATGGTTTACTCATCATTCCATTGTTCATGGCCATTACAAAAGCTAATACAGGGGAAAAATATCAATAGTCATTTCCATCACCATGAGATACATAATGATCATCCTTGTCATTTCATAGTATTCTTTCTAAAAGAAACTCTTACCATAGCCATGGCAAGGAAAGTAAATGCACATAGTTTTTAAGCATGACCTACAAATAATTAGCAATTGCACTTCTTGTTAAAATATAAAAATCAATCAGACCATCAAACCTCAGAGGGAAGGTAGGGGAGGTTGGGGGTAAGGGGGAGAGATCAACCAAAGGACTTGTATGCATGTATATAAGCCTAACCAATGGACACAGACACCAGGGGATGAGGGCATGAGTGGGGGGGGGGGAGGTGGGAGGGCAATGGGGGGATAAGAACACATATGTAATACCTTAATCAATAAATAATAAAATAAAATACTTTTTCTAACTACAAACTCATCATTTTTCTTCCCCCCAAAGAGAACTAAATTAAAGTCTTTTAAGTTCTCATTTTAAGTAATGGCAAAATTGTTCCTTCAAACTTTCTTATACCAGTAGTAGATTTATGCTTCTTTCTAATGTGATGAATACATTCCCAATTAGATTTTAATAAATTTCATTATTATAATAAATGAACAGTGACCTGCTGAACTTGATTAGCAAAAAACATTAGAGCATATTTAGAGAATAATTTTTATAGAAAAACTCATGTTTTCTTTTTAGTATTTAAAAATATCAAAGGAAGCAACTAGTAAGTGGACTGATATTGCTGAAAATCCAGAGGGATTTTATAAAATAAATATTGTGAAGGTCATAGATATTGTGAAGGTCATAGATAAACATACAGAAATATCAACCACAACTTTTGCCTATCAATTCTTAATAAACTTGTTATAACACCTCATTGTTTCAATGCTAGATTGTTGAAAATTGAACCACACTGGGCACATACATTTTCAAGTTCCAAAAATATATGAGAAGAATATATTGACTGGGGTAAAAAATTAACAGTAAAATTCAGATCTCCTCACTCTACCTCCATCTCCATACCATTAAACCACCTAAAAGGTGTATAAGAAAGCAAATGGTTGACCATGCAAAGAATTCTGCCAAGTCTGGAATCGTTCACTGTTTCTTTGGGATGAAAAATGAGAGCAGAAAGGCCAAATTAAATGTGGCAGCAAGTTGGTAATGTGCTCATTATCATTTTTCTGACAGTGATTTATTCTTGAATCTGTAATGCAGAAGTATAATGACCTTTTTCCAGAATTAAAAGAAAAAGTGTTCTGAGACAGAAAATACTTATATTTGCTTTCTCTCTAACAAGAAAAAAATAAACATAGCACCAGGAAATGAGAATGTTTAAATAATACAAATGCTACTATTCAACCCATTTTCAAGTGCCAGGACAGAATACTTTCAAATACTTAATTTGGTGTTATGCTCAAGTTGGAAATACATAATATTGCTTTAAAGAGAGAGTATTTCTAAACACATTTTATGATTATCTAAAAACAAAACAAAACAAAACAAAACAAACAACCTCTGGTTACATCATCTAGAATCATTTCTTCTAAATCCATTGCCTAATACAATAGTATTTTGACCTTTGTCTCCATGTACTTCACAAACAAATGGGAGAAGATGTATATTATGGTATATCATGTAAGTGATTATGTGGCATAGCAAGGAATGGTAGAAAAATGTTATGTATGCTAACATGATGCATACACATTTAAAATACTTTAAAATCTCAGAGTGTAAAAATCTAAACCTGCTTTTCATCATTCTACAGTCTCATTTTCATGAATTTATACATGTACATATATCATATTTTGTTGGCACCTTCTTTGTACATTTATTGAATACTAAGCCAGGGTGTTACATGTACTAGCACTAAAGGTTGAAACAACACTGCATGCTAGGTGTTTTTAACTCATTCTATAGATGAAGAAATTAAATCCAGAGAGGTAAAGTGATTTGTCCAAGGTTATAATGTTGAAATAAAAAGAAGTTAAGGTTATAAAGGTCTCTAGCTGTAAAATGTGTGCTTCCTCCATGTTATTGTGAAGGCACTGTTCATTGAATTAATCTGTGCTGTTTTTGAGACTCTCCATGTTGATTGCATCTAAGCCTCATAACAACCATATGGTACATCCATCATATTATGAGTTTTTCTACAAAAGTAGAAACCAAACAGAGAAAGACTAAATACGTGATCCGTATTCATATGCCATTAAGCACTGGTGTCTATTATGTAGGTCAATAGAACAAATTTTAAATTCACTTTTCTATATGAAATGTAGAACAGCTTCTGCTTCTTGAATTAATTTAATTCAATACCACTATTGTTATTATGATGTGGCATTTTAATGCATTGGGATCTAAGTACAGTTATTATCAGGCCCCCAGTAGGCCCTGGGTTTTCAGTGTATACTTTTCTTTGCACTTGATACTCTACCTATTTAGAAAACTCCCTCTTAAGTCTATGGTTCACTGGAATAGACTCTAATGAGAAAAAAAGGCTTAGTAGAGGTCAATTATTACACTAGGACAGGATAAATATAGTACATTTGCCTACCATTTGCTAATCTGCACGTGGTTTATAATTTCACATATTATACACATTAATTCTCCATTCACTTTAAAATGTAAAAATACCCAATCTTCACTCGTTGTATTTGAAGGAGATTGAATACATCTGTCAATGTAAAAATTCTTATTTTGTGCAAAAACCATATAAGCTTAGCAATTACACAGTTGTTGATTAGTCATTACTTTTAAGTTGGACACATTGATTATTATCTCTCCCCCCTCCCACTATGACTCATTGAAAAGGGAGGAAAATATGCTTGGATGAGTTCTACTTTGTACTATTCAATGAGATGTTGAAATTAGGTGTTGTAAGCCAGATACTGAATTCATTCTGCCTTTCTTACCTACATGCAAAGTAACTTGCTTATTTTGAAAATTTTAAAATATAATCGTTGGCTTTGCAAAGTACTGTGATTAGCCCAGTGCCCAGCAAAGGCACACAGTGAAACTGCCTTCTGTCTGCATGGCTCCCTCTCCATGAACAGCAGTTTACCAGGAAGAGGGTAGTCTTTGTCCACGCCCAAGGGTGGTCAGGGCATTGTATGAGCTTGTCCCTCTCAGAAACAGATATCGTCCTGGTGGAGCCATGCAACTCCATACCTTATCTATAGGCAAACTTTTTTGTTTTTGACAGTTCAACAATATTTCTAGTCTCCAAGCTTGTTCCTCATCCACCCCCCTTACATCCTAGAGGATAGATTTTCTTCAGATTAATTTTTGTTGCAGTGCCTCTTCAACTCTCAGGGGGCCGGAGAGAGAATCAGCTAAGCTTATGCTCTATGTATATAAAGTTCAACCTTGCTGTGATTTTCACAATCCCATAAAAACTAGCCAAGCATCTAAGAAATACAATTTCCATAGGTTACTAATCAGAGAATCTCAGAAATTTAGAACCTTGAGACAGCTTGTCACTCATATAGACCAAGTCCTTTATTCCTCAGGGAAAGACACCCAACCCCGGAGAGGCGGCGTGGCGTTGCTCCCCCATGCAGTGGGTGAGGAGCAGTGTTGGCTGCTCTCACGCTCTGCTCGATGTTACTGGGGAGGACTGTTTGGAGTTGGTAGTCTCCATTCTCTCCTCCTACCCATGTGTTGTGGCAGTTTTGGAAAAAGTGGAGACCCCTGAGAGAGAGAGACTCAGATGCATTCTGACTCCACGTTGTTGAGCCCTGTCAGTATAGGCCTCTCCAGTTTTGGGGGTGCACCGTCTGTCTCCCTGTTTAAGTCTACAATGTATGCTCAGTTGACATTGCCTTTCTCAGGTCAGGAAGTGACTAAACTGGGACACAGGAGAGAGTTGATATTTTTGTCTGTTTGTCCTTGTTCTAAGTTGAGGCCATGTAGGGGTCATTCTGAATGTGAGTGGATATTAGAGTGAAATCTGAGAGCTGGAGAACACTTTTCCAGATGAATCTGTATTTAATTAGGCAGTCAAGCCAATCTAATTTGACATCTGACAGCTTAACTTTCTGATCCTAAAAGGCAATTTGTGAGGTAAAGCATTTTTTAAAAATAAACTTAAAGGCCAGATTAAGATGTTAACTTTTAAGGTGATGGACAGTAATATTGTGGTTCTAATCCCAATAGCATTATAATTATCATATTAAGTATACCAACTTTATCAGCTTAACTTTTTTCAACACTTAACAAAAGGATATTACAATAGAAAATTTCATAGATAATTTTAAAATCAAAAGATATTATACCAAAAAAATACCATTTAAGCTTTCTAGACTATCGCATAGAAAAAAATTTTAATATAAAGATGAGTTTAAAGCAAAAAATAATCTATATACTTTTATAATATTTATTTGCCATATATATATAATACATATATATTATATATATATGGTTGTTTTAATATGCATTAATTCTGTTTAGTATTTTACCTTTCTATATCAGAATTTTTATATGGACATTAATGCTAAATATAAAAGGAAGCCAATATAATAGTAGGAGATACTGTTAGTTTCTTTTTGTGGATATTCATAAAATAAATGGAAATTAAAACAATGAAACTTATGAAATTCATGTAAAGTATTCTGATTTGTGTATGTTGAAATTGATATATAATTCCAAAATAAGTGGTTTAATTTCAAATTCATTAAGCCCTAAAAAAAATTTATACTGAGCTGTTAAAATCTTTAGCTCTCTAATCCACTAATACCATTACATTCAGTTTTGGTTAAAATGTATATATAAAATTCTGATTGCAAAGTTTTTTCTAATATAAACAAACTGGATATTGCTAACTGGCAATTTTGAAACTAGTTCAATTATGTCAAAGCAATGTTGACTTTACTTAGACATCCTATATAATAAAAGCCTAATATGCTAAGTGTCTGGTCATCCAGTCAGCCATTCAACCAGTCAAAGCATAATATGCTAATGATATGCTAAGGCCATTCAACTGCTTACTATGACATGCACTGACCACCAGGGGGCAGATGCTCTGACCAGTAGGTTAGCTTGCTGCTGGGGTCCGGTTGATCAGACTGAGCAAGATGGGCCAGACACACCCTGCAGCACTTCCATGGTCCCTCCCCAGCTGGCCAATCTCCCACATCCCTCCCTGGCCCTGATCATGCATCAGTGGGATCTCTTGGCCTGGCCTGTTCCCTCTCAAAATCCAGAACTCCTCGGAAGATGTTGGAGAGCTGGTTTCGGCAGGACAGCAGAGGGACCAGTCACTATGACCTGCACTGACCACCAGGGGGCAGACGCTCAATGCAAGACCTGCCCTCTGGTGGTCAGTGCGCTCCCACAGGGGGAGCACTGTTCAGCCAGAAGCTGGGCTCATGGCTGGCAAGTGCAGCGGCAGTAGTGGGAGCCTCTCCTGCCTCCACGGCAACGCTAAGGATGTCTGACTGATGGCTTTGGCCCACTCTCTGTGGGGGGTAGCGGGCCTAAGCCATCAATCTGACATCCCCTGAGGGCTCCCGGACTGCAAGAGGGTACAGACCAAATTTCGTGCACTGGGCCTCTAGTTAAAATATAATTTTCAAGATTAGGTAGTAAAATAAAAATCATTTATGTTATAATATTGGGTTAAAAATAGAATGTTGTTGTTAGAAGTATATTTACTCAAGAAACGGGAAAACTGAAGGGTAAGATAGAAAATGAAAACTACGAAGTTACTTTACATGACCTTTTGTTACTCTCATTATGTTGCTTAGTTCAGTTAAAAATGTAATTCTCTCCCCCTTACCTTCACCCTCCCCTACCTTCCCTCTGAGGTTTGATGGTCTGATTGATGCTTCTCTGTCTTTGGATCTGTTTTTGTTCATCAGTTTATGTTGTTCATTATATTCCACAAATGAGTGAGATCACATGATATTTATCTTTTTCTGACTGACTTAAGGATGCATGTGTAATGCCTTAATCAATAAAAAAAAAGTAATTCTATGGTATCACAAATAATATGTAAGACACGAAATAAAAGTTAAAATTTAAAAAATCATAAATATCTCTAAGAAATGAAGCAGATAAAGAAATCACTTCTAAAATCACAAAAGACTGAATGAATCCCTATGAAAACACAAAAAACATAAGCAAAGTCATAAATTTAAAAAATAAAAAAAAATAAGCCATGGAACAAATAATGCACTATTTTGATTTTTTTCCAGAATTCCACTGACATTTTATAGGCAGACAATGATATCATTTAAGTGGTATCTAAACTGACACGTACATATTCAATTTATGTAGGAAATTCATTTATCATTCCTCCATTCTTAAGTTGTTTTAGAAAAATACTTTGAGCTATACTAGCTGATTAATTCTTAAATTTCACTTCCCCAGTATATGACTTGTTGCTACCTTTAAACTATGACGAAATCACTGAAGTATTTAGAATGTAGCTTTAGAGAGTCTACTTAACAAATTAGCAATTCATGCTCACATGAGAACAAATTTTCAGTTGCTCTTTTCAAAAAATAAATACGTAAGTATTTGTTGCAATTAAGATTTAGGCAGAGAAAATTATGTCTATTATGTAATAAGGGTTAGTGTAACACATGGTATCTATATCTCAGCTAGGTAGCATTTTAAATGGATATAAATGCAAAACAACATTCTATGATAGCTTTTCAGTCAAAATCCTTGGTAATTATATGAAATTCAAGAACAAAAGGCATCTGCGCATTACTTCTAAGGTAGACATTCAGGAAGAAGGGGGGCAAGATGCTAGAGGAAATGACTCTAGCTTATGGAGGTATATAGTCATGGGACCTCCAACAAATTCAGAGATTTCCTGGGTCCCAGGAGCTGCAGAAGGATTTCTGGGCTCCCAGGAGTGGCAGAGGAGAGATGAGGAAAGCAGCAGTCAGCCTTGAGGGAACCATGATACCAAGAATGAATGAGTCTTGTTGGTAACATCTGAGGATTGTGGGGCTGAGTCCTAAATAAGCCCAAGCGTGGCTCCACGGATGCTAATTTGGATAGATGTCTTTTAAAACGAGGTGGCTATCTGTTCCCTAGTGCCCACAATGCTTAAAACCAAATGAGAAACCAGAAAAAATAAAGAGGATCCCCAAATTGACTGTGACTAAATTGTTGTCACCTTGACATTGCACAGTAAATGCTTTCTGCATGAATAAAGCCTGTAGATGCCCTGTCCTGCTTGGACAAGTTAATTCAAACTTATTGTGAATTAGGGGAATTTTTCTGCCAAAGTTTGCAGAAAAATCTATAACATGGTACTCAAAAGAAAGATTTCAACATTCTTTTTAGTGATTTATAAGGATAATGATCTGATGTTAAGAGGAAAGATGCAAGAAAAAGAGGAACAGAAAAATAGAAAGCAAAGAAATCCATCAAAATTAAAGTAATCTGTAATTTAAAAGAAGGAATAAAAAAAGAAGAAAAGACCTGGAGAAAAATCTAACTTCTAACTATTCAATATTACAAAATTATTTTTCATGGAAAATGCCAAATTCAACATTATGTTTATTTTAAAGGAAATTTTTTTTTCTTTCTTCCACTATCTCCACTTCAAACTCGATAGCTTCAGTTAAAATATGTTATCAAAGAAACAAAAGGATTGTAGAATTTGGGAATTAGAATGGCAGTTAGAGTTGTTCAACTCATTGTTTCCCAAACTTTCCAATGATAAAAATCACCTGGAAGTTCTGTCAAGCACGTACATACATAGCTTTCCAGGCTCCCTTCTGAGAATTCTGAATCACGGGTTTGCAATGAATCTGGGAATTTGTACTTAGAGGTGCAACTACCCCAGGTGATCTATATCATGATGAAATTTTGGAAGATATGGGAGCTTTTAGCCCAGTTTCATTTCTGCAAAGAGGAAGAAAACTAATCCAAAAGTCATCTGTCCCATAAGTCAGCTGGGATGTTCAGCTCCCGCTGCAGGCTTCTCTTTTTTTCCTAATTTCATTGTGGCCTTCAACTGTGACCCGAGTAAGAGCTCTAGATGATTTCAACAAAAAGTCCAAAAAAAAAAAAAACTTTGATAAAATATATGTGGAACAAATAATGAAGAGCACATGGATTTTTATTTACAAAAATCTATGTTTAAACATGTTTTACAACAGTTGACTACATATTGACTACTTACATGCCTATGTTGCATCAGAGAATAATAATAAAGCTACTTAGTTAAAAGTTACACATATACATATTTCCCAATACCATTACATTTAGTTCAAAGTTAGACATCTGAGACCTTCAGTTCTTAGACCTCCTGAGTATCCTGGGGGTGACTGAGTGAGGAGGGAGTGAGAGTTATGAAAGGACAGGTTGAGAAGTTGCAGAGTGAAGATTCCTGATATCCTACTTTTCCACAATGAGTTCCTATGTTATATTTTATATACCATCTTTAGTCAAAAAAAATTCATGTAAGTAAAGTTTTATGGCTAAAACTCATCAAGAACCATTGTACTGCAGTAGGTTAACCACACAGAGATAGATATCTCAATCTTCAAGAACTGCATTCATAGCAATTCACCTTCCTGGTAAGTGTAGATAAGCAGTAGGCAGGGGAGATACAATCATATTCTCCCCAAACTACAACATTTTAATATAGGCTTTCTATCTAAGGAGAATCGAAAATCAATACTAAAAGAGATGATAAAAGGCAATTAATCTAATAATCTAGGTTGCATACTCATCACTTTATCCTCCCCAATATATATAGCCAATATCCATCCTTTACTGCTTGAAATTAAGTTATATGGATTTGTTGGGTAGAGAAAAATGATGAAGCAAATTAGATTACAGCTATTTTCTTTAATCTGTGAAGCTAATAACTATACTAATAAGTGCTATGTAACAGAGTTTTCTAAAGAAAGTTCCTAGCACTGCTTCACATCAGCACCGTGGAGCTTAATGACCCCCATCAAGGTGAAAGCTGGTCATTAGCACAATGAGTTTACATAAAGTCAAAACACCCCTCAACCAAAGAGTTTTTATAATTAAAATCAACTTTCTAAGAGATTGCACATTTTGAATCTTAGAGATACCAAAGATTTTAAAATGATAGCCTGTATTTGGATCACACCTCTTTAAAGTTTTCTTGTTCTATTATTGCTTTTTATCTCCTTGTCCCCGCTAAGGTCATCAAGTCTTGTTGTCCATTAGCTTCCAGAGTCATAAAAAGAGTTTTGCAAGAGAAGATTAATAATGCTAGTTATTGGCAGTAGTTTTTGGGTTTCTAGTTGTCTGGTCAGATCTTACAGCTTAAGTGACTATACATTTTTTTTCAGGCATGTAAGTTGGTTTGGAAAGTCAAACCGATTAGTGTGGACTCTATGAAATACGGGCCAAGTGGCTTTTTAGTAGAACCTCGTGCAGAAACCCAGCTTAGGCTTTCCAGTTGCAAACAACAAAAAATGACCGGTTCATTGAAGTCACAAGAGAATATATTGAAACTATTTCACAAGTGCTCATAGAACAGACTGACCCTTCTCTTTAGATTTTTCTAAATGTGAGTCATCAGACCTTTGGTCAACAGAAGACTAAAAAAGTATACCAGCCTCGTGTAGACTGCTAATTAAATTTATTTTAAATAATCTATATCGAGGGAAAGGTCTGGGAGAAACTCACAATGTCAACTTTATTATTTTTGTATTTTATCTAGGGTCAGTGCTTTCTCTCAAACTAGTCAGGAGGTATGGCTCTCACTGGAAACTTCCAGTTCAAAAGGCTAGCTCTCATTTTAAACCATGAAAGGCATGCATAATATAAAGAAACTAGAGGCCCAGTGTATGAATTCGTGCACCAGTGGGGTCCCTTGGCTTGGCCTGCGGGATCGGGCCAAAACCAGCTCTC
The DNA here is from genome assembly GCF_963455305.1 of Plecotus auritus. NCBI lineage: Eukaryota > Metazoa > Chordata > Mammalia > Chiroptera > Vespertilionidae > Plecotus > Plecotus auritus. The sequence goes on from NC_137771.1 coordinate 210,174,719, forward strand.
TGACATCCACCAAGGGGTCCTGGATTGTGAGAAGCTGCAGGCCAGGCCGAGGGACCCCACCGGTGCATGATTGGGGCCAGCGGGGGACGCAGGAGGTTGGCCAGCCAGGGAGGGACCGCAGGAGGGCTCCAGTGTGTGTCCAGCTCCTCTTGCTCAGTCCCAATTGGCCAGACTCCAGCAGCAAGCTAACCTACCAGTCAGAACATCTGTCCCCTGGTGGTCAGTGCACATCATAGTGAGCGGTTGAGCGGCCTTAGCATATCATTAGCATATGACACTTAGATTGGTTGAACAGACGACTGAATGACCGGACACTTAGCATATTAGGCTTTTATTATATAGGATAATCATCAAATACACACTCAAAGTGGAGCAGAAGCATCAGTGACAAGAACAGATTTACAAAGATCAACGTCCCTTTTGCCTAACTGAGCTACTGCCACTACCTATAAAATCCTGTACAAAGTCAGTCAAATGCTCAGGACTCAAGAGGTTGTTGAGGCATGCTGGTTGGATTAAATTGACATGGACTTTCAAGGAATTATCATCTATATTTTCACGAATGCTACTTTTTGATGATATTTTGAACTCTGAAGTTCATTATCAATTTTGATCAACACATCTGTCTACTATGTTAGAGTTGATATATTATTTAAACAAGAATGAGCCTCAGCAGCTATGTACTGACCTTTGTTTTAGCTTAATTTTTTAAAGTTATGACGTTAGTTTAAGACGCAAATGTCTGCACAAAAATGAAGAGGGGAGACATCACAGCTGGTCCCAAAGGCAGCTCCAGTTTTGGAAATCTAGATCAACGATGGGCACCGATTTCTAAGAAATTTCATTTTGAAATTATTCATTATGTATTTAAACTAATAGTTCCTGGTAGAGGATAAAAGGCACATGTTCTTATTGATGTTACCACATCTGAAATGTTCTGCATCTCTGATAATGCACAGTTAAGCCCTGATACTAAGTATGACATCATACTTTGTAACTATTTGGTTGTGTTTACCATTAAATTATTTATAATAATAAAAGCATAATATGCTAATTAGACCGGACAGCCAAATGACCTTCCGGACTACCTTCCAGATGAAGCTGGGGCTGTGAAGGTTGATGGCAGCTGCTCCAGCTGCAAGGGCCAAACCCCTAGCACATATTTCCTGCATCGGGACTTTAGTTTATAATAATAGTTCATAATTATTGAAAATAAACCCGTATGCCTACCTCTTTACTTGGTAAGAACTTTAATTGCATTATTTCATTCAATAACCTTCACAACTACCATATTATTATTGTCTTCACCTCAAAAATAAGGAATCGAAAGCATGGTGGTTTAAATAAATTACCCAGAGTCTCATGACCCATAGACCTTGGTCCACTAGGCTTAGACTGAGATCCTGACTGCTATAGGTATACATCCATGCAGAAAGTTTGCCAGAAACAGGCTTAGTCACTGCTGTATCAGACCACAGACTGCACTAATAGGGGATAGATTTGTTTAGGATATGTCACTAGTACTGTCATGCAAGTTTTTTTTTATATATTTCACCACATCTTGTCCTCCACAATGGCCATGCTAAAAGGAGATTCTTCCAGTAGCTTTGGTAAATGACCGATTATTTATCCTATAATATAAATTGTTCTAATTAATTTTCAATAAATGAAGCCCGGCAGTTCAACACATGCTTCAAAATAACCTTATTAGCTTGGATCGTGTGACAAATCTTAGAGTACAGTCTAATTAAGTTCCTTGTAGAACATACAAACACTTCTTCACTGGCATTGGAACTGCTGATTAGTGGCAAATCGCTTTTTTACATAATGAAACTTGGGTTTCTGTGCAAGGCTGAGAAAATTTGAAAGGAGCTAATGGAAAACCCAGCCTGAAAAAGTGCTTTATGGCCTTACTTCTCACAAAACCTTCAATTACATTCCAATTACATTCATTCTTATTTGAAGAAAAAGACATGTCTTTTTTTTTAAATTTGGGTCTTTACAAAGGGCCTGATTTTTAACAAAAAGAGAATTAGATGTTTGAGAATTTTCCAACTGGCTAACTATATTTTCCCAGGCTTATTCAAAACTTATTTCAAGCATCTGAAGAAACCTAAAAAAAAGAATATATCCCACACAAGGCTTTGGTTTATCAGCTTAACTCGTGAAAATAAAAATAGGAAATGTATATACAATATCTCTTACTTGCCTAAAATGACCATCTACCAAGGAGTGTTTTAAAACTTATAAAAACTTATAATTGCTCACCCCATCTCCAAACATATTTTTACCATTGACCATTAGTATATATGTTTTCCATGTTTATGTATAAATTATAGACATGTCCAATTCTATAAAATTTTATTTATTATAAAACATGCACAAATATAGAATCCTATAAGGATGAGATAAACTTATAGTGAATAATTATTTATTTTACTTTTTTTAAAATATATTTTATTGATTTTTTTACAGAGAGGAAGGGAGAGGGATAGAGAACTAGAAATATCGATGAGAGAGAAACATCGATCAGCTGCCTCCTGCACACACCCTACTGGGAATGTGCCTGCAACTGAGGTACATGCCCTTGGCTGGAATAGAACCTGGGATCCTTTAGTCCGCAGGCCGACGCTCTATCCACTGAGCCAAACCGGTTAGGGCTATTTTACTTTTAATTGCACAAAAGCAAAAAGCCTTTTGCTTGTCACTAAAAATAACTTTGGATGCTCAGATTTGAAATATTTGTCAATCAAGGAGTCTACTTAACATCATTAACTGATATAAAAGACAATGCATATACTTAGGATGAGATTTTTCATTGACAGTGGTGGATATCATTTCTATTGCGATGATCTTGATAATTTCAACTTTGTGCCTGACACCTTGACAGATGTCATTAGATCATCATTGTCACTTTATGCTATAACTTAGCAAGAGCTTATACAAGGAGTCGAGGAAATGTTTGTTCTGCCACTTTTTTTGCACTTTGCCTTTGTATTCATTATTATCTTCTATTGCAGCTTCCTTGCAGGAAGCTTTTTAAGCCACTAGTCCATTTGTTGAGAGTTTAATTTAAACTAGATCATGCAGTCTGCAAGTCCATTTACCCAGGCACACGAACTCATTATAAAAAGCAGAGAGAGAGGAGGTGAAATGCCGCTTTCCAACACTTAGCATCGTGGCCCTCCCATTTCCCCCTAGGATATCATGCATGTGTGACAGTTACCTTATGACACAAGGAGCTAGCAAGGGTACCAGTGTCCATCCATCCATCCAAATAAATAAATAAATAGATAGATAGATAAATAAATAAATAAATAAAACTATTAATAAATTTATTTTCCTTCTGTTTTTTAAAAATATATTTTATTGATTTTTTACAGAGAGGAAGGGAGGGGGATAGAGAGTTAGAAACATCGATGAGAGAGAAACATCTATCAGCTGCCTCCTGCACACCTCCCACTGGAGATGTGCCCGCAACCAAGGTACATGCCCCTGACCGGAATCGAACCCGGGACCTTTCAGTCTGCAGGCCGATGCTCTATCCACTGAGCCAAACCAGTTAGGGCTCCTTCTGGTTTTTTAAAGACAAATAATAACTGTGAATTTAATTTCTGGTATTCTCCTCCAGGTCCCTGATAGGATCACTGTACCAGAAAACAGAGATTTTTAAATATAATATGTAAGATCTTACATAAAATCTCCTGCTATGTAAGGAGACCTGAGTTACCTGTGACACTAATGTACCCTTCCAAAAAATAGTAGAATGTAACAGGAGGTGGTGATTTGTGCATTTGTTACAAATGTGTGCTTTATAATGAGTCTATTGGTTTTGGACACTAGTTTTACCATTTGTAGGTTATATGACTTAGGACACTGTATTAAACACTCCTTGTCTTAATTTCTTCATCTGCAATTTGGGCTAATAATGCCAATTCACATGGTTGTTCAAAGGAATAAATGAAATAGTCATGGTATCTGCTAATATTCACTAACTGATACTTGTAGTACTGGGACATATACAGGATTCTTGATGTCCGCAAAGAATTGTTTTGAGGACACACACTTGCATCCCTGTGCTTGGCTTACTGCAGATAATTTATGCATTGGAGTTTTCATGGAGAGACAATGGAAAGAGTGCAGATTCTGCAGTTAAGTGAGACAGTATTTGGAGTTAGCTTTGTCACTATCACTTGCCTGATTATATACAAATTCCTTAGCCTACTTCTTCTCCAATATGGGGATAATAAATCCCATAGGCTGAGTTGGGAAAGTGTAAAGGAAGATAAAATATAAACAATGACTGGTAAGTATGAAAATTATAGATATTATTACAATTATTATTACTACTATTACTAAAAGGTGGCATAAATAAAATAGTCATCATTTTTACTGTTATTATATACACCAGGTGCTTTTGAATTATGCTAATCATTTAATATTAGGAATTTGTTTTTAAAAAACAAATTAATAATTCTATTACATATGTTAGAATCAGTCCAGATTATAAAGCTTCTGCATATAGCATGATATCATGAGTCTCCCAGACACTAAAAAACCTCAAAGTAAATTTTGAATAATCAAAGCCATAGTTTTATTCATGTATTCAATGTATTTTGAGTGTCACTGTGTACCAGGCACAACACTGAACAATAACCCCAAATTCCTTACCCTCACGGAATTTAAAATCTAAAGGAGGAAGAGAGCCTGTAAACAAATTAAATAAGTGAAGTAGTACATTAGATAGTGATGAGTGGCAGTGGAAAAATACAGCAGGGAAGAGGAATAAGATGTGTCAGAGTTGGGTTTATTCACATTTTAAATAGAGTGGTTCGGAAATCACCTGCTGAGAAGCTGATATTTGCATAAAGATCTGGAGCTTAAGAAGCCAGTCTTGTGATTGATTACCTGGGGAAAGGGTAGATCCTCCAAGCACAAAGGCAAGTGCAAAGGTCTGAGGCTGGCCTAACCAGGGAGCCTCAATGTGGCCGGAGGGGCTGGAGCAGAGCAATCAAGGACACCCAGTGGGAGATGAGGACAGAGATGTAACAACAGATGCCAGCTCTTGAACATCATTGTAGAGATTCAGGATTTTAAATCAAATTAGGTTGGATGCCCACAGCAGATTCTGGGTAAAGAAGTGACATAATTGAACAAAACCATTCTGGTAGCTAAGATGATACTTAAAAAAAATAGGAAGAATATGTAGGATAATTTTGCAATCACCCAGAAGATAGATGAGCTGGGGTTTGATCCCCATTTGGAGGCTGTGAAAAGGACCTGAAGGTGGATATATTTTTTAAGCAGAGACAACAAAATTTGGCCATAGACTGATGTGGAATGTGAGATGGGAAAACCGGGAAGAGCAGGTTTTAGGCAGAAGATCATAATCTTAGTTTTGGACCCATTAAGTTTGAGATGCATATTAGAATTCCAAGAAAGCATATTAATTTGGCAGTGTCTGGAAAGATCCCAAACAGAGATATAAATGTGTTAAATATAGTTAAATACTGGATATGTTTCATTTTAATCCTATGCCAATTGCTTACCCAGTCAGATTAATGTATGTCATGGCAACTCTCCTTTAAGTAGGACAGTAAATTAAACAGAGCCAATTTGGACAAATAGTGAGCTGCCAACAGAAAACTCAGGAGACATCTGAGCATCATCTTTTATGTATTAAATTGAACTAACATTTGAGAATAAAATTATGCGTTTTGTTTTTGTTTGCTTGAAGGCCTTAGAATGAATAAAAAAGACACTGGGGGGGGGTTACTTGAGAAGAACAGATTAAAGACACTTATAGTTTGATTATTATTTAGCAGGTTAGTAATATGCTAACTGATGCACTAAAACAAAGTCTATTTCAGTATTTAGGTGTATGGTCTGCACACATGTGAACATATATATGTACAAACTGGCAGTACATATGAGGTTCCAGTCTCAAATCAGAGATTTCATCATGCTATTGCAATTGTCCCATCCCATGTAATTTCATGACATTCAATAGGTGTGCATTAATCCTTGTCTATGTGTGTTTGCTAATCATGTATTTCTAGTTCCTAGCAAGCCTCTCCCTGAGACAAGTCTGCTTATCATAATTTCACTCATCATCAGAGATCCTTTTCTTTATGAATTCTTCCCAAAACTCTCTAAACCTATGTGATCCTCCAATTCTCCATAACTGTTGAACTTTTTGAAATGCTTTATTTGGCGCACTGAGAACAGATACTCAAGAAACATGTATTGAACGAGTGAATAAATAAATGAATTAAAAAACAAAGCACACTCTGCACTCTCCTTGTAATTAACAATGAGTTTTTTCATATTAAATGCTCTGAACGTCCTGCACTAAATACCTCCACTTAACTTTGCCATTCCCAAGCTTATATGACCTCCTTGTCCCTTTTCTTTCTTTATCTACTTACCTAGAAACTTTCTGGAAAGCATGCTTTAGGGAATGCCTAAAATAGGGGATGGGCTACTAATGCACTGTGAAGTTTCATATTTGAAAAATAGGGGCCACTTTGTAATTTTAAAGTTCAATGAAAATAGTGATAGCCCAGGTTTTTGTTATATTCTCTATGTCATCACAAAAATATTTGTAAACTCCTAACATCTATGCCTCTTTTTTTTAAAAAAAAAAAATGTTTTTATTGATTTCAGAGAGGAAGGGAGACGGAGAGAGAGATAGAAACAACAATGGTGAGAGAGAATCATTGATTGGCTGCATTCTGTATGCCCCTAACTGGAAATGGAACCATGACCTCCTGGTTCATAGGTTGATGCTCAATCACTGAGCCACTATGGCTGGGCTATGCCTCCTTCTTTATGCACATGATGTATTAGTGGTGTAAGAAGAGAAGAAAATACGCATTTCTTTGTACTGCATTAGTAGTAAATTCCCAGTATGTTAATTCATCAGTCCTTAGAAGTGATTAAAGGAAACCAAGGATGAATTGATTTGGAGTTATATAACCAAAGCAAGACAATAACTACAACCTCTCATTCAATTATATCTATAGTGTAGAGGCAGCAAGATTTGAAGATGTTTCATATGACCATGATTCATTCCTTTTTGCTTTTTAAGCAAGATTTCCTTGCTAAGTATTCAAACTAAAAGTATTAATTGCTCTGTTCTAGAGACACAGCTGATCCTTACAGCCAACTGGCCTGGAGGTCAATTCCTCCCAGTGATACCAACAACAATCAAGACTTAACTACAACAAGGCTGTACACACAGTCCACAAAGGAGTGCACCAAGAGTGTCCACCTCAGGTTAACTGGGGAGGCCAACCCACTGGGCCATATAGGAAACCTAGCACACAAAGCTACCCTACCAACTCAGGGAAGCAATGAAAATGCGGCGTCAAAGAAACAGATCACAAACGAAAGAAATGGAGGAAAACAAACGACTGGATATAGAATTCAGAACCACGGTTATAAGGCTTTTCAAGAATATCCTAGAAAAGGCTGATAAATATAACGAGACCCTCGAAGATATGAAAAAGGACCAACTAGAAATTAAACATACACTGACTGAAATAAAAAATATTATACAGAGACCCAACAACAGACTAAAGGAACACAAGAATCAAGTCAAAGAATTGAAATACAAAGAAGCAAAAAACACTCAACCGAAAAAACAAAAAGAGAAAAAAATCCAAAAAGTTGAAGATAGTGTAAGAAGACTCTGGGACAACTTCAAGCATACCAACATCAGAATTATGGGGGTGCCAGAAGAAGAGAGAGAGCAAGATAATGAAAACCTATTTGAAGAAATAATGACCGAAAACTTCCCCCACCTGGTGGAAGAAATAGACTTACAAGTCCAGGAAGTGCAGAGAACCCCAAACAAAAGGAATCCAAAGAGGACCACACCAAGACACATCATAATTAAAATGCCAAGAGCAAAAGACAAAGAGAGAATATTAAAAGCAGCAAGAGAAAAACAGTTAATTACCTACAAGGGAGCACCCATACGATTGTCAGCTGATTTCTCAACAGAAACTATGCAGGCCAGACAGGAGTGGCAAGAAATTTTCAAAGTGATGAATAGCAAGAACCTACAACCAAGATTGCTCTACCCAGCAAAGCTATCATTCAGAATTGAAGGGCAGATAAAGAGCTTCACAGATAAGAAAAAGCTAAAGGAGTTCATCACCGCCAAATCAGTATTATATGAAATGCTGAAAGGTATTCTTAAAGAAGAGGAAGAAGAAAAAAGTAAAGATAAAAATTATGAACAACAAATACATATCTATCAACAAGTGAACCTAAAAATCAAGTGAATTAAAAACCATAGGAACAGAATAATCTGGTGAATATAATAGAATCAGGGGCATAGAAAGGGAGTGGACTGATAATTTTCAGGGGGAAAGGGGTATGGGGGGGTTCAGGAAGAGACTGGACAAAAATCATACACCCATGGATGAGGACAATGGGGGGGGAGGTAAGGGCAGAATGTGGGGTGGGAACCGGGTGGAGGGGAGCTATGGGGGGAAAAAGGAGAAACGATTGTAATAATCTGAATAAAGATTTATTTAAAAATAAATAAAAAAAATAAAATAATTGCTCTGTTCTACAATTGAAGAAAAGTAAGTTAAAAAAAAAAAAGAGAAAGAAGAAAAAAATAACATAAAAGATTTGCCACACATTTCAATATCATTATTTCTAGAGATCAAGGTTCAGCAAACTCTTTCTAAAAAGAGCCAGAAAGTAAATATTTTAGCTGCAACTACTCAACTCTGCTATTATAGCATGAAAGCAGCGAACGAACTAAAGAATGGATGTGAAAGTGTTTCTGTTCAATGTTATCTGCAAAAATAGGCAGTGGGCTGGATTTGACTCATGAGTCAAATAGTTTTCTGACCCCTGTAATACAGAAAAAGATCACCCCATTTTTAGCTCTAACCGTGTGTGATGGAGCATGTGACCTCTAGAATGCTGGGATTTAAGAGGTCCCACGAAGTCAAATATTTTCTCACATTTGTTCTACCTTAGTGCCCTAAGTTCTCCTTCGGTCTCATTATTTTAGGCATTTCTTTGGTTTAACAAACTCCCACAAAGACTCTTCTTAAACACAGGAACAGATCAAAACTCAGTAACTCATTCATTTATTCACTCATCTAGGGGAGATCCTTTGTAGAAGACCTATAGGTAAGTTTTTTTGGGGAAATTGTTGGTAGGGTGAGGCAGAGAAAAGAGAGCTGAGGAGCATCCAGGCCCTTCTTGAAATTTCAGGCCAGCTGGAAAAGAACAAGGAAAGGGAGAGATAGAGCTTGCCAAAATCAGACCTCCCTGGTGTAGTTTCCCTCAAGCTGTCCTCAGCCTTTCAGTAGAATGTAATTTGGGCTCAGTTCTGTTTCTGTATCTAGAGATATAGAATGTTGTTTGCAAAATATCTTGGTGTGGGGACAGGAAAGAGAGGAGAGTAGGAATCAATGTTCTACTTTGGCACATGGGAGCTTTTATTTATTGTCTGACATATGGAGGTTACTAAATACTGGTAAATGCTTGTTGCTTTAAATTATTCACCTCCACTTCTAAAGAGGTGAAAATTTCTCCAAACTCGTTCCTACCCTTTCGCTTGTTGATTTTATCACTTTCTTTCCAATCCTTGCTTCTTCATGACCAAAATGAAAGAAGGATGGTGAGAAAGGGGGACAGGAAGGTGGTAGGACAGTGGTTGGCTTTGAAGGACAAGAAATAGGACAATTTTGGTTTTCCCATTCTAATCTCAACCTCTTCTCTGATATGAAATAAGCAAAAAGTTTGCTTTAAAATATCATAGCAAGGACTATCTTAAACATCAGAGAAAATATTTAGGGTTTACTTAATTTGAAGAAAGGAAAGGGGCACTCCAATAAAAAGTTAGAATGACTCATTTTTCAATGTAATTTTAATATGTATACAGGATTTGAAAAACCTGTATGTTCTTTACCATTGATAACTTTCAACTTCTCAACATTTAAATTTCATTATTATGCATCAGAACTTACACATTCTTTTTTTTAAAAGACACTGTCTTTTTGTGATCAAAGTAAACTAAATACAGACCCTCATGAACCACGTATGTTAATAAGTTCAAGTTTTTAATATAACATTTACATCATAGCATTTCAAATTCATCTTGCCTGACCAGTGAAGACATAAAGGATGTTCAGTTAATAAAATAACCTGCAAGAAAATATGTCATTTATTTTTTAAAATGATCTAACTTTATGGAACATAATCATGTATTTATAAGTACTTGGAAAATGAAGTTCTTTGCTCAGCATTTCATACAGTAAATTCATTGCCATGGATACGAGTATTATCCTATCTAATAAAAGAGTAATATGCAAATTGACCATCACTCCAACACACAAGATGGCTGTCCCCATGTGGTCAAAGATGTCTGCCCCCATGTGGACACAAGACGGCCGTCACAAGATGGCCAGCAGGGGAGGGCAGTTGGGAGAAACCAGGCCTGCAAGGGAGGGCAGTTGGGGGCAATCAAGCCTGCAGGGGAGGGCAGTTAGGGGCAATCAGGCTGGGAGGGGAGCAGTTAGGCATTAATCAGGCTGGCAGGGGAGTGGTTATGGGGTGATCAAGCTGGTAGGCAGAAGCAGTTAGGGGCAATCAAGAAGGCAGGCAGGTGAGCCATTGGGAACCAGCAGTCCTGGATTGTGAGAGGGATGTCTGACTGCCCGTTTAGGCCCGATCCTACTGGGATGCAAACAATACCATGCAGCCCTGAAAATTAGTCCTACTGGGATCAGGCCTAAACAGGCAGTCAGACATCCCTTGAGGGGTTCCAGATTGGAGAGGATGCAGGCTGGGCTGAGGGACACACCCTCTCCATGCACGAATTTCATGCACCAGGCCTCTGGTATATAATATAAACAAAACATAAAGGTTAATCTAGAATGCCAGTGAAAACATGGTTTGTAAATCTACTATTTTTCTTAGTTTCAAGTTTCTTGAGTGATCTGTCCTGGCTTCTAAGTTACAAATACTTAGAACTAGAAACAATACCATGCAGCCCTGCAAATTAGTCCAGATTTTCATCAACTACAAATCCCTTTTCATTTGCTTGCATATGTTTCTGTTTTATTTTTAATATTTTTTTCCAAATTGAATTTTGGACTTTCCCCTCCCCATTTTTGTACAGTGTCACACTTAATAATGAGCTGAAAGAATCCATGTGCTAAATACAATCACAGACCTGAGTTAATTACCCTATAATGCTCTTGACCTGGCTGGTGGGAAGATGTGTGTTTTTATTTGGTGCACACGTTTGCTCCAGGAGCTTACAGGAGGCAGCACCACCGAATGTTTAAGATGAAAGGTTTCACTTTGTCTTCAAAGAGCAAAGAATTCTCAGGTGGATAGGAAGGACTAAAGAGGTCACTTTGCCCTTCTTTTGTCATAATGACACATAAAGGTAATCATCAGATGAATCCCAAAAGATGCTCTTATCCAAGAAAAGAATCCAAAAGATGTTTAATGTGTGTGTATTTAAAATGCTTAATGTGTATATATTTAAAGTGAAGAAGAGAGAGAGAGAAAAAAAAAAAGAGAGGCAATAAATACTAAATGACCCTGTAAAGTCTATTACATCTACCAATCTGGTCTCCCTAGCCAGACCCCAAGAGCCTCAATAAACAGGCCATGAACACACTCCTCTAATGACTTGATTCACCACTGTCAGCAAAGGTGACATTGAAATCAGAACAGCATATGCCTTTGCTATCACCAGTGGTAAAAGATCCCTTTCTCTTGTGCAGTGATGTGTTTGGATTTGCAATATGGTTTTATTACTATCAGACTGTGGAAGTTTCACTTTCATAATACTTACATCGCTTGTGGTGCTCACCTAGTTTCTCTCACCTCTGATAACTCCATCCTTTTCATATTCTTAAGCTTCACAGATCAACCTTGTATATGATATGGCCCTATCCTGAAGTCACTTTCCATTTCTTAATCCCCTAGAACATTTACTGTAACACCTACATTAGTACTTAACATCTGATGTGCTTTTGTCTAAATCTTATCTTTCCAACAAATGGAAATTGCATTTGTTTCGAGTTTCTATCTTGAAACAAATATGGATTTTGAAGCAGATTGTTTTAGTGGTTAAGGCATAATGATTTAAACAGGCATTTTAAAATAAAAAAGTAGGAGGAAATTTTTGGACCAATGGCTTCTCGTTTTCATGCCTTTGCACGCATCTGACATCAATAGATACTGGCTGACTAATGGAATGGAATATCACTACATTTAGATGAAGTTGTACAATGAGGAAAATGCTGGAGAATTCTCAGAACCACTTCTTGTTTCGCAGAAACAGAGTGTCTGTCTCTGCAAATGTTTAGGGTTTTTGTTTTTCCTCTTTGTTCTTTTTATTTCTATCTTTGCCATTTAACATGTAGACATTTTGAACATTATTTATATGGATAACTTTGTAAAGAGAATTAGATTTAATTTTAACTGAAACCCATCATCTAATTATTATTTCTCAGTTTCTTTTTTTAAATATTTTTTTCTTTTTCTTTAAAATATGTTTTTATTGATTTCAGAGAGAGGAAGGGAAAGAGAGAGAGAGAGAAACATCAATGATGAGAGAGAATCATCAGTCAGCTGCCTCCTGCATGCCCCCACTGGGTATCAAGCCCACAATCCAGGCATGTGCCCTGACTGGGAATCAAGCTGTGTCCTCCTATATCATAGGTCAATGCTCAATTACTGAGCTACACCGGCCAGGTTTAGTTCTCAGTTTCCACTCCCAAATCCCATTGACTAAAATGATTAATCATAAACCTTTTATTGCCACACCCATCCCTATTATGAAGAGAAATATTTAGAAGAGAGATATTTTCACAGATCCATCAATATACAAAAACATCAATGGCTTGACCTCTCCGGTATCCAATTTGTAGACTCTGGGAACAAAGTCTTTCTAGGAATGCTTAGATTTAATAAGTAAACACTTAGGATTGCGAACAATGAAGTCCCCAATTTACAGAGCTATCCATCTACAAAGAATTGACCTCACAAGCATTGCCCCTCCTGTTAATCATAGCAGTCCTTCCTGCAAATAAACACATGCTTTTCACTAGAGAGAAGGAAAATAAAAGGCAAAACTGTGAGGACAGTCACCCCTCCATTCAACATTTGTAGAGCATTTGTGTTCATCACCCCCAAGAATGTAACTGTCATCTGCATAAATGAGTAGTATGCCATATCTGACATTGAGTAGATTCCCATTTAAAGTATAGAATTTAATTCATTCATTCATTTTCAAATATTTATTGTGAACCTGCTCAATTCCAGGCTACATCGTATGTGTTAAAGATGCAAGAGGAACCTGATCTTACCTTCCCTGAACTGAAAGTTCCTTGTAGAGGATGATACTAAAACCTGAAGGACACAGGCAACGAACCGTGTGAAGATGTTGGGGCAGGACATGGCTGGCAAGAGAACAGGGAGGGTGGGAATCCAAGCTACCCTCGAGAGCAGCTGTAAGGGAGGCTCTGGTGCAGTGTGTTTGAGAAACAGAAAGAAGACCAGTGTGGCCTGAACACTAGTACTGGGTACAGGGGAGCTTTCATCGAAAGAATTTCATAAAGTGAAAACGCATGAGATGAAAGGAGGGTAGAAGTTCAGAGGGTAACAGAAGGCAGAAGGCATTCGGACAGGAGGCGATGCTGGACACAGGCAGAGAAGCATGGGGGAGCGGGGCACAGCTAAGGGTGTAGAGTGGTGACAAGTGTGGCGCAAGGCAGTGAAAAAGGGGAGGCAGGCAAAAGCCAGGATTGCTAAGGGCTGTAAATAAGAAGAATGCAAACAACAGTGACTTGAGTAGTTAGGAACTCAGTTTTCTGACAAGAAGTTTTGTGGTAAGAATTTCCTGACAGCGATCCAGTCGCTTAATTATATTAGGCCTTAAGCTCTGTCTCTAACTCTTCCCCTTATGGGATCAACATGGCTGCCACAGCTGTGATCATGTCATCCCTACCCCGTGTTAAATGCAGGGGGCGAGGCGCTGAATGGCACAGAAAAGAATTTTGTCTCTTGGAGTAAGTCTCCCTTATGGTGGGAAAAAAAACTATTTCCCAGTTAACTCTCCAGAAAACTTACCCTTATTCCGGTGTATTGTGCCCACCTTAGAGGAAGAATCCAGTTTTCCCCAAATCAAGGAATCCGATTAATCAAGATTTTCTTAGCAAGGAAGAGGGAGAGGAGAAATATCTATTGTGGTGGCAAGCATAGTGTCCGCCAGAGCAGGAGCTAATGATGGAGGGCCTTAAATTTGCTTGTGTTAAACAATAGATTGTCCTTTGTGGGAAACAGACCTTTGGCTGAAACCTCACTTATAGCTTAATGGCCATCACGTTTTTTGTCCCTTTATATTTCTCCCTCGAAACATTTTTTCTTCCTGCCATTTGTATGTAACCTTGATTTCCCCCCCTTACTCTGGGCCTCTTTCTGTCTAGGGGTTTTGTGGATGAAATAAGCATTGCTTTAATTCCTTTACTGGTTTTTAAGCTAATACATTCAAATCCAATAAATAAAATCTTACAGAGTAGATTTTTTGTCCATACAGTTTACAATACAGCTTTCTAACAGATTTTCTCAGGGGTCACAGATGTAAACACATATATTATTTATACCACCTGATTAATCATTATGTAAACAGTGAGTCATACATATTAATTTTTCTTTCAGGAAAAGTGAAAATGGGTCTCATAGGAGAACTTAGAAAATTTAAAGATTGATATCATTTTTGCTTTCCTAAGCCAGATACCTAATAACTGATATTTGTTATTTAGCCAAGAAAAGATACAAGACTAACAAGTTCACTGCTGATGAAAATCATTCCCTGCATTTCATTTGCTTGGTTCTTTTATGCTACATTAAATGAAGGAGTCTAAACAAATGCCTGTCTGCTCAGGAAGTCCTCCCAATTATGCTACAGGCAATTTATCCTGGTGTTTGTTTCTTCTGCCTTAAGGAAGAAAAAAAGTGTTCAATTCTTATTACAATGATCTTTCTACAAATGAATGCATTGTCCATTTACTATTTGTAAGATAGTATTTTCTTTTTGAAATATGGACCATAGTAATCCACTGTGCTTAGTCCTGAGACCCATTAAAGATATACAAATGAGGAGCTGAATAATGCCTACTGTGAAGTTCTAGCTTGTGGCTGAAGCTTCAGGAAATGGTTTTAAAAAAGGCATAAATAGCCCTGACCGGTTTGGCTCAGTGGATAGAGCATCGGCCTGCGGACTGAAGGGTCCCAGGTTCGATTCCGGTCAAGGGCATGTACCTTGGTTGCGGGCACATCCCCAGTAGGATGTGTGCAGGAGGCAGCTGATCGATGTTTCTATCTCATCGATGTTTCTAACTCTCTATCCCTCTCTCTTCCTCTCTGTAAAAAAATCAATAAAATATATTTTAAAAAAATAAAAAATAAATAAAAAAAGGCATAAATAGACACAAGCCTATTGCTTTGAAAATGAGATACTGTGCTTTCCCCACTACCCAGCTGTAGTGGTTGGAAACGGTGGTGTTGAAGCTGAAAAGACACCACTCTAAGCTTACTAAACTTTAACATGGGCTCTAACCTTGACTCCCTCACTCACCGTCCTTGCCTGCTTCCCCTGTTGCCTGTCAAGGCACCAACACTCCTGCTGTCATTACTGCCTTGGCCTTTGTGCTCCTATCAGCATTGACCTCCCAGCAGAATAGAGCCCCTCCGACTCCATGGTGGGGCCCCTAGGACTCAGCAGCCACCCCAGAGGCCATTTAGGACATCCTCTGAAAAGCAAAATGCAATGCAAGTCAACACGAACCACAATACAATCTGATTGATTCACTTATTGCCTAACCAGTGCTCAGTTCAACAATTTCCTTTCACTTTTAATGTTAATTTAGATTTGGGGGAAAGTATGGTTTCTATCTTTTCTTTTTTGAACTTGAGTGCTGTCCATGATAATAATAATAATAATAATAATAATAATAATAATAATAACAAACATCCTGTTAGCTTGAAGGACTTATTTAATGAACCAAGTTGAAAGATTAGATTCAAATGATTATAGCTAAGAAACATCATTTAGGAAAGAACAACATTCTTCCCATTTCCTAAGTAATACCTGGTAGAGCTGTCAGCTTTTGACCAGACTGGATTAAGGGGTCAGCCTGCGGAGCCCCTGCCCAGGGCACCAGTCTCTCAGGACAGAGAACAATCACTGTCTCTGCTGAAGGAGGTGTACTGATGGGACTCCTCCCTGTGCAAACATGATATGAGGTGGAAAGGACTATTTTGGTAAGCTACTTGGGATCATGCTGTCCCACATGTGTTGCTAAGAAGCTTGGCAAAGAGTAAAAGCAAGGCTGGTATTCTGCCCAGCTGGGGTACAAGTTTGGAGGCTGAGGAGCATGGCACCTGAAAATGGACCAGAGCCAGAGCCTCCCCACACTGTCTTTTCTTAGCTTTCTTTCCTGTGAGGAATTCAGCCTCATGCATTCTGTTGGACAGATAATTAAAGAAAATCAGTGTAAAGGGTATCTATTTATCTGCTGATGCGCAGTATTAAGAAGGCACCACACATCTCGGTTTTACACTAGGCTTCAGGAGCTGCAGCTTTGTATATCCAGCCTTGTGTGACTGAAGGACAGCAATGCCAGCAAGGTAACATTTACCTGACTAGCTCTTTAGATATTAAACCTAATGAATAATACAAAATTACATTTTAGCATACATAGCACAGTGCAGGTGCTCAATAATTACCTTTTAGTAGGTTCATTCCACCTGTCCTAACATACTGTCTAATCTAACAGATGAGGAGTAGTATAATGTTATCCTATGCATTTTAGAACATTGCCTAACTGCTATTTGATTTGTGGTTGATTTGTAAATGGAGAAAATCTTCCAGGCCGGAAATCAGTGAAGAAGTAAGGAAAACCCCTGATATTTCCAGTACCCAATTGGCACCACACATAGTTATTACAAAATTATTGACTACTGGAGGCCCGGTGCACGAAATTCGTGCAGAGGGGGGATGTGTCCTTCAGCCCAGCCTGCACCCTCTCCAATCTGGGATCCCTCTCACAATCCAGGACTGCTTGCTCCCAACTGCTTGCCTGCCTGCCTGCCTGATTGCTCCTAACCACTTCTGCCTGCCATCTTGATCACCCCCTAACTTCTTCCCTGCCAGCCTGATCGATGACTAACTGCTCCCCTGCTGGCCCGGTCACCCCTAACTGCCCTCCCTTGCCAGCCTGGTTGCCCCTAACTGCCCTCCCCTGCTGGCCTGGTCACCCCCAACTGCCTTCCCCTGCCGGCCATCTTGTGGCAGCCATCTTGTGTCCACATGGGGGTGACCATCTTTGACCACATGGGGGCGACCATCTTGTGTGTTGGAGTGATAGTCAATTTGCATATTACCTCTTTATTATATAGGATTATTATATAGGATATTTCCTGTGCTATACTTTATATCTGTACTTCTCAATCCCTTCACCTTTTTCACCCAGTCCCCCAAATTTTTTTAAAGGCTCATTTTGCCGCTATGTTAAACCTACATTGTAGAAGGGAGTTAGGAGCTATTTTAATAACCTACGAGAGGAGAGATGAGAGCATGGACCGGGGCGTGAGAAGCAGCTGGATACCTGCTGAAGGAGGAGACCACATACTTTGTTGATGGTTTGATAGAAGGTTGGTTTTGACAGGATAAGAGGGAATGAGGAGTTAAGGAAGAAAGACTCCTAACAGCAGGGGAGGATACCTTATCCTCATTTAAGGTGCTTCCAAATGTAATAATTACCAGTTTATGTAAAGCCTTCCTGATAAGGAGCATCTATTTCTGGGGCAAGTTCTCCTTTCTAAAGATCCATGAAATTGTTACTTAGTGAGATATTGTCAGTGGGAATTTGAAGTGAGTTGCCCATGCCAAATAAATTTACAGGAGCAGTTCAGTGTTCATAAACCTTGAGACTGTTTTAGGGAATATTTTTACACGACTTCAGTAATTTGTAATCATAAGCAAAGGATCTCACTAAAGGAACATTAATCTAATATGATGCACACATAGGGAAGAAAAGCAGTTGTTTTTATTTTTTTACAGTCAGTTAAAATTCTATGCAAAGAGGTAAAAGTAAATTTTTTTTTAAATATCACTATAAATTCAAAATTGTTTGGACATAAACCTGTATTGTCACTACTTTTAATGTTCAAATGTACATTTAAAATTTTTGTTTTATTTCATCCTTTACATACAATAAAAACTGTCTGTAAGCACACACAAAATTGATGTAGGATCGTGGAACCAATCAGCATTTGTCTATCTCTCCAGAGATGTGAGAGAGTCTACTTTCTTTTATTTTGCTTTAAAATGCTTTAATCACTTGCAAACAAGTTCAACAATGCTGAAGGAAACTAAAATTACAAGGAAAATAAAAATGAGGTCTACATAGAAGCCAACAAGAACCACGCGCTGGGGTGGATTACTAGAGAAAAGATTGTGGTCAGTTCAAGGCTAAGTTAACAGTTGTTCTTTCTTTCACCAGGAAAGAGACATAAAGGGAACTAGCCTATATCGACTTTAACTAAAGCAAAGCAGGGTACAGAGTAGAAACTTCCTCATGTTAGCAAAGGGTATTTGTTTCCTCCAGACCATAAGAATTTAATTTAGGGAAGCAAAATGAATAGCCTAAGCCGGCACTGGCCTGTGGAAGAAAGCGCAAGTCTAAATGCAGACAGTAAATGGGATGAGTGCCGACATGTCAGCAAGAAGAGGCAGGTGACACCTTCAACTTACCAAATTGTTGCTAGAACCCAAGAATTCAAAAAGAATCAGACAAGGGGAGGTTTGGCAGATGTTAATATGTTTCTATGATTTGTTGGCCCAGGGAGTAAAAACCAAACAAGCCATAGGTTAATCTAGGTAATGTTCGACTTTCGTTAACCATTATGTGTTAAGCATGTTACAAACATTATCATGTTTCAGCAAATGCATTATATTTTATTTCACTATCCAGTTAGCAGAAACTCAGAAAATCCAAGTTTTTTTCATGCATTTACACAGGGAGGAGATATTGAGTCCAGTGTTTGAGCACCATGCTATTTCCTCTAACACCTGGTGCTTCTTGCTACAACAGGCAAGTTTTTAATATCAGGATTTAGTTACTATATTTAGGACCAAATGCTTTAAAAAAAGAAATCAAATAAAGGCTTGTCTGCATTTCTAGCTTTCATTTCGAATCCCGCTTGCTTATTTCTCCATAGTTCTAGTTGATTCAGTGAGGAAAAAAAAAGTATTACTTGCAATAAAATACACTGTAACAAATATTACTTAAATATTACTTGCAACAAAATATATAGTCAATAGAATAAGAGTAAAATGATAGGTCAAAGTAATGAGAGGCAAGATATGTGGAATTATTATATGACAACCTTGGATACAGGAAACAGTTAAGTAAAAAAGTAGGCACAGAGCTTTCTAGTAAACACAGATAAAAGGGCAAAACACTGTTGTTCATGTCCAATTATCTAATAAAAAGATAAATGCAGGATCATTAAGGCTCTATTCTCTAAGAAGAATTAGGAGCATGAAGAAATTTTTCATGTTGTGACACTGAGCAATTTAATAAGTGTGCATTATTCATACATCAAATAAAGAATGCTTTGGATGGATCCCATGTAGTTTTTAAAAGTGGGGACTTAGGTTCATAGGTAGGCTCACCAGAAGGATGTTTTTCTTCTCAACATGTAACTTGTCAACAGAAGGAAATTGTCAGATGCCAAATTGCTAACCCTGTGGGAATGTCTTCTGAGAATCACTGGCATATGTTCTCAGATTCAATGGCTTAGGTTTTAAGAGTAATATCCCTGTTGGTCAGCTTTATATTCTAGCTCCTCAGACTTCAGGTAAATTTGATTTGGGCATGAAAGTAATAGATTTACACGGTGTGTTTTTTCCAATGCATAACTTAAAGCTATTTTCCTACAGAGTTTCCTTGATCTGTTTTTCTACTGAAGTAAGTAAGCAACTACATCTAAAGTCCAGGAATCAATACTTGTAAACACACTGGATCAAATTTGGCAAAAATTAGAATGTCTGCCAGAAAGGGGAGTAAGTGCACCTGTACATTTCCTATGGCCTGTGACTTCATTTGTGTCACTGTAGCACAAAGACCTGGCATCTGCAAAGGTGAAGAGGTTAGAGTTGGGACCTCAATTTTGTGTTCTGACTGTGAGTGGAATAAATCACATCATGCCTCTTACTCATGATCTCAACATATATGTGAACTGTTGGTGACACAAACTTGGGCAGTCTTAGTCATATTTGTCCCACTCCTTGAAGTCATTTGTTATCTGTTTACATTATGACTGCAGACCACAAAGTGATTTCCATCCAAAGGGAAACCCACACATTTGAGGCTTTTTGCCAGTTCCTTTGACGGCAAGGGTTGAACTTTGCATTGTTCCACAGGAAAAGCAAAATTTGTTACGGTGAACAGTTGCATTTTCCTGCAATGACTGTCACAGTGAGTAACTGCATTCTCAGAATGTGCCATTGTCCTCATCAAGTAGGAGCAGACTGTTGTCAGTCCGTTAGAATGCCTGGGTTCCCAATCGGAAACTAATCTATTCCTTCCATATTCTTGGATGTCAGCCTCAACAAAACAATGTTTTATAGAACTTACAGATCTAGTCACTGTTATTTGAGAAAAATACTACCCAGACACATTGTGAGAGAGAAAGAAAATGTTGGTGAAGAAAACAAATAATGTTGCTTGCAGAAAAACAAAGTTTTAACTGAGCTTTGGCTTATGTTGTTTCAGCTTTGTATTCAAAATAGCCATGACCTTGAACGAACACCATTTGTTAAATAACCACCAGAAGAGAAAAAGAAACAGTCTGATTCAACTGCCCTCTTTAAATTTCAGAAAGCACTTTAGGACTTAATCCTAAAACTGGTCTATAAATTGATACATGCAAGCTAATTGAGAAGTTTTGTAAAAATGGTATTGCTCACTGGAATGGGTACTATTATTATTTCACCATAAAAGCTCTATGATATTAAAAGATAGAATTAGAATACAGAAACAAAGGCCTATCCTGCACCACATACATAATAGGTAACCTAGAGCAATAGAAGGAGAATGTATGAGACTTGAACCCTCTCAGGCTCTGCTTCAGAGGAATCCAATGTAGACATTCATATTTTAGCTGAGATATCTTTCTGTCTTATTCTAAACAAGTTTTTATAAGGCAGCTGAATCCTGTATTCTGAGTGCTTCACAAGGTCCTTGGTTTGTGTATGCAAAGATGTTTATTTGAGGTAAATGTTACCTTATTATAAACAATTTTAACCTGCTAATGTTTCTTTAGTTTGTTTCCATCCTCCTCCAACTTTTCCTTTAAGTCCCCACCATATGGAAAATTAGAAACTCGCATGGGCCTGGCCGGCTTGGCTCAGTGGTAGAGCACTGACCCATGAACCAGGAGGTCACGTTTTGATTTCCGATCAAGACACACGCCTGGGTTTCAGGCTCGATCCCCAGAGACAGCCAATCCCCAGAGGCAGCCTATCAATGGTTCTCTCCCATCATTGATGTTTCTATCTCTCTCTCCCTCTTTGAAAGCAATAAAAATATATATTTTTTAAAAAGTTCAAAAAATAAGAAACTCACATAGACCTTAAGTTTTTTTTGGGGAACAAGTTGATAAAGAGATAATAGTAAAAATACCAGTTTACCAACAATAAGTCTCTCTTTGCATCTTTATTTAGGTGGAACCTCAATCAGTCTCTGTAGATTGATATTTGGTCATTTGACACTTTCATTTACCTAAATAACTTCAGGATCAATTGATAAAAGTTGTTAGAATGTATTTTAAGAAAAAAATTTAAACACAAAGTTATATTAATATTCTTCCAAATCTGACATTTTTTGCAATATGAATAACTTTAAACTCAACAATTCTATTTTAGAGTATATTATGGAAGTAGTTTCCAATATGCATGAAAATCCATGTATAAAATGTTCATTGCAGCATAGTTTATATGAAGGAAAGATCTCTAAGATATATTTCCTAGTGAAAGATTCAGGACTCAGAACATTGCAACAGAAAATATAAACCAAATTATATAAGAATCCATACTATACAGTTAAATAGTTAAACACTCCCATCACCCATAAGCACACATATGTTAACTGTATAGAGAAATGTTTGGGTGAAATTCATACTGATTTATAAAGATTAGTTACTTTTGATGAGAAGAATGAAATTTGGAGAGGTTGATAGAAGGAAATTTTATTATTTTACATGCTTATGCATTGCTTAAATATTTTTTTACAAAGAGAATGCTTATGCAGTCTTTGTTTTTATAAAAAACTTCAAATGCATAATTATAGAAAAAATGAAAATTATCACAAAGAAAAATGAAATGAACCATATTTTACTGTCTATCTCAAATACTGCTACTTTCAAAATTCCTCTTTTCTATTAATTCCTCTGTGATTGAGTATGTATCATTCTTACAGTACTTTTTCAATTCAATATTTATTAAAGCTCTACTGAGATTCAAGTATGAAAAAGATATTATCCCTATCACCAAGGAACTCACAACTTAGAGAATAAAGAAATGCATTAACTGTAAGACAATGACCAGATGGCTAAAATAGACAGGTATGAACTAATTGTTATGGGCCTTTTGGGAGGCAGAATTCTATCTAACATGGCCTGCAAGGTTATCAGCTGGTTTGTTACTGGCTTTAGACCTAATGAAGCACAGGTTGGGGATAGGAGACGAAGAGGAAAGGTTCATGATTTTCTTCCCCATTTTCTCTCTGCTTAGTCACTCTGCCATTGAGCACATACTATGTTCCAGGCACTATCCTAAACACATTACGTTTTTACATCATTTAATTCTCTTAATCCACCTTTGAAGTAGAAATTACCATCACCCCCACTTTAAAACAATGTTAGATAAATTGCTTTGGGTCCCAAGAGAAAAAATAGTGGAGCCAGAATTCTAACGCAGGAAAATTCTGTCTGACTCCAGAGCCTAGACCAGCCGTGGGCAAACTACGGCCCGCAGGTCGGATCCGGCCTGTTCGGCTGTTCTATGCGGCCTGCGGAGCCGAAAGAGCGGAAGGTTCTCTTGCTCTCCCCTCCGCTCCTTTACTTTGAATTTATATTAGTTCACACAAACACTCCATCCATGCTTTTGTTCCGGCTTTCCGGTCCAGTTTAAGAACCCATCATGGTCCTCGAGTCAAAAAGTTTGCCCACCCCTGGCCTAGACCCTAACTAATCTTATGTGCTATAATCATCTTAGATAACCTAAAGCTATCACTTCCAGGAGGAAACATAACAAGTTTTACTCTTTTTATTTTTTATATATTATTGATTTTTTACAGAGAGGAAGGAAGAGGGATAGATAGTCAGAAACATCGATGAGAGAGAAACATCGATCAGCTGCCTCCTGCACACCTCCTACTGGGGATGTGCCCGCAACCAAGTTACATGCCCTTGACCGGAATCGAACCTGGGACCTTTCAGTCCACAGGCCGACGCTCTATCCACTGAGCCAACTGGATTTGGCAAGTTTTTCTCTTTAGTACATGTATTAGGGCTTCTTAAAAAACAAACAAACACATAAATTTCTCCATCATTAATATTTGATTCTTTCCCACACTTGGTAATTTTCTGTACTTATCAGAGAAATAATGAGATGATCTTATTAGGTATATTTTAAATCTTCACCTACTATTGAAATAAAACATGAAAAATGGATGAGAGCTCTATTTGCCTCTATTTCTGACTTCTACACTCTTCAGTCATATACATTTGTGTCATAGATTCTAAGATGATACTGAAAAATAGTCTGTGATAAGTAATCTGACTATACTTTTTTTAAAAAATAAATTTTTATTGACTTTAGAGGAAGGGTGAGGTAGAGAGAGATAGAAACATCAATGATGAGAGAGAATCATGATTGGCTGCCTCTTGCATGTCCCACACAAGGGATGGAGCCTGCATCCCAGGCATATGCCTGGACTGGGAATCGAACTGTGACCTCCTGGTTCCTAGGTCAACACTCAACCACTGGGCCATGCTGGTAGGCCTGACGATACTTTCTTATGATCCAACTATCTAGAACCATATCAGAGATTCATCAAACATGTGTTGCCTTCTCTGTATATCAGTATTGTAACTTAGGAATTTCTAACTTAAAACAAATAAAAAAAACATAGTGGTGATGTGGAACTTGATTCCTGACTAAGAACCAAGAAGCTCTCTATCATCAAGATTTATAGAAACGTCACAGCATGATTATATGTGGTATCTTACCTCTCCTTGAGGTTGTTTTATGATTTCTGTTATAATTGATGTACATTTTTAAAATGCTATGCTTTAATAATTGAAATTGTAATATATCTCTGTAAATGTATCCAAATATTGTGGTATGGATATATATCAAAAGCCCATTAAGTTATTCATGAATGCCAAAAGTTTGAAATGCCTTGCTATAGGCCAATTGGTGGTAACAGGGGGAAAAAAGCCATCTATATATATAAAAGCCTAAGCGACCGAACTACTGAATGACCAAATGACCAGTCAACTGGTCGCTATGATGTGCACTGACCACCAGGGGCAGATGCTCAATGCAGGAGCTGCCCTCTGGTGGTCAGTGTGCTCCCACAGCCAACCTCCTGTGGCTGGCCAACCCCCCCCCCCCCCAACCCAGCCGAACAGCTCCAATCGGCCCCAATCACTGGCCAGGCCGAGGTACCACACCCATACACGAATTCATGCACTGGGCCTCTAGTCTTCTATAAGTGAGCTAGAGTTGCTCATTGTCCAGAGGCTAGTTCTCATGATATTAGAACTAGAACTTACTTATTTAATACTAGAGGCCCAGTGCATGAAAATTCATGCAGTGTGGGGGGGGAGGGGTTCCTCAGCCTGGCCTGCCCCCTCTCACAGTCCAAGAGCCCTCAGGGGTAGGAGGTGACCCAGAGATCAGGGGAAGGCAATGCCCCCATCACACCTCTGCTGCTGCCACTGCCAGCAGTGCAAGCCTCAGCTGGCCCTGGTTACCTGAGCCTCGGGCGGCCCTGGGCGGCTGGGCAGCCACCATCTGAGGCTTGCCTGTGCCTTAGGCTGGCCCTGGGTGGCTGGGGGGCTGAGGGGACTGGGGAACTCCAGAGGCAGGCATGCAGAGCAGCTGGATCCACCTGGGGGTGGGCCTGGCCCTGCCGCACACCTGCCCCCCCAGTGGGGCTGAGGGAACTGGGCGCCGCCATCTTGTGGCTGTGGGTGCCACCATCTTTGAGGGTGTGACAGCCAATTAGCATATTCCCTCCTTATTGGCTGTGGGCGCCGCCATCTTTGTGAGAGCGTGGTGGTTAATTAGCATATTCCCTCTTTATGAGATAGGATAGGAACCTATTCTGTACTATCTAGCATGACAGATAATGGGAATAAAAGGAAGTTCACATCAGGAAATCTCTAGTTCAGAGGTCAGACAATACTTTTAGTTGAGGTTATATAGACAGACAAGCAGGTAGAGTAAGCATGTTCTGGGAAGCCACAGGATGAACATCTAATAAAGGAAAACTGACACACGTGCTGCATCTTGAAGGACAAAGACGGGGAGTTTGCTATTTATTCTGGAACCATGGGCACTTTCAGTGAATGTTAAGCAGTGGAATAGCACAATTATGTATTATGTTACATAATTAAAAAGCAAAACTATTTTACGTTATCACAGAACTCATACCGACAATGTGCAACTCTGCAGACCACTTCATGCTAAAAACACTGAAACTAGAAATAGAAGGGAACTTCCTCAACCTGGTAAAGGGCCCCTAAGGGAAACATCACATTTCATGGCCAAAGATGGAACCCTTTCCCCCAAGACCAGGAACTGGACAAGGATGTCCACTGTCATCATTTTTGTTCAACATTGTACTGAAGAGTCTATCCAGGGAAACTAGGCAAAGCGAAGAAATAAGAGATATCCATATTGCAAATGAAGAATGGAAACCATCTCTAATTGCAGAGGACATTCTCTCCTATGTGAAAATGCTAAGTATCATCAACAACAAGCTGTTAGATCTAACAAATGAGTGCAGCAAGGTTTCAGGATACAAGATCAATACACAAAAATCAATTGTATTTTTTACTTTATACATTTACATGAATAATCCAAAAGTGAGATTAAGAAAACAACTTTATTTGGAATAGAATTAGTAATATGAAAATAATTAAGAATATATTTAACAAAAGAAATGTCAGATCGGTACACTGAAAATTGCAAAACTCAAATGTTTGTTATTGATGAATGGATAAACAAAATATGGTATTTCATAAATAGGGATATTATTCAGCTACAAAAGGAATGAATCACTGATATATGCCACAACAGAATGAACCTTGAAAATATTTTGCTAAGTGAAAGAAGCCAGACATAACATGCTACATACTGTATGAATAAATTTATATGATATGTCTAGACAAGGAAATTCCATAAAGATATAAAATAGATACAGATTTCTAGGAACCAGTAGGATAGAGGATTAAGGAACGGCCGCTAATGAGTTCAGGATTTCTTTTCAGGGTGATAATACTCTGAAATTAGATAGTGTTCATTGTTGTATAATCTTGTGAATATATTAAAATCCACTGAATTGCATACTTTAAAAGGCTTAATTTTATGGTAATAGAAGTGTATCTTAATTAAAAATCATGTTATATAAATTACATAGGAATAACATTTATTTGTAAACTAGAGGCCTGGTGCATGAAATTCCTGCATGAGTGAGGGGGTGTGTCCCTCAGCCCAGCCTGCACCCTCTCCAATCTGGGACATCCCTCTCACAATCCAGGGCTGCTGGCTCCCAACTGCTCGCCTGCCTGCCTTCCTGATTGCCCCTAACCTCTTCTGCCTGCCAGCCTGATCACCCCCTAACCACTCCCCTGCCAGCCTGATTGATGCCTAACTGCTCCCCTGCCAGCCTGTTTGCCCCTAACTGTCCTCCCCTGCAGGCCTGGTCATCCCTAACTGCCCTCCCCTGCAGGCCTGGTCACCCCTAACTGCCCTCCCCTGCAGGCCTGGGTTCCCCCCCAACTGCCCTTCCCTGCAGGCCCAGTCACCCCCAACTTCCCTCCTCTGCTGGCCTGGTCACCCCTAACTGCCCTCCCCTGCAGGCTTGATTGCCCACAATGGCCCTCCCTTGCAGGCCTGGTCCCTTCCAACTGCCCTCCCCTGCTGGCCATCTTGTGGTGGCCATCTGTGTCCACATGGGGCAGGATCTTTGACCACATGGGGCCAGCCATCTTGTGTGTTGGAGTGATGGTCAGTCTGCATATTGCTCTTTTATTAGATAGGATAGAGGCTTGGTGCATGGGTGGGGGTCAGCTGGTTTGCCCTGAAGGGTGTCCCGGATCAGGGTGGGGGTTCCCTTGGGGCATGGGGCAGCCTGGGCGAGGGGCCTGTGGTGGTTTGCAGGCTGGCCAAGCCCCCCGGCAACCCAAACAGAGGCCCTGGTATCTGGGGTTTATTTATCTTCTATAATTGAAACTTTGTAGCCTAGAGCAGAGCCAAGCCTTCTGCTCCCTCTGTGGCAGCAGCCATTTCTGTTGGGATTTATGTATCTTCTATAATTGAAACTTTGTAGCCTGGAGTGGAGGCCTAGGCAGGCCAGGGTGTGCGGAAAGCTTGGCTTCCTCCATCGCCGGGGGCAATCCTAGCCTCCCTCCTGCTCTCTGTGGCCACAGCCACCTTGGTTGGTTTTATTTGCATATTCACTCCTGATTGGCTTGTGGGCGTGGCTTGTGGGTGTAGCAGAGGTATGGTCAATTTGCATATTACTATTTTATTAGATAGGATTAGTGATTTACTAATAAAGTATATGTTGATGTATAGGTGTTTAATAAATATTTCTTAAAAGAGTGAATACATCATACATCTATGATTAATAATAGAAATTATATAAAACTACAATACACTAAAAATAATTAAGAATTTAAATTAATCACCAGAAGTAAACCACAAGATAAAAAAAAGAATTATTATTGAGGATGACAACTCTTATGGATGTTTAAACCATTTTCCTTATGAGAGTACTGTATCATTTATTTTCTAAGTGACACAATGTAGAATTGCAGAATAATATCTAAATATAGTGTTAATATAGTGTTGTCAAATATAGTGTTGTTAAAATTACTTGATAAGGATTATTCAGAATGGACACTGAGTAGTTTCATTAGGGTTCCATTTAACATTTTTCATCTCATGGCACACAAACTAATTACTAAAATTCTGCATCACACTAAAATATATTTTCTGCTGATCTGACAAAAAATAGGTATAATTTTGATTCATTCACACTGGACAGCTGTTGTCACTTTTTCACATGACAATCTAAGGGAAAAGAGATCAGTGTACCTGACAAAACATCAGGTGTTGCATGTTTTAAAAATTCTTGTGGCAGACAGTGGGCTGTGGCACCTCAGTTGAAAATATCTGTATTTAAGATTTGCTATTTTGAAAAAACTTCAGGTTAATATGGGATTTTAGGAGCGATTAATCAACTCTAATTATAAGGAAGATTGTCATCATGCTAATCCAAGACTGTTCTACAGCACATTCTGTACCTAAAGTTGATGAAAAGACTTTTATTACTTTCAACTTTCAGTTAGGAGACATATTTTAAGGATGGTTATATTCCATCCAAACTTATTTAGCTAAAGATAGTGATCAATTTTGACTTCATTTAAGATGAATATGACAGAAAGTGGAAGTTTGATAAAATTGCTTTTAAAAATATTTTATACCTAACCTTATTAGTTCCTTTAAAATGATCTCATCTGAGGTATATGTAAAACATACACATACAGGTACATGTGTGATATATAAATTAACAAATATATATTTACTTGTGTATATTCAGGCAATTAAAAAGTAAATCATACCAATTATCATATATTTCAAAGAGAAAAGAGAACAGAATTTTAACTATAAATTGTTATAACTGAAAATAAAAGAATGCCTAGGGTGCAATCTGTTAGCTTATCAGAGAACATTGCTGTGTTGAAACAGACAATCAATTTCTATTGAATGTATGTTCACGTGAAGTTTAATGTTCTTGGTGCTGAAAGGTGCATTGCTGAAATCCACTACTCCAATTGCTCGATTATAAAACTAAGTTTGGTATTAATGTCTTTGTTTCATAAAAGAATGAGACCAAGGGAACATACGACCTAGCCTGGCTTTGGTCTCTTATAGGGTGGTTTTAGAATGAACTCACCATATGCACCTATTTATCTGCCAGATTTACAAGTATCTCCATCTTATTTAACTTATTTTGAAGCGCTTAATGATGACATTCACACCTTCTGCGAGGATGTTGCCTTTGCTAGGTGACATCCTCAAGACTCAGGGATCACAGTCATTTGCATAAATAGGCTTTTATTTTTTTTCCTACACAAAGAAAAAACAATATAGCAATGCTGCCAAAAGAGGATTGTGGAAGCCTAAGCACAAACGTATTTAAAAGAGAAAATATCCACTTTTATACCCATAGATATTCCTTAGGGTACATTTTGTCAAACCATTTTACTTTCCAAATCGACAAACTGAGTTGCAGGTAGGTATGTGCAGGATCACATGTGGCACAACTGGGTCCCGAGCTCAGGCTCCTGACATCTGCCTGCTACATGTCCTTCCTCCTGCAGCTGGACTGAACGTGCGTGCCATTTCTGTAATAGCTCTCCCCTGAAGTGTGGTGAAGAAAGCACCAGAAAGTTTGCCTTGAAGGTATGCATGCTGTTTTCATAGACGTTGTAGTACCAGCACAGCAACATTGACATAACTGAGAAAATTCTCTCACAGCCATGCAACTCACAAAATGAAACTTATCTATCCTCAAACACTTCTAGGCTCTGCAATAAGTAAGGTTTACATTTACATAATTGCCATCTCAATGTGGTCACAGCTTTGACATCTGCTTTTCTTATATTAGCATATAGAGCTTCTCTGTTGCTATGCATATTTCATGTTCCTCATCTTCAAAAGCTGCCTAATATTTTACTGTTCTGGTACTAGAAAGAACTTAGCACTTCCACAGATGGACATTTAAATTTCTTTTTTTTAAAAATATATTTTATTGATATTTCACAGAGAGGAAGGGAGAGGGATAGAGAGCTAGAAACATCGATGAGAGAGAAACATCGATCAGCTGCCTCCTGCACACCTCCCACTGAGGACGTGCCCGCAACCAAGGTACATGCCCTTGACCAGAATCGAACCGGGACCTTTCAGTCCGCAGGCCGACGCTCTATCCACTGAGCCAAACCGGTTTTGGCAACATTTAAATTTCTTACATTTGTCCTCATTTTTTTTTTTTTTTTGATAGTGTTACAGTGAATATATGTTTTAGGTTTTTCCCCCCAAATTTTATATTAATGCCTTAGGTTCAATACCCAGATATGGGATTAACTTGATAAATAGTATCTATAGTGTTAATTGTTCTTGATTCTTATAATATTGGTCCCCAAAAAGAGAGCTCTACCATTTAAATACTGCCAATGAAGCATAAGGATATCTTTCATTATGTCCTCACCATCAGCGAGTATTATTATAAAACTCTTTTCAAATAGTCCAAATGCTGTATTTTATTTATTTATTTTTAAATATATATGTTATATTGATTTCAGAAAAGAAGGGAGAGGAAGGATGAGATAGAAACATCAATGATGAGAGAGAACCATTGATCAGCTGCCTCCTGCATGCCCCACACTGGGGATCGAGCCCACAACCCGGGCATATGCCCTGACCAGAAATCAAACCATGACCTCCTGTTTTATAAGTTGACACTCAACCACTGAGCTACACTGGCCAGCCCAAATGCTGCATTTTATATTAATTTATTTTGTATTTTCATATCTGCTAACTTATTAAATATAGAAAACATTACATATTATTAAAATAAGTCTTAAATATAGAAAGGTATATCGTTATGACATACATAAAAATATAACATATTTTTGTAATTATAGATATTATTGACTGTAGAAAATATTAAAAATAGAAAAATGACTATTTTGTTTTTATGTTTATAGTTTCATTACCTCTTGAATATTATTTGCCTCTTCCTTGATCCATTAATATTAATATATTTATTTTAATATATTCTATTTTCTTTAAAATTTTATTCACTAATTATTAACTCAATCAAACAACTACTAAATGCTTAGTGCCCATAACTAGCCCTGTATTAACCCTGAGGACTTCACAACCCCTACCATCCAGGAGCTCCCAGTCTGCCTGAAGGAGAATAAGCCAAATATTAAAGTACAGGTGGGCATAGTTTTCAAATGAGCTTCTTTGCTGCTTTTTAATTTCCATGTTTGACAAGTGGAGTCACACATGTGCAAGGGAGGAAAGCTTTATTTTGGTAGCGCTTTGCTGCTCCTAAGGGACTGTGTCCCACAGAGACTCAGTTCCTTTGAGAGTCAGAGGAGGCCTGGGCATGTTCACACTCAGCCAGGGCAGGTGGAGGGACCTGGACTTTGATACACTGGGCAGCCATCTCGGATCCCCAGACCAACTGAACCACTTCAATGCATTTCTCTGAGGATAGCATGGCAACATCAACCCTTCAATGTTATCGTCATCCCCCATCCTTTTTCCTATTCCATTCTTCCTACTGCCAAGATGACTGTTCACAGGCAAGTTTTGTCTCCATGTGATGCTGGCCACGTAAGAATATGGTCATGGGCTGCATTTAAAAATGTAATGTGTATAGACGTGTTTTAAAACTGAGATACATCACACACACTTTACTAGTAATTTTTACTTCAGTTTTTTTAGTTATTTCTGTTCTAGATTGATGAGTTGTGCTCATCCACTTACACGTTCTCTTTTTTTTTATAGGCCAGGACAACACAACCAGATGAGTAACAGCTTATACTGCGGTTGTGAAAATTAGACACACGTTTCTCCTTCCCCTTTGATGAGAGGATCACTGTATGTGGCAATTGTATCTGTTTTTCATTCACTTTTAATGAAAAAAGTAAAATAACTGTCAACTGGAAACATGTTTACAATATTATCAAGTGTTTGGAAGATTTGACTCATATCTCTTGAGGTGGTAATATGCCATATGAGAAGAAAGAGTCGTTAGTTTTTGAGCTTTGACATGGTCTAAATTAAAATTTCATTTTCTAAGTTTGGATAATGAGGAAAGTTCCTGGAAAGCAAAATGGAACAATAACAGCTTAATTATTAATGTCAACACCAAGAGAAAACATTCACAAGTGCAATGACTATTATATTTAGTTAATTTAAAAAATAAAGAAAACAGTGTAAAATTATCTAAAATCCATAAAAGTTTTTGTATGTCAGGATTAGAAACTCGTATGAGAAGTATGATAATAACAATGAATTGTACTTCCTAACCTAGCTATTTCCTGGCCCTTTATATTTTAAATAGTCTCTGAGGTTGATATTCTTATGGGCAGATGGGTAAATATCTTTAATATTAATTATACCTCTGGTAACTGTTGTAAGAAATAACATATAGAAATGCACACTAAAAAACACTTTAAAGATGAAATGGCAGTATTCCATCTTTCCTCATGGCTGAGTAGTATTCTATTGTATACATCTTTTTCCAATCATCTAGCAAAAGATGTTTTGGTTGTTTCCATGTCTTGACCACCATGAATTTAATGCTGCAATAAACAAAGAGATAGATATATTTTGATGAATAAATATTTTCAAATTTTTGTGACAATGTGGATGGAGCTTGAAAATATCATGTTAAATGAAATAAGTCCCATGGAAAAAGTCAAGAACCATGTAACTTCACTCATATGTGGGATAGAAAACTGAAAGCAACAAACACATAAAAACAAACAAAAACTCATAGATACAAGCAACACTTAGGGTGTAAGGAGGGTGAGAGGGAGGTAGTAAAATGTAAAGGGGGTCAAATTATGGTAACAGGAGGAGATTTGACTTTGGTGGTGGACACACACTATATAGATGATATATTATAGATCAATGTCAGCCCCAAAGTACTTGGCAGAGATGAAGGTATAATTGCAATTGAATATTATTTTTGAACATGGTGAAATATAGATTGTGGTTAGGAACTGAGGCAAGGAAAAGTTATAACTTTGCAACGAGGCCCAATTTCTGGCAAATGAGCTAGATTTATTCCAGAGGTGGACCACTCCACGTATCCAGTCATAAAACACCAATATCTCTAACTGTTCTCACTTTGTAGAAGGCATAGACCTCTTTTTGGAGTCCCACAAATGCAATTTAAGGTGCTGGAAATAACCTGAAGACTATAACTGCAAACTTCCCCTGAGCTCTGCCTGACGTGACGGAAGGTCAGCTGGCAATGTGTTGTGAGAATGTAATGAATCCCAGGAGCAGAAATAATCAGTCCTGGCGCTCTCCGCCTTATTTAAAGAATGGTTTATACAGTAATATGAGCAGCAAGAAATCCGTTCTCCTCCTCCAGCTGGAATAGTCACGCTGGGCTGATCTATTTAATAATTCCTGGCTAAATATTTACGATGAGCTGCTTTTGTTTTAAAGCTTGGTCAACATATTTAGAAACTATGATGAGTTTATTTCCAGCAGTAACAAATTGAAATTCTTGACTTCAGGGAAAAATAACTATATCTGGTATAACATTTTGATTCATGTCGGTATTATATTAGAACACAAGTCCTGATGGGTGTGAAACACAGCTCTCCTTCACCAATGCTTACAAGAAAGTCGGGGATTGTTTTAATTGTTAACAGCTGTTCTCTCTAATATGCACTGAAGATGATAAAACTTGAACTAATTAATCAGCACGTTAAAGCACCATTGTGGGATTATTATCTAGTGTTTTAATTAGATTTCATGAGAATGTAATTTTGTTTCTGTGAGATCCCGCAGAAAAAAAAAAAGGGAAAACTGTATCTAATTATGATTCAACTTTTTGTAATGAGCTTTTCACAAAACGAAGCACGTATTGAAGAGAATACTAAGAGTAAAGATATTGAGTTATTTCAAAATAACCTACCACACACAAACTGTGTTTTTCAGCATAGTTGCCAGACAACCCAGAGATGGGGCCTAATTTGGGGGCTCCTCACTTCATCCTCTGCACCCGACCACATTGGACCACCAACATGCAAGTCTTCCTTCCTCTTTAAATAGCATGAAAGGTCCCGTGCTCTCTGTGTAATTTCTCTCTTCTCCGTCCACCCCTCTAAGTGCTTGTAAGTCACCCTTCCAAGTTTGTAGCCCTTATGTGTATGCAAGTATGTAAAATAAAGCATATGTGTAGAGAAAAGCACAAAACAAAAGTGTACAGTTTAATGATGCATTGTTTTTACTCTCTTAATGGTATCTATTGAGCAACAAAAATTCTTTATTTCAATGTACTCAATTTGTAATCTTTTCTAGTTAGTGTTTTCTGTGTGTCATATTTCATAGTTTTTTTTTTCTTAGCTTAAATACTTTCTAAAGTCTAAACACTATTGTTTTGCCCTTTGCAAATTGTTCTGTCTTTCATTATTTACATAGAACTTTTTTTTTGTATCTGTGTTTTTATATCTGGTATGAGGTAGAATTCAATATTCCAGCCAGAGCAAAGACTTTGAGATTTCAGGAACTTGAGTTTGATTAGGAGAAGCTGGGGCCAGCAAATGAGGCAGGAGGAGGGGAAAGTGAGGTTGCAGAGGCAGACATTGGCCGGGTAGTAGAGAGCATTGTGGCCTTTGGTAAGCATTTTTTATTTTATTCTAAATGTATGGGAAGTTATTGAAGAGTTGAGAATGGGAGTGATAGATGAGATTTACATTTTTATGAATTGTTGAGTACTGTGATAACAATTAACAGAGACTCCATAGAAAAGGCAGGTGGGCGGGGCCATTGGGGAGCTTCTGCACTTTGCCAGGTGAGGTGATGGAGCTTGGAGTGGGATGTGGAGGTGAGGAAACCTGGACAGACCTGAGGACTGCTTTGAAAGGAAAGTCAACACAATTTTCTGATGGATCAGATCTATCTTTGAGAGAGAAAGACTTATGAAATATAATTCCAAGGGGATGATGTTTACCAATATAAGAAAAATATCAGATAAAATTTCATTGACTTCATGAAACTTGGTCCTGCTTATGAATGTTTCCAGAAGTAGTCTATACCACCAATGTTGCATTTGATGGTAATGATTCTGCCTACAACTCAAGGGGGTGCCGGAACCAAATATAGTAGCCCCCCCCTTTTCAACGGGGGAATGTTCCAAGACCCCCAGGAAATGCCTGGAACTGTGGATAGTGCTGAACCTTATATGTATTGTGTTTTTTCTTACACATACATATCTATTATAAAGTTTAATTGACAAACTTGATAATGCCTTCCTAATAATTGTATATGCTCATTAATTCCTATACCTTCAAATGAACATAACAAATAATTAGTATACTTTTATCAAATATTCTCATAAGTACTACAGTGAACCTCCTTATTTGTGGTTTTGCTTTTTGTGGTTTCAGTTACCTGCTGTCAATGGTGGTCCAAAAATATTAGACGGAAATCACAGAAATAAACAATGAATAAATCTTAAATTGCTTCATGTAGTATGATGAAATCTCGAGTTGTCCCATTCCATCCTGCCCAGACATGTATCACTCCTTTGTCCAGCATATCCACAGTGTTTATGCAACCCCCACTCCCACTTTAGTCCCTTAGCAGCTGTGTGAGTTATCAGATCAACTGTCACAGTATCACGGTGGGTGTTTGGGTTTGGGTAACCATTAGTTTACTTATATTGTTACAATTGTTCTATTTTATTATTTGTTACTGTTGGTAATTGCTTATTGTACCTAATTTGTCAATTAAACTTTATAATAGGTATGTATGTGTAGGAAAAAACACAGTACATATAGGGTTCAGCACTATCCACGGATCCAGGCATTTCCTGGGGGTCTTGGAAAAGGGAGGACTACTATATTTGGTTCCAGCACCCCCTTGCGTTGCAGGCCGAATCACTAGTCCCCTTAGTTTCCAGCTGAGGAGCAGCAGAGGTGATATTTAATAAATGGTGAAGCTGGATCTCACCTAAGTCCTATGACTCTAGCGTTCCTAACTTCTTTGGGGTTTCTCGTGTAACCTCTGTAACAGCAATGTCAGTGGCTGAGCTCAAAAAAATGCTTGTAAAATGTTTGCTAATTACTTTATGGGATGGGGCACACATGCTGTATCTAGGCAAGAAAATTTGAGCTATGCACTGATTACACAAAGAGACTAAGACCCTTCTACTTAATGGTTTTATCTGTTTTTTGATTAAGTTTATCTAGAAATAGTTTAACTTTTAAGGCCTACATTTATTTTCTAGCGAAAGTTTATGGACTTACTCTGGAATATGCCCCTGCTAAATTTTCTTAATCTGTTTGTTTGAATTCTCTTTATCGAGTGAGTGTGAATTGAAGCATGAATGACAACAAACAAAATGCTATTTCTACCTGAACTTAAAAATTCGACAGAAAGAGCAACTCATCAGCAGCAATTAGTGTAGAAACCCAGATGGTCAGACACGACAAACCATCAGTTGATTTTATTAATTTCTTAAGGAAATGCTTAATGTTGAGATGTGGTCTTCAGAAATGTACCTAAAATATGGTATTTTGCCAATAGGCTAATTTAATTAATTCCAACTGGGTTAATTTGGACACATTAACATTGTTTATCTAAAGAGAAAGAACAAGTACAGTAAGTCCTAATGTAATGGAGTGAACAGCACAAGACTGAATTTTTTAAAACAACATAAGGTCAAGTAACAAGAATTTATCATCTGACTATGTTGACTCATTCCTCTCAGAGTAAGAATGATAACAAACTTATGACTGACGTTTATAACTTCTACAAAGTACCTGTGCATATCATTCTAATTTGATCTTCTCCATCACCCTTGATAATATAAATTGTTTACATTCATCAAAATGTTTGTGCAGCACCATGCTCCATGCTTTGCATACATTACTTAATTTTCCCTAATAATCTGTAAGTTCAGTGAATTTATGGAGGTTTTTGGTGATAAGCAGGCCAAATGGACTTTATCTAATATGTGTAAAATAAAAGACATGCTAATATTGAAGACGGAAAGTAAGGAAGGCAATTTGGAGCACCGTCTTTGAAATCAACAAGTTTCAGAGTTTTCTCAGACTTATGAGCATCTATCTAACATTCATGTTCTTAGGAGTGTCTATTGGCTTCACTTGGATATTATCCTCATCTCCTTGTCCAGGTGTTCAGTCTGGTTAAGACTACTTTCTGAGCTTTGAAGGTAGAACTAAAAGAAAGTTTCTTGTTTATTCAACTTGACATTTACACAAAGAATACAGCATACCAGATATAAGTTAAGGAGATAAAATCAAACAAGAGTTAATGCTACCTGCCTGGTTTCCAGACTCAATAGAGAGAGAAAAAAAAGGAGAGGATTCCCAGGTTATACACAGATGGCAAATAAATGGTTGGATGATTTCTAAAGCCTACAGGCCCCTAAAGAGATGGATCAGTCAGGACAGCTGGGTGGCCATGATGCGAATGTCTAGTCTTTGCCCTGGAGAGATAGTCAATAAAGACCTTTCTTCTGTGGGTCACACTATATGAAGAAAATATAGATTCTAAGACATAACAAGTAGTTATGGGAGAAAACCATCAGGAGAGGGGAAGTGATTGAAAGGGTGTCTCTTGGTGGATCAGGGAAATGGAGAGCCTGTTGTCAAGGGTGGCTAGCAGCAGCAGAGAAAGAGAAAATCAAATTAGGTTTTGCTATTCCCGTTGGGACAATCTTAGCTAGTCTCCTGGTGTCAGAATTTCATAGCAACTTGTACTGGGGCTCGTGTCCCCAGAAGAACTATCAAACAGCACCAAAGCCTGGTTAAGCATAGGAGTTGATGAAAACACATGCTACCTACCAACCCCTTTACCCCTAACCCTCCATATCCCAAGGTTGATGGATTACTCCCCCGGGTGACGGCTTCCTACAATTCTACTTTTTCCTAAGCATTAAGATATAAGCAGTAGTTGGTCACAGGATGACAAATACAAATAATTTCTTAAGAAGTCTATGGTCTATCCTTCAGATTTTCCCTAATATTCATTCCAGACAGAGTAACTGATACCCTTAGGTAACCCTAAGCTTACAGGCTAAGATAACAAGAAACTCAGTAAATATAACTAATTTGAATAACAATAAAAAACTGGAAAACATATATCATCTGAAGCAAAAGCAATTATTATTAACCAGTCATATACTATTTACACATAGCTTTCCATTTAAATTCAAACTACTGATTTAAATGTCCAAGTAATATTTGCTATAAGTTAAAGTTTACACTGATATGAAAGCTATCACTAAAAATGTAGATGCTGGTCAGGCAAAAATAATGGTGTTGTAAAGATTAAAATTATGTAAATTAAGTGCCTATATGCCTGGCACATTGTAAATAGTAGATGTAAAATCTCCCCTATTATTTATTTATTTATTTATATATTTTTTATTATTTTCAGAGAAGAAGGAAGAGGGAGAGAGAGATAGAAACATCAATGATGAAAGAGAATCATTGATCGGCTGCTTCCTGCCCACTCCACACTGGGGATTGAGCTCCCAACCCGGGCATGTGTCCTGACCGGTAATTGAACCATGAACTCCTAGCTCATAGGTCGATGCTCAACCACTGAACTATGTCAGCTGGGATCCCTATTTTTTAGCTATGTACTTAATAAGTGAGGAACCAGATTTCTGTCTGTATGTGTGTGTGTGTGTGTGTGTGTGTGTGTGTGTGTGTGTGTGAGAGAGAGAGAGAGAGAGAGAGAGAGAGAGAGAGATTCCTAGTGATATAACTTCAGGCACTGTATTAGTTTTCTGAGGCTGTTGTTATAAATTATCACAAACTTGGTGGCTTGAAACAATAGAAATTTATTATCTCACAGTTCTGGGTGTCAGAGTTTGAAACTGGTATCACTGGGCTGAAATCAAGGTGCTGGTAGAAGCTCTGGGTGAGAACCTGTTTCTTGTCTTTTCCAGTTTTCTTCAAGGAATGGCTGCTGACATTGCTGAGCTTGTGGCGATGTCACTGCAGTCTTCAAGGTCACTCTTCTACTCTCTGCCTCACACCCCCTCTCACTGTGTATCAAACCAACCTCTATCTCTTATAAAGACACCTGTGATTATACTGAATCTACCAGGAAAATCGAAGATAAGCTCTTATTCTCAGGATTTTAATTTAATCACATTTACAAAGACACTTTCATGTCATATAAGGTGACATTCATAAGTTCTAGGAAGTAGGTTGTGAGATCTATTTTTCTGCCTTCACCATAATTACTTATGCTAACACAGTAAATGCTCAATTAATATTTGTTAGGTAAAAGCTCTTTCCATAGCCTTTTAAAACTTTACTTTTATTGTTTACACTATTACAAATGTTTTTATCCCCTGCTTTGTCCACCTCGTCCTCACCCCTCTCCCTTGCCACCCCTTCTCTGTGACCATAGACACAGACAACAGTGTGGTGATGGCCATGGCCTTTTTTTTAATGCCTCTCCTAGCTCCTATGATCTGTATTACTGATAATACTTTGTCCTCCCTCCATATGCTTTCTACATATGTTATTTGTACATGTTTATAGTCAGTGATCTTCTAACAAAAGTGTTTTTAAGCAACATAATTGTGATGTAGTAACAATAGACCTATAGTCTGGAACCAGATGTTGGTCTTAAAATCTTGAGTTGGGATGGGAAGTAGCAAGCACCAAGGAGATGGTTCAATTTTAAATATATTATTTTACAAGTTTATACATTGTGCTAGTCATTTTTTTCAATGAACTAATAAGAAAACCACTTGTAACTTGGAAGTGAATAAGTTTGCTATTGGAAATACAAGTTATAAGGTTGACATATCCTGTATAACTCCAGAATGGTCTTCAAGATAGTGGTTTCATAGTTAAATGAAGAATATAGTTATCAAAGGGATGCTGTGGTCAACAATGGAATATCTTAAACACATGAAATATAGCGGAAGTAACTGGACTCTTGGACAGAGGATATGCTCTGATTGATAAGCCTCAATAACTGGGGCTGTGGGCTGGGACATAGTTTATTTTCATACTCTTTAAGAAGCCTGTTGTAGTTAGGAGAATTTTATAGTCATCACTCAATACTGAAGACAATTATAGTTGGTCTTTGTATCATAGAACTGTTCACAAAGAGATAATGAACTTGTGATGGAGACATGACCCTCATAGCTCTCATCACGAGCAAATACATTAGAATTTTGCTTCTTCATTCATTATCCTAGTATGTGTTTTCTGAATCCATTCCTTGAGTCAAGAAATATTTATTGAGAATCTATCATGTGTCTGATACCTAGGGAGGTGCTGGGCATACAACAGGGGAGCCAATGGATCTTTCTCCTTTCCAAAACTTCAACCAGTTATGGAAAACAAGCAAGTAAGCTGATGGATTTGCAAAAATACTGGTATACAATTAGCACCAAAAAAATCTTCATCAAGTTCTACACAGTTTCACAACTAAGTTAACACAGCCCTGGTATCAATATTTATTCCTTTATTTATTCACTAGAGGCCCGATGCATGAAAATTTGTGCAAGAATGGACCTTCCTTCCCCTGGCTGCTGGCACCACCTTCGCTCCAGCCAGAGCCGCCTTTTCGCTATGGCCCGGAGCCGCCTTTCCACCTTCCAATGCTGCCCAGAGACCCGAAGCGACTGGGGCACTCGGTGCCTGCATATGCAAATTAACCCACCATATTTGTTGGGTTAATTTTCATACTCACTCTTGATTGGCTGGTGGGCATCACAAAGGTATGGTCAATTTGCATCTTACTCTTTTATTAGTGTAGATCAGTGGTCGGCAAACTGTGGCTCGTGAGCCACATGCGGCTCTTTGGCCCCTTGAGTGTGGCTCTTCCACAAAATACCACGTGCGGGTGCGCACGTATAGTGCGATTGTAACTTCATGGCCAAAGCGCAGAAGTCAGTTTTCGGCCTGGGCGAGTCTATTTTGAAGAAGTGGCATTAGAAGAAGTGGGGGGTGTCGGTTGGTTGGGCGACGGGAGATGCGGTGCAGGCGGGCCGCAGGATACACAACGCGGGGGAGGCGCGTGCGATTCATGCACGAGTTGAGTGAGCCAGTCAGTCAGCATTCTTATTGTGCAGTGGTTAGTGCTAGTCACGTCCACAAATCGCGCACGGGTGACAAAAGTACCTACTCGAAGCATAAAGTTACCTGTATTTTTCCAACCAGCTGCAAATCCTACAGGTATTTTTGTCATCAATTTAGGAATTGTAATTATTTTGTGTTGGTGGCTTTATTATTATAAAATGAAACTTTTTTTTAGGTGCCCTGTTTGACATAGCTACAAAGAAGAAGCAAAGAAAAACGGAAGACGAAAACCATGAATTTAAAGTTGAATGGACCGAGACTTTCACGTTTATTCAAAACTTAAATGGCCTTCCGACCTGTCTTATTTGTCAGGAAAAATTGGCGCATAACAAGATATCAAATTTGGAGAGACACTTTACAACTAAACACGTGTCATTTAGTACTAAATATCCTGTCGGTGATGCAAGGAAGGAAGCAGTTGAAGAACTTCAGAAGTGTCAAGAAAAATCAAGTTCTGTATTTAATTACTGGATGCAATCTTCCAACAATGTTAATATTGCAAGTTTTGTGGTTAGTCAAGAGACTGCTAAGAGAGGAAAACCATATACAGATGGTGAATACATAAA
Source organism: Plecotus auritus (assembly GCF_963455305.1). Taxonomy (NCBI): domain Eukaryota; kingdom Metazoa; phylum Chordata; class Mammalia; order Chiroptera; family Vespertilionidae; genus Plecotus; species Plecotus auritus. The sequence continues at coordinate 210,216,550 of NC_137771.1, forward strand.
AAGTTGTTTTATAAATGCATCTGAAGAGCTATTTTGGGATTTTAAGAACAAAGCAGATATTCTAAAGAAAATTGAAGAGTTACCATTGTCTGCTAAAACAGAAAGTAGAACAGTCAAAATGTCTTCGAATATAACTGACCAGCAAGTTGAAGATCTTAAATTGCTTTCAGCTTTATCAATAGCAGTTGACGAGTCTTGTGACATAAATGATACAGCGCAAGTTTCACTTTTTGTATGATTTATTTCATCTACAGGTCCTAAAGAAGAACTTTTAGGATTATTGCCACTCAAAGGTCAAACATGTGGAGAGGATATAGCAAATGCTGTAATTGAGTGCATTGAAAAACATCATATTCCACTCGATAAAATTGTCTCAATTTCAACAGACGGAGTGAAAAGTATGACCAGCATAAGAAATGGGTTTGTTGCTATTTTGAAAAAAAAAAGTTAATCATGAGATACTTACTTACCATTGCATCATTCATCAAGAAGCGCTTTGAGCTCAGACATTTCCAGAAGAAATTTGCAAAGTTATGGAATTGATGATTAGCATTATCAACTCCATTATAGCTAAAGCTCTTAATCATCGCCAATTTAAAGAATTTTTAGTTGAAATGGAGAGTGAGTACGCAGATCTTCTGCTGCATAACAAGGTACGTTGGTTATCAAGAGGAAACATTTTGAAACGTTTTGCTTCCTTATTAACAGAAATTAAAGCATTTCTCCTTGAGAAGGGTGTCCACTATCCAGAACTAACGAATGATCAGTGGATCCAAAAATTTCATTTCATGGTAGACGTTATGTCTCATCTAAATCAGCTTAATCATAAACTACAGGGGAAAGGAAACACATTTTTTTCAATGTTAGAAGAAGTTATTTCATTTGAAAACAAATTATCTCTTTTTGCTCAAGATTTTGAAAGAGAAACTTTGATTCACTTTCCAAGCCTGTTAAAATATCGCCAAAAAAATAATTCTGATATTGACATTTGCTATTTCAAAACAACATTTTTAATTATGAGGGAAGCTTTTTTCAACAGGTTTCAGGAATTCAGAAACAGCAAAGTGATGTTAGCCTTTGTTAAAAAACCTCTTACTGCTACTGTAACAGAATTAAATTTTTCTCCCTTTAATATTGACATTGGCAACTTTGAAATGCAATTGCTGGATTTTAAAAACAAAGAATTGTGGAGCTCGAAATTTGAATGTCTTTGTGCTGATATAGAAATATTGGAGAAAAACAAATGTGAACTTAGTTCACAGCACAAGTGGTCTGCTTTGAAAGACCTGGAGAAGGAAGATATGTTGATATTTAACACCTGGAATAGTATTCCTGACTCATATAATCAACTGAAAAAACTAGCGTTTGCTGTTCTTTCTTTATTCGGGTCTACATATTTATGCAAACAATCATTTTCAAGCATGAATCTTATCAAGAGTAAATTCAGAAGTCGTCTTATTGATGAGAACCTGGAATTGTGCCAAAAATTGAAAACAACAACATACAAACCTGACTTACCCAAACTTTCCAAGGAGATGCAAGGCCATTGTTCACATTAGTGTTTGTCAGTCATTGTCATGATTTAATTTTATGGATATTGTAAGGTAAATTGTAAGGAATTTAATTTTATCAATAAATAATATCATTATTAAGTATGATATCAAGTTTTATTCAACGTACCTATAGTTTAACTAAGACTTAAAACTTAAAGTTTATTAAGTTAATTTTAGGGAACGTTGTGGAGTGAAAGAAGATGTAGTGTTGAGGATTGAGAAAGGTATGTTGAGATGGTTTGGACATACAGAGAGGATGAACGAAAGGAGTAGATGAAACAAGTATACAAGACGAGTGTGGATGGGAGAGTTGGAAGGGGTCGACCTCAGCAAACGCACCTCAGTCAGATTGAGGATGTTTTTAGCAAAGGCCAGCTTAGGAGTACCCTAATTAAGTTAATAACAATGTACCTACCTATACAGTTTAAGTTTAAAAATTTGGCTCTCAAAAGAAATTTCAATCGTTGTACTCTTGATATTTGGCTCTGTTGACTAATGAGTTTGCCGACCACTGGTGTAGATGATGAATATATATTGAGCATCTGATGTATGCCAAGTGTTCTGTAGCAATTAATAATATAAAATAATGAATGAGAAGACCATAACAAGTGTTTGTTTAATTAATTAGGTAATTAGGCTCTGAAAATATTGAAATAAATACAGATATTGAATCAACAAAGTAATAACATCTTGCTTACAAAAATAACAGATGTGATAGTATGTAGGCAATATGATTAATTAATGCAGATAAATCAAAGATACATGTCTTCAAAGTTTTGTCATAAAAATAAGTGAAAATATGAGGCTTAGTATAAAATTGTACATCTCAAAAGAAAAAAGTTGCAAAGCTTCAAACTTGAAAGACATCACACTTCAGTATGTAATGTTTACAAGTGATAGAGTCTAATCAATAAAACCATGAGGAGTTCTTTAAGAGAAAAATCTTTAAAAGAAGCTTCAAATTAAGTAATTTCTGCATCAGACTACATGTGGGTTATGTGCCATTGAGTTGGCTCTGACTCCTGGTAATACTATGAATGAGTGATGTCCACAATGTCCTGTCCTCAATGACCCTGCTCAGTTCCTATAGACTCATGCCTATGGCTTTTTTTTTTTTTTTAAATCCTCACCTGAGGATATTTTTCCATTGATTTTTAGAGAGAATGGAAGAGAGAGGGAAATTCAGAGAGAAATATCAACATGAGAGAACCACATCAATTGGTTGCCTCCTGCACGTGCCCTGCCCAGGGCCCCAGTGGGAAAGAGCGTGAAACCAAACTACATGCCCTGACCCGGACCCTCCCGTCCGCAGGCCGACACTCTATCCACTGATCCAAATCAGCAAGGGCAGTGGTCAGCGAACTACGGCTTGCGAGCCACATGCAGCTCTTTGGCTCCTTGAGTGTGGCTCTTCCACAAAATACCACGGCCTGGGCAAGTCTATTTTGAAGAAGTGGCATTAGAAGAAGTTTAAGTTTAAAAAATTTGGCTCTCAAAAGAAATTTCAATCGTTGTACTGTTGATATTTGGCTCTGTTGACTGATGAGTTTGCCGACCACTGGGCTAGGGCCCTATGGCTTTTTTATGGACCCAATCCTTCTCATATTTAGTCTTCCTCATTTCCTGCTGCCTGGTGTTTTTCCCATAATTATTATCTTTTACAAAGAACTCTGCCTTCTCAGGATTTGCCCGAAGTAGGACTGCATAGTGTAAGTAAAAATGCAGAAACTGTAAATGTAATAAAAATAACAGTTGGATGACTATCTGAACCCCCCCGTCTCCCCCCCTCCACACACACACAAACAAACAGGTGAAACCGCTTCTGGAGAAGTGATGACTCATGAGACAAACTAATTATGCAACAAGCATGACTCATTGTTATTTCATGCTACTGAGAGTGGGATCAACAGGTATTCTCAGTCTCCTCACTAAATGAAACATTCTTCAATAGTCTATCTTTATGTTCACCCAACACTTCTAGATTTAATTGTAAATTGTGTCATTGAGCCTTTTGATAGAAGCATAGCAATCTCAAAACTGCCGGCAAGGAATACCTACAGGAAGCAGAGCCGCAATCTCAGGTCCAGCAGGGTCACTACTGCATATAAGCTTGCCCTATGTTCTCCTTGCTTGGGTATTTTATTTCACTTGGTAACCTGGTGTCTTTCCAATTTACTTGTTACAGATGAGATGGGGTCAAAACTGTTAAAAGGCATAGAAGTGACAGCTGACAGTAAGGAGGGAGACGAAAGAAACCAAACAAAAAAATCACAGCTGTCCAGGATGAACCTGTCCATGTGTATCAGAAACCCCAAAGGCAACGCTAGATTGCAGCTCTTTACATGAATTTCATAAGCAGCAGCATGAATCATCAAGAAAATAACAACCCATGTTCAAATACTCCTATTTGACTAAGACTTGGGAGTTTGCAATAAACTAAACTAGAAAGCTTTATAATTTAAGGGAGGGGTCAAACTTCACTCTCAAACTTAACTTGTTGAAACCTTCATTTCCTTATGAAAATGCTATTAAGCTTTCACCAAAAGATGCCTCACCCAGTGCTCTGAGATAAAGTTTATATCTATAGAAAGTTGAAATAGCATGTGATGAAGTCTACAGTGCTCAAGTCCCAAACATTACATTCAACATATAAAAGAATATGGTAAATGAGTTTCTCATTCCAATGTACTCAATAGCAATAATAATAGGAATAATAGCAGTTAACACTTATGAAGCACTTATTATGTGTCAAGAACCATGATGATTTTCTTACAGAGATCATCTGATTTAATTTCCTAATAACCCTAAGAAGTAGATATTATTATAATTCCCAAAATACTGCCACTTTCTTGGCGAGCCTCAGGTCCTACTGTGGACAAGGGGAAAGCTGAATTTGAATTCTGGCCATTTAATTCTAGAAACAGTGGAAATCTCTGATTCAGGCAGATTTCTTCTTCATTGGATCCGATGTGAATATTATTTACAAAGATAACAATTCTTTTTCAAAATGTTACTGTGCACTCTCTTAAACCCAAATCTATTCAGGAAATACATTTATGTGCTTTCAAAGTGCAGTTGAAATTCTTAGTAAAAAGAATAAAAAAGCGACAAGAGAGAAATTGACAACTTTAAGGTATGCTTTTAACTAACAGAAGTCAATCAACAATGTGTGGTTTCATCAATTTCATGAATAATGTTGCAAAACCTATAAAGATCTGTATATCTTTCAAGTTGCTTCTTGAGTAAAAGCTGTCTTAAAACAAACTTGCTAATTTATGGAATGAAGAGTCTAAATTAGGAAATATATTTACTATAAGGAAAAATAGAGAACTTTAGGTCAGTTATAGGAAAAAATAAAGACTTCCATATGGATATAGTATATATGTATGGCTATCCATATACATAGCTATTATACCATTTTTAGTAAGATATTTTTAAGTAAAGAACCTATGTTTTGAAGTTCTGCTTCAAAAGGAAGACTCAATTGTTATTGCAGATATCAATTTGTTTACAAAAAAAACAGATTAAGATTCTGAAAAGCAGTTTCTGGTGTCCTGCAATCCAATTTCTTCTCATCTGTGCTTAGCAAATGTGTATGCAGAGAGATTACAAAGATATGTTTAATCCAAATCAAATGATCACATACCCCTTAATTAGCAGAACCTGAGAATTATTGTGAGTTCTAATTCATGCAATATTTAAAACTCTTTAGGTAATTGACTGCCTTGTGATTGTGCTTCCAAATGTCAAAGCCAGAGCAGGGGAGGTCATAGAAAGAATCCAGAATTATCTGGTCATTATGTGTTTATTTGAATGTATGCTAAGGAAAATTTTAATGAATACAATAGTAGCAAATTGCATGCTGATGATTCATGATCCTGTTTAGTGTGGTATTTTCAGGAAACTACAGTTACCTTAGCAACTAGCATATCACATGGGACGTGCTGTAGCATGCAGAATGTCTCCCAGTCAAAATCTTGTCCCTCTGTAAGAAATCATACCAGGAAACAGAAAAATAAATAAATGAATCTCTTCTCATAATGAATTATGCTTATTGATAAGTAGAAGATAATTTATATTTAAATAAGTTTTTCTTTGCTACAATTCTATCAAAATGGAAATATGCATATTACATGCATAAAAACACATAAAGAAACTACATAACTTAAATGTACAAAGTGAATCTTCAATTGAATCAATCTTTATATTCTGTTGACTGACATAAGCCCATACAACTGAATGATCTTTTTTTTTGGGGGGGGGGGGGGGGATGGAGAGAGTGTTATAGTTAAAATACACTTAAAAATGTAGGTAATAATTTATTATCACTAAACACCAAGAAGTAGGACTTTTATCCTCATGATAGTAACTCCAAAGTTGATAAAATTATCATTTTAACACTATGCCTTTACAAGCCTGAAACGACCAGTTTGAATGTGAAAGATGTAATTAAACTGATTGCTATCTGAATTGTTGAGACCCGAGTTTTACTAATTTAAAGACAAATAAGTGCCTTAAGTTTTTTAATCCTTTACATGGGCATTGCAGAAGTAACAAATGTCCATTCCTTGCCTCCCAAGAGCTCCAGTTTTTCAGTAACAAGACAGAAAAAAATGCCTGGCTTTGCAGAGTTTACATTCTCATTGGGAGAGATGCAATAAAAGAAATAAACAGGATAAATTACACTGGGTGGCCAGATTATTATGATCTCTGAATGCATAATAATCTGGCCACTCAGTGTATCTCCTATATAATAAAAGGCTAATATGCAAATTGTCCCCTCGACCAGGAGTTCGACCAGCAGGCAGGCCAGCCAACTGCCCATGTTCCCATGTTCCCTCCACCTGGCCAGGCTGGCTGGACTCCACCCATGCACGAATTCATGCACTGGGCCTCTAATATGTGTATATATATATATATATATATATATATATATATATACACACACACACACACACACACACACACACACTGAGTGGCCAGATTATTATGCGTTCAGAGATCATATAATCTGGCCACTCATTGTATAGTGTGGTGACTTCCATGAGAATATGGAACAGACCAACTCTTTCTCTACCTCTTTCTCTTCTCTTCCACTCTGGGACAGTTCAGTCCTCCAACTGGATGGGGCAGATGGGGCAGAGCCAGGAGGGGAGGGGAGTCAGTCAGTGGTTATTGTCATCAGAGCCTGTGCAGGGAAAGGACACCTGCTCAGCCAGGAAGATTCATAGAAGAAAAGGCACAGAGGGTAGCGGAAACCAGGTTTCTCACTGTTGGAGAGGGAGTTTCAATTTTAAAAATGGGAAAATTAGAAAAATCCTGCCTGTGTGGTGGGATTGGACTGGGAAATTTATACTTGCTAATATATGTGTAGAAAAATATAGAAATAAACACATATGTAGAGATACAGACACCTTAAAATATATAACAAAGATTTCTAATATATATAATGTGTATTATAGAGAAAATACATAATTATATTATAAGTTAAATATATAATTATGTTTTATATTAAATAACATAAAAACATATGTTTTATATCTCTTGGAAGAAATAGCTAGGGAATATATTATATGATAATGTATAATATATATTATCCTATCTAATAAAAGAGTAATATGCAAATTAACCATCACTCTGCTACACCCACGAGCCACACCCACAAGCCACACCCACCAGCCAATCAGGAGCGAATATGCATATAAACCCAACAAAGATGGCTGCAGCCACAGCGAGCAAGAGGGAGGCTTGGGTTTCCCCGGCAATGGAGGAAGCCAAGCTTTCCACACACCCTGGCCGGCCCAGGCCTCACTTAAGGCTACAAAGTTTCAATTATAGAAGATACATAAATCCCCCAAAAAATGGCTGCCACCATGGAGGGAGCAGAAGGCTTGGCTCCGCTCCAGGCTACAAAGTTTCAATTATAGAAGATAAATAAACCCCAGATACCAGGGCCTGCACTTGGGTCACCAGGGGGCATGGCTGGCCTGCAAACCACCACAGGCCCCTCGCCCAGGCTGCCTCATGCCCCAAGGGAACCCCCACCCTGATCCGGGACACCCTTCAGGGCAAACCAACAGGCCCCCACCCATGCACCAGGCCTCTATCATATCTAATAAAAGAGTAATATGCAGCTTGACCATCACTCCAACAAACAAGATGGCTGGCCCCATGTGGTCAAAGATCCTGCCCCATGTGGACACAAGATGGCCACCACAAGATGGCCAGCAAGCGAGGGCAATTGGGAGGGACCAGGCCTGCAAGGTAGGGCTGTTGTGGGCTATCAGGCCAGCAGGGGAGGGCAGTTGGGGGCGATCAAGCCTGCAGGGTAGGGCAGTTAGGGGTGACCAAGCCAGCAGAGGAGGGAAGTTGGGGGCGACCAGGCCTGCAGGGGAGAGCAGTTGGGGGGGACCAGGCCTGCAGGGGAGGGCAGTTAGGGGAAAACTAGCTGGCAGGGGAGCAGTTAGGCATCAATCAGGCTGGCAGGGGAGTGGTTAGGGGGTGATCAGGCTGGCAGGCAGAAGAGGTTAGGGGCAATCAGGAATGCAGGCAGGCGAGCAGTTGGGAGCCACTAGTCCTGGATTGTGAGAGGGATGTCCGACTGCCTGTCGGACATCCCTCGAGAGGTCCCAGATTGGAGAGGGTGCAGGCTGGGCTGAGGGACACCACCCCCCCCCCCCCCGTGCACGAATTTCATGCACCGGGCCTCTAGTATATTATATAATAGTTTATGCTGAGAGAGATCAAGCACCAAATTCCAATCGCAGTGAGCACACATAGAGCCCAGACCTTGTGTTCTAAATATTATTTTTCACTAAAACAAAAAGGGCTCCTTGAAAAGTTCATTGATTCAGAGTTTGAGCAAGAAGGCACAAGATGAGGCCAGAAAGCAAGGAAACCCTGAAATGATGATTGGACTATGTCAAAAGGAAAGAGAAGTCAGCTTGGAGAGGCTCCTACTAGTCAAATGTGGGAGTGAGAGCATCAGACCAAATGACAGCAATAGGTTAAAACATAAGGAATAAAGTAGGGAACCATTAGTTTGAACAGATATAAATAACTAACTAGAGAAATGTAAATTTGACAAGAAAAATTATATTTACACTTTTGAAGTACCTCCCCACAAAATGCTTGCAAATTACAAAGGAAAATGAGTAACTTTCTAGTGGAGAAGCTTGACAGACACCACCGTAATCAAGTGATCAAAGAGAACATCACTTACAAAGGGCACAATCAACCCCATGTGCCCCCTGGGAGGGAGCAAGGAGAGGGACACAGCATCATTTCTGTGATGTTTTTGCCAGTGATTCATAACACAATCTAATCATGAGGAAATAGGAGGTGAATCCAAATGGAAGGACATCCTACAAAATAACTGGCCTGTAATGAGGTCATGAAAGACCAAGGAACTCTTCCAGTTGGAAGAGCCTGAGAACAACTAAATGCAATGCATGATTTTGAACTGGATCCTTCTGTTAGAAAGGATATTATTGGCACAATGTAAACACAGCGAAGGCTTACACGGCAGAGTGTATTGATGTTAATTTCCTTTGTGTTCCTTGCATTGCGGCTATATACAACTGAATGCCCGTGTTTGTAGCAAATAGTCCCTAACCTGGCAGAGTGATTGGGGCACCAGGTCAGCAGCATCTTCCTAGCAAGTTGGTCGAGGAACATTTTCTTGGAACCACGCTTCTATTTTTTCTCTGTTTGTGACTGTTTCAAAATAATGACTATGGATAACGGTAACACGCTAGAAGGCGGGTGCACATGGGCAACCCTTTTAAATTTGCATTGTCAGGAAAATATTCTCGGAAGAGGTGGTATTTCAAGCTGAGAGCTGAAACATTCAAAGATCTGGCTGAAGAGCCTTCCAGGCGGAGGGAACAGCTGGTGCCGAGGCCCTCGGGGCATGAAGGAGTTCAGTGAGTTCCAGGAATAGAGAAAAGGAGTGTCCAGCAGAGCGGGCCTGGTGAATAAGAGAGAAGTGATGAAAGGTGCGTGGACAGCCTCTGGGGAAGGGCCTCACTGGTGATGATTAGAAGTTTGGAACTTGATTTAAGGTGCCAAGGAAAATCATCGAAGGACTTGAGCAAGAATGGAACACGAACTCATTCATATATTTAAAAACTACTCCGCAGAGAAGGGGGGCAAGACTGGATGTAAAGAAATAATTTAAAGGGCTATTTGTTTTAGGAGTAAAAAAAAAATGGAGAAAGGCATTATATATTTTGGAAGTAAAAGGGATGTGATTTATCACGATCACTACGGAATGAGGATATTGAAGAAAAGAGACAAGTAAAGGGTAGAAAGAGCAACTAGTCCTTATTTAGAGCTTACTTATTTAGTGATTAGGCAGCCTCTAATCACGTCATCTAAATGTATTTGCTCATTTAACCCTCATAACTTTCCTGGGAGACAAGTACTGCTGTTAGCCCCACTTAAAGATTTCGAGGCAGGAAGAGGTTAAGTGATAAGACTGAAGTCACATGGACAGTAGGTGGCAGAGCTGTGAATTGATCCATAATGACATACTTAGCTATACAGTGTAGTTTTTCTTTCTAAATCAACTTTTTGCGGTGTAATTTACATATACTTTAATACACCACCTGTAAGTGAATATAGTTCAATGATTTTTTTTTACAAATGTCTAAGACTATGTAGTTACCACCACAACAGAGATACAGAATATTGCCATTGCTTAAGAGTTTCCCCTGTGATGTTTCAGAATTCATTTCCTCACCCCCACGCCTGATCCCCCAGCTCCAGGCAAACATGAATCTGCAGTCTTTCACTCTCATTTAGTTTTGCCTGTTCTAGAATTTTCTTTAAAGGTATGTACTCCCTGTGTCCGGCTTCTTTTACTTCGTTTAAATGTTTTGTAAGGCCCCACCATGTTGTTACATGAATCCAAAGTTTGTTTCTTTTCCTTGTGGAGTTCTATTCCATCATAGAGATAGAACACAATTTGCAATCCGTTCACTATTTGATGGACATTTGTTTTGTTTTTTTCCCCAGTGTTTGGCTATTTTGAATAAAGCCACCAGGAAATTTGTGTCCAAACTTTTTTATAACACTTTTTTTCTTTCATTTCTTTTTGAATAAACAACCTATGAGTGGCATTGCTAGCTCATATGTGTGTGTTTTTTATAAGGAACTGATAAAAAACAGTTTTCCAGAGTGGTTGTGTCATTAGATATTTCCCTTAATTATGTATAAGAATTCCACTTGCTCCCCATCTTTGACTGAAGTCATGGGTTTGGGGGGAGGAAGAATACAGAGGTAAAGTGGCGTTTTCATCACCTCATATCAAGGGTACATAGTAATCTGCCACCATTGATGTTGACCTTGATTGCCTATTTGAGATAGTTTGTGGGGTCTCACCACCATAAAGCTACTCTTTCTCTCCTTATCACACTGAGTTTTTTGGAAGGAAGTGACTCTACTACACAGTCCACAGTTAGGGAGTGGGGAGTTACGCTTCACCTCCTTGAGGGCAGACTATCTACATAAATTACAATGATCTCCCTTTATTTAAGGTTTTGTGTGTCTCAGTTTCAATCATCCTTGCGCAAGTGCAGTCTTAAAATGTCGAATGAAAAAATCCAGAAGTAAACAATTCGTAAGGTTTAAATTGCATGCAGTGCTGAGTAGTATGATGAAATCTCGTGCCAGACGGGAGTGAATCATCCCTTTGTTCTGCGTATCCAAGCTGTATATGCTTATTAGTCGCTTATTAGCCTGCTCAGTTATCAGATTCACTATGGTGATGTTGCAGGGCTGTGCTCAAGTCACCATTATTTTACTTAATAATGGCTCAAAAGCCATTGACATAACTTCTATTACAGTATATTGTTATTTTTGTTCTCTTATTAGGTATTGTTGTCAATCTCTTATTGTTCCTAATTTATAAATTAAACTTTACCATAAGTATGTAAGTATAGGAAAAAAAAAACACAGTAAATATAGGGTTTATTACTATCCATGTTTCCAGGCATTCAATGAGTGTCTTGGAATGTATCTCCAAGGATAATGGAGGAATGCTGTATTTGGAATTGTTATACGACAAAGATTTGTCTCTTATCCTTCATTATTTATTCATTCAATTATTTATGTTAGTATGAACTCATGAATATTTATTTTATACTTTCAGTTATAATGTGATACTACTTCATTTATTTTGTTGCTCAAATCATTCCAGCTTTGGCTATTGGGAGTTCTTTCTGTCTGCTCCTATGTCACCTTGACAAATACCCATTGATGTAAGGTTGCTTTTCATTGTTGTTGTTGTTTGTGTGTGTGTGTGTTTGTGTGTGTGTGTGTGTTTTAGCACTTCTTACTTTTTGGAATTATAAATTTTTCAGGTTCAACTAGTATATTCCCTGCCCCAGTTTAAGAACTGGTTATTTGCCCTGACCGGTTTGGCTCAGTGGATAGAGCATCAGCTTGTGGATTGTAGGGTCCCAGATTCGATTCCAGTCAAGGGCATGTACCTTGGATGCGGGCACATCCCCAGTAGGGGGTGTGCAGGAGGCAGCTGATTGATGTCTCTCTCACATTGATGTTTCTAACTCTCTATCCTTCTCCTTTCCTCTCTGTAAAAAATCAATAAAATATATATTAAAAGAAGAACTGGTTATTTATCCAAGGAACTCCGGGTCCTTTTATTAAGAAATGGTGTTAAAACCAAAATTTGGATGCTGGGTGTGCTCTTTTTCCAACATTGTCTTGGGTTTTTCAGAGGCTTTGCATTTCTATAGACAAACCCACTTGTATTTTAATTGGGATCACACTGACATCCTCCCAGGTTTTAGATTGAATCCAATGATTGCATCCTTTTCTGAAATTGGAAAATCTGAAAGACAATTAGATGGGGATGGGAATCAAAAATTCTGTTTTCAGCACTTTAAATTTAACATCCAAATGTTCTAGTGTAGCCTCCAATCACCCTCCCAGCTTGTGGGACCAGAAAACTTTACTGCTGTTGTGAGATAACAGGTGCAACTTGGGCATAAATTAATCAATTAATTACAGAGTGCCTTAAATTTTTGGCTGCCAACATCCAAATTCATTAGTTTATCCATGACTAATTTACATACTTCCTGACATGAAGGATTGTAAATTTATAACTGCTGCTATTTCCCTGTGGCTGGATAGAGTCTAAGAAGAGAGGAGAGAACCTAACATTTTCTAAGTACTTATCATGCTTTAGATATTATTCAATATTTTTTCATACAATATATATATCCAGACTCCAAAAATGGCTATTATTCTTCCCAAGTGGTAAATGTGGAGATTAAAATCTGAGAGATGAGTTAATTTTTCAAATTCACATAGTAGAAGAGATGGTCCTGAGCTCCAATGTAGGATTAGGTTGCCTGATAGAATATTGTATAGGATATACACTAAAATTTTTATTTATTGTTTTAGCTGAAATAACTAGGCATTCTGTTGCTAAATCTTGCAAAGCATTTGGCCTCAAAGGCTGTGTTTCTTCTGACTCGCAATGCGAACACAATACATCAGGAGACACATGAGAATCTAGAAAATATTTTTTCCATATATTGTATTTTTACTTACATATATATGTAAATACACACACACACACACACACACACACACACACACACACACACATATATATATATATATATATATATGAAAGTGGTCTATTGTCTACACTGAAAAAAGCATGATATAGGACTGAAGATAGGAAAAAATGTTATATTTTTTATTTATTTGGGGTTTTTCTTGATAGTCAGCTACATGAGCTTTTAATAAGATTAACCTTTTGTTTCAATCAACTGTCATCAAATTGGAATTTTTTTCTAATCCAATAATTCCATTACACATTTAAAGTGTTTTAAAGCACTTAAAAGTACAATCTAAACTATCTAAAGAAATAGACACAATGTCTTATCACATTTGATGGCCTCAATCTCTAATTAAAAATACCAGAGAAGTAAGATTACTCATGGGACAGCGGCTGTGCAGTGCACTAGAAGAAATAATTGGTACCCTCTCAGAGTAAATTTAAATTTTTATCCAGAGCTTCAAGTTTTTATGACAATAACTCTTATTGTTTTAGCCTCAGAATCTTTAAAATTACGATTTTTTTACATCACCATATCTCCTGATTTTTATTTCAATATACTAGTAGGTGCATTCCTAGTTCCCACATTAATAAGTTTATGTGCTACACTTTTGTAAATAGGAGAAACAATGTAAATTCTTAAAAAATCACATAAATATTTTTGTAACCTTGGAGTATGAATGTAACTTTCTAAATAAAATATCAAATAAAAAAAACTATAAAGGAAAAGATTGATAGTTTTATCATACAAAAGTGTAGAACTTTAGTATTGTTAAAAACACAGTGTAAAAATTGTCTAAAGCCAAATTGGTAAAAAATAATTTGCATATGGTAGCCAGTAGTTCATCAACTAATTTATTCAAATTATTTTTGACTAATTTATTCTTAGTTATATATTTTTAAAACATTTGCCATTGTATATATTGTTATTTTTGCCAATATATTTAAAATTTTCAGTTCTTTTTATTATTGCTTACATTCTGATCATTCTATCAGGACTCACATTTCTTGTTTTTGAGATACATCCTTTATTAACTACTTCAGTAGGAGTCATGGATGGTACATTGTCTTCGTCTTTCTATATCTGTGTATTATTCTAACACTTGAATGATAGCTAACTGTGCAAAATTGTCAACATTCAAGCTAATTATTCCTTCAAATGAATTCAGTCTTTTCCCTCTGATATCTTTTAATGCTTTTCTGTAGCATTAATCTTCTTCAGTTTCACTATATGTATCTAGATATAGATATATATGTGTATATCCTGACCAAAATTTTGTTTTTTAATTTAAATTACAGAAAATGAAAATAATATGCTACCTAATATCTATATATTAATGTGCAAGTATTAAACCCATAAAATGTAGAGATCAGAATCTATAGACCTTAAATGGACCCAGATTTAGAAGTTATGTCATTTTTAATTGAAAGTCAAGATTCTGCAGGAGCAACCATATGCAGAAGTAGATGTAGGGTAACCAGCATATAGCAGAGGGTGGGGCTTAGAAAGGCATCTTTTATGTTCCCTGACTTGGACTTTGGATTTTTAAAGGACTCATCTTAGAGGGGAATTATAATTTCAGTAGCAGCAGCTCAGGCAGAGGAGCGGTGAGCTGGGGCACATTTGGAGACTGTTTCAGAGCAGGATAATGTAGCTGAGCCAGAAAGAGAATCCACAGCAAGCAATATGGAATTTGCTGCCTGCTGGGAAGATCACGGGAAAGGCAACATTATTTCATGACTCCACCTGTACCTCTCTCCTTTTTTTCTTTTTAATATAGTTTTATTGATTTCAGAGAGGAAGAAAGAGGGAGAGATAGAAACATCAATGATGAGAGAGACTCATTGATCGGCTACCTCCTGCACACCCCACACCAGGGATCAAACCCACAAGCTGGGCATGTACCCTGACCTGGAATCGAACTGTGACCTCCTGGTTCATAGGTCAATGCTCAACCACTTAGCCACACCATCCAGGCCCTCTCTCCTTCTTAAATGCGGTGTCTGGGGGCCAGAGAGATCACAATAACTTGGGTGAGGTGGGGACATGGTGGGAGCTCTGAGCTGGAATTGTCCTGCCGCCTTTCATCAGAGATAGATGCTGACTTCCTCCACCAGTGTTGAAGACTTGGCCAAGTCTTATGCCATTTGAGGGGAAACTTTGCTTACAGTTTTGGCTACGCTGTCTAGTGGTCATGGAGGTGGCC
The DNA here is from genome assembly GCF_963455305.1 of Plecotus auritus. Lineage (NCBI taxonomy): Eukaryota > Metazoa > Chordata > Mammalia > Chiroptera > Vespertilionidae > Plecotus > Plecotus auritus. The sequence continues at coordinate 210,231,903 of NC_137771.1, forward strand.
AAGGGAAAATAGGATGGGACTAAGAAGCTCTGCATCCTGGAGAAAGGGTAATAACTTTTATTTCAGAAAGGTGAGGATTTGTGTAATGCCTGGTTTACCCACATGAACTTGAAGAGATGAGAGTAATAAAGTCTGAGAAGATATCCTTCTGAAAGAGGAAGCTATACACATGCGCTGAATGTCCTTTATAGGGATGCCACATTTTCTAAGGGGAGAGTATAGCAGGAATAATATTTTAATTTACTACCCATTGTGTTTTTATCACTAGTCAAACCTAGTTCTGGTTCTTCTTCAGCTCCATATAAAAAGCCAGGCTTAGGTGACTCTACCACAGTTGTTTTTATAAGCTATAGAGTAGGGAGAAATGAGGATGTCATGTAAATTAAGTTTCCCAAAAACAAGAAGGAGGAAAGTGCTGATGTTTGGAGTAGAAGATAATAAAGAAGGGTGGAATAGGAGAGAAAGGAAGGGCTGGAGGAGAGACAAAGAGACAGAAAATCAGATCTCAATATCTATTTCTCCAAAACACAACTGAGGAAGATATCCAAAGCAGAATTGCTTGGGTCATATTGTCTTTGGGACTTTGGGATAACATGGCCTCCAGTGTGCCCTGGACTAGAGCAATGTAACAAAAATTGTGAGAGTTTAGGCTCAGAGAGGGCCTGAGTCTGAGACCCAGTTCCCCATGGAGATGTGGGGTTTACGGGAGATTCCACAGTTGCCACATGTCCATGCAAAGTGAAGTGAAAGTTCGAAGAGGACCAGGGACCAGAAGAGGCAAATCCAGACCGGTAACTGCCAAGAGCTGGGACCTTGTGTGGGAATCAAGTGTAGAGTCCACAGGCATTAATAACAGATGTCAGCTGCTTGGAGACCGGAGAAGGGAGATGTTAGGGATGGGTGTAGGAAGGAAGGTTGCATTAACCAGGTATGTCTGACATTTTTAAAAAATATATTTTATTTTTATTTTTTTTTTTACAGAGAGGAAGGGAGAAAGAAAGAGAGTTGAAACATCAATTAGAGAGAAACATCGATCAGCTGCTTCCTACACACCTCCTACCAAGGATGTGCCCAAACCAAGATACACGCCCTTGACCGGAATCAAACCTGGGACCTTTCAGTCCGCAGGCCGACACTCTATCCACTGAGCCAAACTGGTTAGGGTGGTATGTCTGACATTTTGACATCTGGGTCCTTGTTGACTCTGTCCCTTCTGGGGCTTGTCAGTGTGTGGAGATTTTTAAAGGACTCCTGTGGCTTGCAAGTGCATCTCTCACATACAAACTAAGCAGTATGAAACCTATCCCAACAACCACCTCCTTCATTGAGCTCTTTCACTCCAGGCCACTAGTTGCCTGCCCTAATCACTCCAGGACCAGGTACCAGACTACCAGGGACAGCCCCCACACCCAGAGCCTGCTGACATTCATTCTAGCAGGTCCTAACCCCCTTACCCTCGTTTGTTTATTCCTTCCCCGAGGAAACCACAGGAAAGCCTCTTGCCTACCTTTGTCTTTCCCTCCTGACTGAGCCTGGTGCCCACCATGCGGCTCCCTGTGTGGAGTGACAACTCCTCTTGGGAACGGTGAGTAAAAAAAACTATATTTTCAATGACAGTTGTCTCCTGTTCTGTTGGCTTCACCACTCCCAAAAAATAATAAAACTTATTTCAAAAGAGGCTAATACCCAGAAACCTGTGGAACAAGATAGCACATCCAAAGGCCAGCTTCCAACAGAGCCCACCTCCTAAGGTACATCATCTTCCTTCCGTATCCTGGAAACATGCGGGGAAGGAGCAGGAGCAGGGGAGACTCTTTGACAGGGGATAAATTATCTGATTTTTGAACTGAAATAATATTTACCTAAAACTGACCCCTTAAGCCAGAAGAAATGTAATTAGAAATGTGTAGCCTCTCCTGACCCACAATAAACTTGCCTTGGCCATTCGGTGGACATATGGGTTCAAGAGAAAGGGAAAGTAAATTAGAGAAAATAATGATATTCTTTCATATTTGAATTGAATTTTCTGCCCTAGTTTAAGATTCCAGTCTTTAATAATTTTTAAAGAAATAAATTCAGTTCATTGGGGTTTATTTGTAATGATAAGGTAACACATATTTATTGCAGATAATTTGTATATTTGTAATTCAACTGAAAGAGAAACATTTTATTTGTTCTCCCATGATTTTCAGAATGTATTTCTCCATATATTCATTTAGTGAGCACATGATGTGCATATTAACTCTAACACGTTTTTCATTAAATAATATTTAATTCATTAAACAATTTAAGGTCATTAAGAGATCCTACTAGTCACTACTTAATTCATTTAACCAATCCCTTGTTATTTATTTAGATTATTTCTACAGTTTTCTACTCTAAATAATACTCTGATAAACATCTAGGTACATTAAACTTTCTGTGCATCTTTATTATTTCTAACTAGATCAATTAATAGAAATAAGATCAACAGTTCTATTTCCAAGACCTTTAGATCTCATGCACATTTTTATGGCTTTTTATTTATGTTACCAAATTTTCTCCAGCTGTACCAATTACATAGCTACATTTTGTTTTTTAAGTGTTTATAAAATATTTGCCAATGGAAAAACTTGCACGCTGTTTTTTAAAATCTCTTTTCCTTGACAACCAATAAAAACTGGGAATAAAAACTTATCCTCTCTCTAGGTTAACCTTTTATTTAAATGGTTTATTTACATAGTTTATTACTTTTCTCAGGATACACGTTTCTTGCCTATTGATTTCTAAAAGTTCCCTCTGTTGTAAGAATTATTAACCGTATTGTTACCAATGTCACAGATTTTTCTCCTGTCTTGGCATTACCTTCTAATTTTGTTTTTAGAGGCTTTCTTTCATTCTTATAAACAACTATGCTGTGCACATGTATTTAACGTTGAAATACTGAGATGGGTTTATTTCCAGTACATTTCTCTTTAATTTGCAACTGTTCAAGAACATTGAGAATATGCCCTTCCTGGCAGGGCATAATGGTTGTAATGAATTAAGAAAACAAGTTTAAACAAATATGCACTTACTCAAATGCTGCCTACCAGCAGCTCTGTCCTCCCAGCTCACGGGGACTTCACGTGAGCTTCAGGGAATCTCAATGCCCTGAAACATGCTTGTCCTGAGAGAACAGTTAGTATAGTAATAACTGACAATGTCCATGGTTTTATAGTTCTTTCACATTCTTCACAGGGAGGATCTTGTTTCACTGTAGAAGCTTGCTAATGTTGCTTCATAATACAGATGAAGAATCAATCTTGCTGACTTGCCCAATGACATTCGGGTAGTGAGTGGGAAGGCATGGCCAGTATACACATATGGATCTTTCCTCACCTGGAATTCCAGGCTTTTTTTTTTTTTTACAGGATTATTTCCTCAATGTGAAAAGATTATAAAAACATCCATCTCTAGGTTGAGAAAATTGGTGAGAAGTAAAAGTATAATGTCTGGGACAATATGTGAAAAGTAAAATTTGAACACAGTTTAGGTTTCTATAAATTAAATCTTATTGTCAATAGCTATGCTTGAACTTAAAAGTAAACTGAAAAATAAAATGTGGAATCTTGCCTTCTCATTCTAGAATCCAAGCCCTGTGGAGGGTCCAAGTTTATGATTCTTTAGAATGCCTTGGGTCAAGAATGAGGGAGTCATTGGTGTGTTGTGTGCTCATCTGCGAAAGTGCAGGCTCTGGAACATAGTAAAAACAATGGGCTAAAGTATATGGTTGTTACATGTTTGTCTTATTCCAGAGTGAGGGAAGACCTCTGAATTGTCACCTCTTCCCCTAACACACACTCAATTCTACTCTACTTCTTAATTCCGTCTTAATTTTCTACATAAAACATCTCTTCTCACATATTATGTATTTTTTGTTAATTATCCTTTATGTCCAGACACTAAAATAAAGGTTCCATGAGAGTTGCAGCTTTGTTATAAGCATTACATTACAGTTAGCTCCTAAGACAGTACCTCTAGCACAGTGGGCATCAATTACATATTTGTGGCAGAAATAATAGATAAGGACAGAGATGCTGGATTTTCAGGTAGACCACAGATGCCTCATGTCCTCCCCTAAGTCCATACAAGGACATCTGGAATACAGTCCCCTGCACCACCTCTTCCATCCCTGGCCTTCTTCAGGGTACTCCAATATTTTTTCTGATTTGGCAATTTTCTTGAAATTTAATATTTAAATGATGATACACTAATGTGACTATAAAGCACAACTAAGTTTGTTAAATTACAAAATATGTTTTCTTTTACTGTTATTCTAAAGTATATCTCGACTCTAAAAAAATAATGTGATACTTTGAACAGACACATTCGAATTTATTCACCCATATCACATAGGATGCAGTTCCTTTTGAGTATTTGAGACCCCAAATGACAGTGACAGAAGAGATATACCTATTTCTCTTACATAAAAGCCCTAAGGCAAACAGTGTAAGGCTTGTACAGGGCTCAATTCCATAAAAATTTTAAGTGTATGGATTTTAACTTGTTATTCTTATTGTTATATGTCCTTCAATCCCAAGGTCATATCCTGGACCAAAAATAGCAGTTTTAGCCTTAGCTGTTTTGGCTCAGTGGATAGAGAGTCAGTCTACAGACTGAAGGGTCCTGGGTTCCATTTCAGTCAAGGGCATGTACCTTGACTGCAGGCTCAATCCCCGGTTTTGGTTGGGGCATGTGTGGAAGGCAACCGATTGATGTGTCTCTCTCACATTGATGTGTCTTTCTATCTCTCCCCTGTCCCCTTCACCTTCTGCCCTCCCACTCTCTCTAAAAATCAATGGAAAAATATCCTTGGGTGAGGATTAACAACAACAACAATAACAACAACAAATAGCAGCTTCAGTTCCAGCAATTGTGTCACATTCCAACCTGTAGGAAGGCAAAAGAGACAAAAAACTGGCACTAGATACATGACAATTCTCTATTAATGAAGGTTCAAGGCTGCCACATGACACTTCTGCTTATATTTTATTGGTCAAAACTAAGTGATAGGGCCCTAACCGGTTTGGCTTAGTGGATAGAGCGTTGGCCAGTGGACAGAAGGGTCCCGGGTACATGCCCTTGGTTGCAGGCACAATCCTCTGTAGGGGGCGTGCAGGAGGCAGCTGATCAGTTTTCTCATTGATGTTTCTGACTCTACCTCTACCTTCCTCTCTGTAAAAAACCAATAAAATATATATTAGGGGAAAAAAAAACCTAAGTGATATGGCTTCATCTTGTTTGAAGGGAGGCAGGAAAATGTAGTCTTTATACAGCTAAAAATAATGGTGACTTTCCTAAGAAGGAAGAATGGATATAGAGGAAAACTAATAGTTTTTATCAAGGCATCCAATTGATGTTTTCCTATTCAAATATGTATACCTGGAAACTGAGTACTTATTCCAATAATGCTGCCATTGCCACTATTTTGATCCATCTTCAGAGACTACAATATATATATATATATATATATATATATATATATATGCTCAGAGGTCTCAAGTATTCAATCTTGAAGTATAAATTTGATTTTTTGAAACATCAAAAAGTCATCTCAGATGAAGTTTTATGGGTAAGATATGTGACAAAATTAGTAATGTCATTTTAGGACAAAAAGTTAGATATGACTTCTAATTTATAAGTCCAGGGTGTCTCTGAAAACAATTTCCAATGAGATGGTCTAATACAAAGGCCCCACTGAGCACCATCTACTCCCCTCCACTAGCACCAACACTATCATTAGTACTACCTCTTAGTAAAGACTGAAAACTTATGAAGATGACACTTTCTAAACATAGTACTCAAGTAAATCAATTTGATGTTCCTCAACTTGTAACTCCCAGGCTTACCTTCATTAGTCTGAATACTAGGCTGTACTAACCAATGGCATATCATTAAACATTTCCATACATTTGTTGTTGTATTTTCCTAGGATGGAGAGAAACTTATCTCTAAATGTACATAAAAATGCTCTAAAATTAAGATCATAGAGTAGAAAAGTTTCTTGGGACTGATTTTAAAATGCCATGTGAGCCCGGATGGAGTGAATGTCATCCTTGCTGGTTTGATTCCTGGTCAGGGCACATACCTGGATTGTAGTTCAATCCCAGTTGGGGCATATACAGAAGGCAATTGGTCCATGATGCTCTCTCACATGAATCTCTCTCTCTCTCTCTCTCTCTCTTTCTTTCTCTCTCTATCTCTCTGCATGTCCTAGGGTAAGGGATTAAAAAAAATGCCATGTGATATTGAACTTCTACCAATTAGCTGGAAGATATCAACCTCTGAAGGTGAAGTATTAATAATTTTGCATTTTATTTTGTAAGGCAGTTCAAAGCATCCCATTTTGTTCTTTCAGAAATCTGACCTAGGAAAAATCACAAGCACTGTCTATATTTCAAATAGATCTATAATTTGATATCTAATTTCTCCTTCTTTTGAATCTTTATCAACTGTTACAAACCAAGAAAGTAGTTCTTTGTTGGTTTTTCTGAACTCAACTAGATGTTGAGCACTTTGGGGTCTTTCCCAGATCGTGGTGGCCCTCCTGCATGTTCTAGTAACATGTCACTATAGTGATCATATTTGCCCCTTGGTCTCTGATCAAACTTAAGGTTCCTTCAAGGTTGAAACTGACATAATCATCATTTTGGCAATGTGCCTAGAATTTTGCAGGCATTTAATAAATCTTGAATTGTTTTAGAATCTCCTACCTTAATTTCCAAAGGCACATGTAAGTATTTATTTGCATCTGTTCTTTTAGCCAAATTTCATTGGGAGTTACTCATAAGTACCCACTATGAGTTGTCGTGGGATGTGATTCTCCCACCAATATTTTGCAAGGGATAGAGAGGGAAAAGGAACAGGGGGAGACGGAATAATAGAGAAGGGAGAAATTGTAGGAGAGATAGATAATATTCAGAAAATTGATTAAGTATATTAATTAAATCTCAAAAGTGCTTTTGGTCCCAAAATAAGTTTTCTTATTTTGTAGATTAGTATGACCATGAAAAGAAAAAGGGCAGGAAGAGGGATTAAGAAGAAAGGAAGAGTGTGATGAGTGAAATATCTGAAAATAATTTGATGTATTTTAGAAATTCTGTTAAAGCACATCATGCTAATAAGTCAAAAGAGAAAATTATAATATTTTCAAGTGATCCTAAACCTCATTTGATGAAATTTAATCTGTTTTTATAAACATCTCTTTGGTAGTATAAAAGTAGATACTTTAAAAATAATAATAGTTACTATTGTATAGCATCTCTCTCAAATCAAAAGTCAGCCCCAATAATCTTTATGGTGAACCACTGGTATAAGCATTACCATTAAAAGCACAAACAAGGCAAGAATACCCACCAATATACCCATTATATACATCTATTATGTACATTGTTCTAGAAATATTAGCAAAATAAATATACAAGAGAAAGAAATGAGCTATATACACTGAACAAAAGGAGAAAATTACTAATGTTTGGAGATATAATAATTACATACTTGGAATAGTGCTAGAATAAAACACTAGAGAAATCAGTAAGTTGGAGGATCAAAAAATAAATATAAAAAGTATTAGATTTCTTTTATGCAAACAGTAATAAAATATAAAATATAATAAAAAGAAAAACCATGCATGCTTAAGGCTCAACTTTTATGTACTAAGAACCTTGAATAATATGTAAATGGCTGTCAAAAAAATGTCTTGGCAACAACTTCATAGAATTAGGGAAAACCTAGGATTGGATGAGATAGAGAATGACAACTATGAAATTCATTGGCATTAAGGGCAGCACTCTGGTAGGCCATGGTAGACAAAGAAGAGTAGATAAACCAGTTATCACATGGAATAATCTAGAATTAATTCAGAGGCTTACTAGATCTCTTCTAGAAAATTAAGACATTGTTGTCTGGCTGGGGGATCCCCAGTAATTGAAATGGGATACCAACTTTTTTTGTTTGTATGCTTTACAAATAGATTTCTTTTTTCTTTTTTCTTCTTCTTATTTTTTATTTCTTGAAATGGGAGACTTTACATAACAGTTAGTTTGGGAACTTCAGGGTTTCCCAAATCCCACTGAGTATTATTTGCGATCAGAAGCTACTTTTTCTCTCCAGCCTGTGTACACTTTGTTCCTGCCTTGCTGAAAGGCCAGGTAATGATTTTTACAGATGAGGAAACTAAGACACAGAGTGGAAAAGTAGTTCACTCACCTATCTACTTTGTGGTAGAGATGGGATTTTAATTCAGGCAGCCAGGTTCCAGAATTTATACTTCAATCACTGCACCCTATTATAGAACAAAATACAGAGTAAACTCACTTATTCCCCCTCCTTTCAAACACACATACGCACACGTGTGCACACACACACACACATTTTAGCAAAATATATGAGAAACAAATGACACTGGGCACTTTTGATAAGAGTGGCAGGGGTGGGAGTGAGAGAAAATATTTTAAGTTTATAGATTTCTGTACTGCTTAATTTTTCTTAACATGTGGCTATTTTATTACTGCTTTAATATGAACAGAAACACAAGAAAAAGTGTGTGCAAAGGCCTTGAATTAGGAAAGAACATTCTTTGAGAAACAAAAGGAAGCTGCATGATTGATGCATAGAGATGGATCCAGGAGAAGAAAGATAATGATGAGCTGGAAAGGAAGGCAAGTCTTTGTAGGCCATTTGAGATATATTTTGGAGCTTGTCCTAAAAGTAATGGGAAATCATTTAGCGTTTTAAGCATGGGAGTGACATGATCAGATCAATGCCTTTTGAAAGGATCACTGGGTCAACAGTGTGAATAATAGATTGGAAAGGAACAAAAGCAGATGCTAGGGACTATTTATGAGTGAATTAAAGTGATGCAGAAAAGAAGATGAGGGTGAGTTGGACTGTGACAGTGGCAGTGGAGAAAGAAATAAGTGGATGGATTGCAGCAATATGACATAAGCAGGAACAATGTGATATGGTGATTGGCAGGATGGGGAGAGAGAAAGAAGAAATCAAAATGACTCCAGTGTGTTCGTTGCAACAAACATATTCTGTGTGCAATGGTGCCAGTCACTGCCAAGGAGGAAGAAATGGGGAAAAAGAAGTTCAGATTGGAATATGTGGAGTCAAGTTACCAGTTAGAAATCCAAGCAAAAATGTTGAGCAGGCAAAGGATAAATGGCTTTGGAGCTCAGAAGAGAGGTCTATGTTGGACACAACAACGGTACCATGGAAGCAAACAAGAACACCTGGGGAGAAAGTGGCTCAGGAGCAGAGGCTCAGTGATAAAGATCAACTCTCAGAAGAACTTAGTAAATAACTGAATGAACTAAATGAGCCGTCAAGAAGGAAAGGGGAAGAAAGAAAAGGGAAGTCAGATAGACATCATAAAAAAAAGAGGGAAAATAGTATTCATTCAAATCAGGCCTATCAAGGGAGGTTAATGAATAAATTTCATCAATATAAGTTGATAAAGAGATTTATTTTAAAAGAATTCTAGAGCTTACACTTAGAGCTGATCTAATATCTGATACCTTTTTCCAAGATAGTATTATATAAATGATAATATTAATTATGATATTGCTGGGATAATGTATGTTGCAGAATTAAAGAAAAAAATCCATTTGGCCACTTTGCTGTGTTGGGAAATACAGATGAACATAATTCTGACATTCTTTCACTTATCTAAAAATTAAAATATTCATATTATCTAAGTTTCAAAACATATCATTTAATTAAAAGATTTTAATTGAATTTCAAATATAATAGATATAATCAAGGTACAACAACATGATTTCCAGGTGGTCAAATATGTGATTTTTTAAATGTGTTAAAGCAAAATTCTGCCTGTATCTCAGATTTAATGACATATAATTGATTGAGTTTATGGTATTTTCATTCTCAATTTTATTTTTTTAGTATTTGTAGAGTGTGTATCACTCAGCAATGTTTTAATATGGGGAATACTAAGGTAATTTAACCCAAAGTTCTTGCCTTCAGGGAGCTTGCATTCTGGTGGGGAGAGTGGTGATATAATCATTTATTGCAGTACTGCAAATATGCACAATTTATTGAGGGAGCTCAATACCTGATAAAGAGATTTTCATGGGAAGATAACATAGGCACTGAGCTTTGAAGGCTGAGTAGGAGTTGGGTAGAGGAAGTTTGGAAACAAGCATAGTAGGCAGAAGCAAGGGCAACATGATTAGACAAGCGAAGGAAAGGTTACTGTGTTCAGCAAAAACAAAAGCTGTTTGGTATTACTGCAGGTTGATGTGGAGGACCAGAAGTGAAAATACTTGAAGTTGGATTGCCAAGGATGGGTTTAGGGGTCATGTAGGCCATAAGAAACTTGGATTTTAACCTGGAGGAAAATGGGACCTTTGAAAGGTTTGATGTAGATGGGTAATGGTTATACACTCACACACACACAGACACACACAGGCTTATTTGTTTTTTAATTATTTATTTTCTATGAAATCAGGCCTCTGTGCTCTGTGTTGAAAATTGATTTAAAGAGAATATGATTTAGTGTCAAGCAGGTAAGAAAAGGTAAGAGTGATTTAGGAGAATAGTTTAAAAAAAGATAAACAAGGGAAGTAGAAGGGTAGTGAGGTAGGAATAGGTTTGTAGTAGATATTTATTAATTTTTATCTGCACAGACCCCTTTCTCTGATTCTTCTAATAAAAATCAGCCTCTTTATTTGGGGAATGGATCCCCACCTTCCTCCACCCCCCATCCCCAGCATCACCACCATACCAAATGTGGTTGGATACCAGTCTCGGTCAAATCTGTTCACTCCTCCTACTTTCTCACCCTACACCCCTCCCCCGCCCCTCCCACCACAGTAACTGGACCAAGGAGAGGAGGTACAACACATGCTGAGCCAAAAAAATCATTCTTAGGATTGGAGTTAGGAGGGGAAAGAACCTTTTCTCTCTTTACGAAGTTGTGAGCCTGGACTCAGTTGCCAGAGAGGATGCAGCCAAGACACAGACAGAAGCAGAGATCAGCATGGGGTGGGACAAGAGAGACTCAGAGATATAGAGAGCCACCCAGTATCGTGAATTCCCTTGTTCCCCAGATGTAGTTCTGCAGGAAGCCACCGCTTGCCAATACCGTCATGAGCATGCACCAAGGAATGCAGGAGGCTGATGGACCTTGAGCGTTAGCTCAAAGCAATTTCCTGACCTGATAGCCTCCTAGGAAATGTTTACTGGACTTTACTGACCTTTGAGATGGACTGTCTGCTACCTGTTTGCCGTGCTTTACTAAGGGCAAGACGTATATCTAAAACTGAATAAAAGCAGACGAGGACAGATCTCGGTGTGTCTCTTCAAGAAAGAGGCTCCACGTGGCCCCCAATGCCTTCTAAATTCATATTTCTTGTATAGCTTTTCATTTGTGCATCAGCCCCTCCTTCAGATCCTGAACCCCGCTGCGAAGATCACGGCATAGTTCTTTTTTTTTTTTTTAATATATTTTTATTGATTTTTTACAGAGAGGAAGGGAGAGGGATAGAGAGTTAGAAACATCGATGAGAGAGAAACATCGATCAGCTGCCTCCTGCACACCCCCTCCTGGGGACGTGCCCGCAACCAAGGTACATGCCCTTGACTGGAATCGAACCTGGGACCCTTCAGTCCGCAGGCTGACACTCTATCCACTGAGCCAAACTGGTTTCGGCACGGCATAGTTTTATCAGTCAAGATGACACAAGGGTATACATTTTCCTTTTGCTTCAGGGAAATTTAAGTTGGGTTTCTATCTCTTGTGATTCAAATGTCATCACTCATACAAGATTCATGTAATTATTTAGGAAATACAATGAGAAGTTTTTGAGATGTCATACTTCGCAGGGATAAGAAAAAAGAACAATACTATTTATCTGGTTATCAATGGGTGAAGCATGGTGCTGTTCACTGAGAGAGAGTACACAGAAGAATGCACAGGTTTGGGGGGAAACACGATGAGCTGAACTTTAGGCATGGCATGTTAAGTTTAAGGTGGCCTATCAACCATGCTGGGGGCGTTCAGTTGATAAGTAGAGCTAAATAAATCTGAATAGAGTTGTATCCACTTCCAGAAATTTGCAGATTGTAAAATTATCACAGAAAGATGAGAAATGGAAAGTTAAAAAATGATGACATGAGACAGGGAAAATGTGCAGTGTGAACAAAACAATGGGATGGCAATGAAAATCTGGAGAATGTCAACTGTTAAGTGTCCCGGTGGAAGAGCACATTAAGCAGATAGAGAAAGAAATGCCATAATAAAGCAAGACTAAACAAAACAAGGATGTTCAGGATTATAGAAAGTAAATGGTAAAGCATATCAAGAAAGAAGGTGATAATGCTTTAAAAAGTTACAGAGTCCCAGTGACAGAAAAGTCTCCATGGCAACTGGAAGAGCTATTGGTGGTCTTCTAGAGAACTATGTTAATAGAATGATGAAAAGAAAAGCACAGTTCCCATGGGCTGGGATGAACATGTGAGATGAAGTTCGCTGCAAATTTTCTTAAGCAGAGGACAAAAGTTGGAGAGGAATACAGACAAGGGGAAACCACAGATATGCATACACATACACATGTGCGTGTAGTATTAAACTACATATATATGTAACATATGAATAATACATATAAATATATAAAAAAGAGCTACAGGTACATATTTACCTTTGGGTCCAGAACCCTTAGGTTTAAATCTTATTTCTTACAATTAGAAGTATTTTCCATTTGCACTTTTTAACTCATATGTGAAAGAGTTGGGGAAAAACACAGAATGTCTAGGGGAAAATTGGACCTTCCCCTGGGGACTATGTACAAATAAACACCTAGTGTTGTCTCAGTGAGATGGGCATCCCAGGCTGCCTAGTGGCTGCTTCTCCAGACACCTGGAAGCACTTCTGGAACTAGTGTCTGATGATCAGATGGTCCTTTTAGGTGCTCCTCTCTTCCCATGGAAAGTCAGTCCTCCAAACCCATCAGCAGAGAAAGGTGCCCTTCATTGCTCACAGGACCCCCACAGAGGACAATTTGTATAGCTTCTCTTTGCCTCCTTTAACCTTCCTGAAATATGAGGATAATGGGGTAATAATGGAAATTATTTATTGGAGTCATTGTGAGGATTAGATGAGTTAATGGGTGGAAAGAACATAGAACAGATCCCGAGACACAGTAAATGCTCAATATATTAGCTATCATCATAGCAAAGATAATCCATCTTAGCTTTTATGTTCACTTGAAAATCTCTTCCAGCTTGCTCAAGTGTGTAGGTAGAAAAGGATGCCAGTGCTCACACAGATTCATCATTACCTCGAATCCTTAGTTATAGACAGAAGTTCCAATGCCAAAAGCACTTTGGACTTGCCAACAGGGCATTTAGCACTGATTTTCCCACTTTCCCTGTCAGTCTTCTCTCTCAAAGCCACATCTCTTCCTTTCAATGCCAGGCCCTCAGGTGTTCTTTTCATCTACTCAGTCGGATGCCCAGAAGTGCTACTTTTCAGCACCACAGATAACATGACATCATTATCACAGGAGGTGGGGCAGGCACATGCACTTCATTCCTGAGCCAAGCATTATTACTGGCACCTGCCCAGGACTCTATTTCTGCGATGCATCTAGGCTCATTCCTCATAAATGTTGGATACACATTCCATAGGGTATGCTGCAACTTAAAAAATTAGGAAGACTGATTAGGATGAAGTGCTTATAGTATGATGTAATAAGAATCAGAATTTAAAAATCCATCCACAATACATTTCAACCCTGGAAATGTATGCAGGTGTGTGAGAGTTTCTATTGTGCTTAAAAACACATAGAAAAACTGGAAGAAAAACACACACAAACATTTAAAAAGTGTGTATCTATGAGTGGAATGATTCTATTTTCTCCCCTATACTTTTGCAATTATTTACAGAGATCTGTTGTTGCTTTATGATTAAAAAAAAAAAAATCTATTTGGTGAGCTGGATCTACAGAGAAGTTTCCCTGACATTCACAAACTTTCCTTCCTTATATTGTTCCCAGGCAACTTTGTTGACAATTGGAATGCTCTCAGAGCAAAGCTTTTTGTAAAGTTCACCTTGAAAAACATCCGTGGCAATCCAGCACTTAAGTCATTGAAAGAGAAGAGTTTTGCTCATTCTGGTCTTGTTTAAAGTGACAACATTGTTTGGTTTTAATATTCTTTCATAAAACAACGATTTGTGTGTCTATCTTCTGTCAGGCTTTCTACCCTGGCCATAGAGCAGGGAACAAAACAGATGGGAATCCCTGTCCCCAGGGAAAAGGACATTTACAGGATAAATGTTTCCTGATTATTATCTCAGAATACAATGTTTATCAATAACGAAAGCTGGATATTGTAATACAGAGGAATGCTCCTTTATTTTTGATCACATAGCATATACTCATTCTACCCATGACTATACCATCATTTTTTCACCCTGTACTTATTCCTATCACACTGTCCTGTAATCACCCACCCCTGAGGTTGCCATGGTTCTCTCTCAGGATTCCTGCTGGCAGGCCTGGATGGAGTTAGGGACCGGGGGTGCCTGGGGGTCAGGAAAGAGGAGGAAAAGGAACTAACAAATGTCAAGCATGTTTTTATTTTATCTCATGGAATCCTTATAATCTATGTGATAGATCATATAACTGCTCATTGCAGATGAGGAAACAGGTTCAGTGGGATTGAGCATCATTTCAAGGGTCATACAGTTTGTAAGTGGCAGAGCTGGGATTCAAAGCCATGTCTCTCCCTGACTTAAAAACCTGTGCTCCTTACTGGCTGGGACGCTTCATTCTTGTCTTATGCAGGGTGAAGCAGGCACAGAATGAGGGGCCCGGGCAAACTCTTCCCTCCAAAATCTCTTTTACAGTGACCAACTCAGTTAATAAATTTTAAGCAATTAATCAATCCACCAATATTCATTTTTGAAATTCCTTCTCATTTTCTAGAACAATAAATATCTTTCATTGAGATAATTGTCCCACCAGAAATTGATTTTTAATGAAAAAAAGAAGAAAACGAAACACTGAGAAAGATGATTAAATAGTTTATTATGAGACACTGATCCCTTAATATAAATTGTTTAGCTAACTTCCTTTCTTTCCTCCCTCCCCTCCTTCCTTTATTCATTTATTCACTCAATGCATATTTGCAGAGCACATAGGTGCAAGAAATGCAATGATGAATAAACACACCAGAAGATGAAAAATGGGAAAACAGGGACAAGAATTTTGTGGAGAAGGGAGAGAGCCAGTTCTGCCTGAGGAGTCTGAGGGGCCCTCCATGCAGGCAGGAAGAAGAAGACCCCAGGGTTCGGAAGGGGGCATTTCCAGGACATACTTTGCCTCCCCATTTGGTCTTAGGACACAGCCTCCAAAGACAGTCACCCTTCCAAACCTGATTTCCATTTCTCATCAGCTTTAATGAGATAAAATTTGATTTAGACACAATAAAATTCATCCATTTTAAAGAATTTTCAGATCCCGGCCAATCTTTGTAAACTCATCCAGTTGGCTGAGTTTTGACAAATATATAAACCCATGGGGCTAACTTCCCAGTCAAAGTCAAGAATACTTCCATAAGCCAAGGCAGTTCATTGGCAGGCAGCTCCCACCCCCTGTACACTCCGTGATCTACTTTCTACCACGCTCACCAGGCCTGCTTTTAACCAAACCCTGGGTGGACGCCCTCCACGGTGACTGCAATGTCCCATTGCTCTAACTGTGCCAGCTTCTTGGCTGCTCACTCTGTTTCTCAGAAAAGTCATCAAAATCAATGACACCTTCTCTGGAACTGATGCGTCGATTTTCACAAGTAGCTACAAACCCTATTATCCCACAGACAGGGATTTCGTAGAGACTGAACCTGACTCTGGAGCCCTGGTTTCTGGGAATGCAGCTGAACTGGTTAAGGAGGTCTTCCTTTGGTTTCTAGGAATAATAGTCACCATTGCCCAAATAAAATTTCCCCTGTGTATAAAGTTTTGTGGATGCTAAGTGCTGAGTTTTTTTTTTTTTTTTTTTTTTTCCTGTCTGTAAGAACTTCAGTGAGGACATTTGCAAGTATTTGTTCTCGTGCTATTTTAGCTTTAAGAAAATTGTAATACACAACAATTCACTGTCCTGGAGTATCATTCACAGCACTAGAGGCAATATGTTGGTAATGGTTGTAGAAGTAACATCCTCTATTAAAAACAATAGCAACTTGTGCTTTTGTGAGATAATTCATAGGCAAACATGTGCATTCACCTACTGAACTATAATAAGAGAGATGTCACGTATTCTTATCAAACGAAGCTCTGCTTTAAAATATGTATGATTCCTATACGTATCTGCTTTGCTAATATTTTTGTTATGGGAAGTAGATGAGATATCAATGTATATACTGAAACAAAAAGGGGCAGGATTCACCAGATTGTATTACTTTTATTCAGCATCCAAACCCACTGCTCCTCTTATGAATTAATAATTATAAGGGACACAAAGCAGAAAGGAAAATATTGTAGATATATTTTTTATTTATTGAATTAGAAATATTGATAACATAAAATTTTACCAACTCCAGGAAGCAGTTCTTCCTCTTATCACTTTGCTATCTACACATATAAGAATAGTTTCTTTCTATGAATCTATAAATTATAAATCCATAATTTTTGTTATAACAAAGTTGTAGTTTAGAAATGGACCTCTCTGCAGTTTAGAGTTTCAAGAATTCCTGAATCCCAGCCAATTGTGAGCCTGTATTGTGATGAGAAAATTAAAATGATCAGAAATTTAAGTGTGTTAGCAATAATTTATCTAACAGATTTGCAAGAAGACTCAGACCCTATATCTCCACCCCAACTTTTAAAATCATCCATTTGTGCCGAAACCAGTTTGGCTCAGTGGATAGAGCGTCGGCCTGCGGACTGAAGGGTCCCGGGTTCGATTCTGGTCAAGGGCATGTACCTTGGTTGTGGGCACATCCCCAGCGGGAGGTGTGCAGGAGGCAGCTGGTTGATGTTTCTCTCTCATCGATGTTTCTAGCTCTCTATCCCTCTCCCTTCCTCTCTGTAAAATATCAATAAGATATATTTAAAAAAAATAAATAAAATCATCCATTTGTGTTTAAGAACATTACAGGTTCTTAATGGGGGAAACATGAGACAAAAGAAAAAGAGAGAGAAAGAGAAAGAGAGAGAGAGAGAGAGGCAATCAAAGGAATCTCCGGATTCTAGAATGCCAAGGTCATATATTTTAAACCAGTCCAAGAATCCACCAAATTTCAGAGCTTTGTTTTTCCAGGCAGAAAACAGATTCTCAGATGCTCTAATCAAAGCCCTTAAAAACTTTCATTTTGGTTTTGGTTCTATTATTTTTCCCTCACACAATTCTCTTCACTCTTTATTATCACAATTAATATGGAATAGCCAATGCGTTTTAATTAATTATATGAGTCAACCATTCATTAGTGGTGTGCCAGCATCTCCTACATGCCGGGCCCTATGGTGGGTGTATTTTACTACGTGCTGCACAAGATAGATAGTTGGAGAAAAACCTGTAAGTAAGTAAGCAATTGCAAGTAAGTAAGCAATTGCCTGGCCTTATTATAAGTAAGCAATTGCAAGCAAGTAAGTTACCAACGATTTGGTAAAGGTTTTTAAGAGCTAAGTGTAAAGGGTTACAAAGACAGAGGAGGGAAGGTTATATACCTTTACCTTTTTTTTCTCCCTAGAGAATGTGATATTTAAGCTAGGCTATATAAGGTTTTTGTATTTTACCAACAATAATAGAAACCAATTTGAGTTATCTTAATAAAAAAGCAAAACATATTTTATTACACAAATTAAGTGTATTGGGATGACTGTCAAGTGGATTGCAAGGGGTGAGATAGCCCAGCTGGACTGCATGGCACTAAATCTGAACTCTGCTACCCATTCAGTGTGATACCCTGAGCAATTTACATGACCTCTCTGCATTTTGTGATACGTAATTGAGATCCGGTGTGTAAAATGCTCAAAAGGGAGCCAGCTACATGGCTTGAGGGGCCTGGAATTGGGAAGTCAGTGGGACCCACATGACCTATGTCTTCACCACTCACTGATGTCTCTCTCTGGTTTTCTGCTTCTTGCTCTGTTCTCTTTTTAATGTGGTAGATCAGATAGTAAGACAAGAGGAGGAAAAGCAAAATGCAAAGAGTTTTGTATGTCATGCTAAGACATTTGAACTTACTATCAGATAATAAGGATCCAGGTTTTTTTGAAGTACTGAAGTAACATGCTCATTTATAGTTGTTACAACATTTAAGAAAAAGTATGTACGGAAGCTTAGAGATTAGAGAGAAACATAGATGAGACCCTATTTTATCCTTCAAATATCTATCATCTGTATTTGTTTTCCTGTCATTTCTTTTCTTTTCTCTTTTTGTAATCTAACCTAAGATGAGTGAATATATATATATATATATATATATATATATATATATCATCTGTATTTGTTTTCCTTTCATTTCTTTTCTTTTCTCTTTTTGTAATCTAACCTAAGATGAGTGAATATATATATATATACACACACACATATATATATATGTATATATATATATGTGTGTGTGTGTGTGTATATATATATATATGTTACATTTATTATATATGTATACCACGTGAAAGAGAGGAAGAGAGAGAGAGAGAGAGAGAGAGAGAGAGAGAGAGAGAGAATATGACTTCTTGGAGATCTTTTTAAGGAAGATGTATTAGTCTCCTAGGGCTGCTGTAACAAAATACCACAGATTTGGTGGCTTAAATAACATAACTTTATTTTCACAGTTCTGGAGACTAGAAGCTTGTTGGCAGATTTGGTTTCTTCTGTGGTATCTCTCCTTGGTTTGCAGATGGTCACCTTCTAGCTGTGTCCTCACATGGCCTTCCCTCTGTGCACATGCACCCCTGGTGTCTCTTTGTGTGTCTTCATATTCTCTTTTTATAAGGCACCTGACAGACTGGATTAGAGCCCACCCTAACAATCTCAAGTTAATTGATTACCTTTCTAAAAGCTCTGTCTCCAAATGCATTCTGAATTACAGGGATTAGGGCCTAAATGTATGGATTGGGGTGGGAGTGCAGTTCAGCCCATAACAGAAGATATAATACTTTTGTTATGGAAGACAAGAATATACAATGATAGTAATAGAAATAAATGGATTACAGATCATTCCTTCACATAAAATTAAGATTCTATGATTGATTTGATGTGGAAGGTACGATATAAGAAGAATTTTAAATGTCTCTGAGTTTTACACCTTGGCCAACTAGATGTGTGGCAGAACACTTAACTACAATAAAAATATGGATGGGGAAAAAAGCAGAATTGGGGCAAATTAGGGCAATCACTTATTCATTCATCCAACCAATACTTAGCATGCTTTTACTACCCATCTAACTCTTTTAAAGAATCAAAGTCCATAACATCATTTGGTTTACATTCAGTGCCTCTCTCAGTATGTAGCATCTGAGGTATCTATTAGATATTGACAAGATTAGGTATAGAAGAGTGGAGATGTTGAGGGAGCAGTTTAATGTATAAATTCGGAACTTGCTTTGGGTAGGCAGTGCGGCTATAAATGTGGAAGTCCGAGTATATATATCATTAAAGCCATGAAGCTGAATAAGTTAGGCTAAGAAGTAAGAAAACTAAGAAACAGTCTCTGTATCAAACAAATGTGCATAGGTTATAAAGAAGAGGAAGGACCAGTAAAGGAAATAAGGCTATAAGGCTATGGGGCAGGGCGGGGGGGGGGGGGGGGGGCGCGGAAATCAACCTGTGAAAAAGAAATAATGACTTAGCTTTGACTTTGTCCAGCTGAGTTTGCCTGCAGAATTTTCACATATGTACCTTCCAATCAGCATTATAGAATAATACTTTTAAAACACACAGTTTATATATTCAAGTCATAACAGTAACTCTAGCTAACTGCTCTAAACATAGGCGTTCTAATGCCAGGGCTTTCATCTATTATCTACACCAATCTGTGGTCAACAGGAAACAACTCCAGCCTTCAAGGGGTCTGTTCTCTTGCAGACATTACACTGCCTCTGGCAATCTTGCTTAAAATCCTAATTTGTTTAGCACAGGCTGTACAAAGCTAAACTGGACAGGCCCTCATCAGCACCAACGGTAAGCATCTTTACAATAGTGACAGATATTTTCCCACCGACTTTTGATAACCATCTAAATAAATTTCCCTTGGTTCCCACTATTCCCACTCTTCTCTGGGGACTATTGAGTCCCCAGAATGCAGTAAGGATTTCTCTTTCTTTTCCATTTAAAGCCTTTAATTACTCCCCCAGACATCCTTCCCAGTTTGGCAGTGCCAAAACAGACTTCAGGGAAAGATTTTCTAGAATTAAACAAACGAATTACATCAGTGTTTTCCTGTTCTTTCAAGAATTAGGGCAAAATTATGTCTTTGTCATGTTAGTCCATGCGAAGGTTGGGCCAAAAAGGAGGTTGGCGATTATTCCTTGGGGAGAATGTTAAGTGGTCCTTCACCATCCATCACAGCTGATGATGATAATTCTGGGGAAAACAAAAAATGAAATCTCTTTGGCTCCTAGGATAAGACGTTCATTTCCTTTCAGACACTGTTCTCATTTTGCCATTACCACATTCACACTGCTAGTCGAGTGCAGCTAATGTGCCCTCGTCAGCTTTCTCCCCAGTCTCTCTGATTCCCAGAGTCATTATTCCCATTTTGTTTTTAAACACAACCCATCTTTTGATTAGTAGTCACCTTGTCCAAATCTGTTCAAAATATCATTTTTTCAGAACACACACAAAAAATGATTTTCTTTAAAAAGATACATAAATATAATTTTGGCTTCTTTTTTACTTCCTCTTAGTAATAAGACTGTTGTTACACATTCTCCAGTTTCTATTGCGGCCAACATTGGAGGAGGAGTGAGACTTTTGAACCCTAGTCTCAATGAGTGGCACATAATAAATTAAACACAGACAAAGTCGGCATGAACTTGGTCAGACAGATGAGGGATAAAAGCCAAAACTCTGGGTGTGTTTTTTTTCTCTCTATTGTTTTCTCTCAAGTCCCCATCTTTTTCTTCTCCTTATTTTTCTCTCTCAACTTTCTCACCTCCATTTGGGCACAGAGTGCAGACAGACCGCAGCCCTCACCCACGAGGTACATCCTGGTCCACAAGCCACAGAAGTCCCTGGGTTCCCTCCAAGAGCAGGGACGAAGCAAAGCCTGGCACAGTTCAGCAGGGTCCCGGAGGGTGTCAGGGCAAGGAGGCACCTGGGAGATCATGTCCCTCAGGAGGAGCAGACGCTGCTGTCTTCAAGGCCAAGAATGTGGCGTAAGTGAGCAAAAGAGGGTGCGGCCCGCTGCAGAGAGCACGCTCCATGCAGACAGCGCTGATGCTACTCATCTCCAGACGTATAGCACCATCCAGAGCTGTGGGATCAGTGTCGTCAGAGCTCCTAATTTACTATTATTTTTGAGAGAATTATAAATAAGTGTGTTTTTTTTATTGGGTGTAAAATAACTTGAGTTTATAAGTCAAACGTTTTTTTCCTTGAGACCATTGTGCTTAGGGACCACCGAGATGCAACCTCTTGTTTTATAACAAGAAAACTGTATTCCAGGGGTCTCCCTAAGTCACATGATGATTAGCAGGCAGAGCCCAGGCCAGTGTACAGATCCTGCTCTTCTGGAATGTTCTCCAATTGTTATAGAAGTGAATTTCCCAATTTATCAAATTGGGAAAAAGAAAATATAGAAGGTGAAGGTAATAAATAATTTTGAAAGATAATAATAAGAAGAATAGTAATATTTACAGTCCATGTACAATATTTTGATGTGCTTTTTATGTTTCTTTCATTCTGTATCTTTTTAAAAGGAGAGAGAGAGAGAGTTAGGGTGAAAGAGAGAGAGAATCTATTTTTGCAGGCTTGGTGTGCCAAAACCAAAAACTCCTTAGGATTTTAGATGTATTATATATTTTAATCTTATTTAAAAAACTGGAGACCAAAGTAGGCAAACAGTAAATGAAATGAGACCCAAAAAGCATAATTGATGTAAAACTCCTTTTACATAAAAATTTTTCAAAGAATTCAATAACTGAGAAAATTGTGTGTGAATTTAGTTCCTGAAACATATTGTAAGGCAAGTGTTGGGATCTGAGACAACTCTAAAAGTGCACAAGATGACTCAGACATTGAGGGTAAGAGTCCTAACCTCCAACCCTCCTGTCTCCACCTGAGGAATTGAAGGCAGGAGATATACAAGATTAAGATATTTCTAATGCATATTTGAATCGGACTCTGCTAGGAGCCGAGTAGGAGAGATTGGATGTGTTCATCCCACTAATGGCTCAACATGCTTCGTGAATGTGAGCACAGTGGGCGGGGCAGGAGGGAGTGGATAGTCTTCCCACTCAAAACCAGTATATCTACACATAAGGAACTGTTTGACATTGAAATTGGGACTCAAAAGAACTGTTGGCCCAGAAAGAAACTCACTACAGACTGATTCATTTGCCTCTCAGCATAACCATTATTGCTTGTCTCATTTTCGGTTCTTATAAGTGTATTTCTAGTATCACATGATCTCACTCATCTAGGGGAAATAATGAACAACATAAACTGATGAACAAAAAGAGACCTGGAGACAGGGAAGCATCAATCAGACTGTCAAACCTCAGAGGGAAGGTAGGGGAGGGTGGGGGTAAGGGGGAGAGATCAACCAAAGGACTTGTATGCATGCATATAAGCCTAACCAGTGGTCACGGACAACAGGGGGGTGGGGGCATGCGTGGGGAGGGGTTTGGGATGGGAATGGGGGGATGAGTACAAATATGTGATACCTTAATCAATAAAGAAATTAATTAAAAAACCCCCAGTATATCTAATTTACCTCTTTCACTAATTCAACACACGGTTACTAATTCAGCAGTTTCAAGAATAGGGGGAGACAGCAATGAACAAGCCACAGGAGACCTTGCCCTCATGGAGTTTATAGTCCATCAAGCAGACACAGACAATAAACAAGTAACAACCAAATAAATGAATGACGTAATTTCCAATAATGCTACATGCTAAGAAGAAAAAGAAAAGCAGAGTGCAATAACAGTGTTGTGCATGATGATAAAGGGGAACTGTGTTTAGATATTTATCCCAGAATGAGTATAACCCAGAGGTAAATATATGAGGAAAGAGGGATAAAGAGCGCCAAGTTCAAAGGCCCTCAGGCCAGAATGAAATTGGAAAGGTCAAGGGACAGAAAGAGGTCTATGAGGCTGGAGGTGACAGTAAGTGCCACAGAGGTCGTGGGGAGTGTTTTCCATCAGGATGCCAGAGGCTCTGTGACAGAAGACAGAAGGAAACCATCACTTCTCCGCAACTTGGAACAAAAGAGGGACTCCAGAAGTAAGAGGGTCCCTAAGCTCTGTGCACAAGCAACACAGAGGAACCTTCAGGGGAAGAGTCTCTGGCTTTGGCAACTTCGAGCCAAGAAAGGGGTTTGGCTTATTGAGTAAATGCTGGACAGAACTGGAAAAATGCCCAAGTCTTGCTGATAAAATACCACTCAGAGCCCATTCATTACACAGCCGATTTGCTTCAGCAGAACATGGACCTAAAGACAATGGGTAGAGCGCTTCTGACCTGAACAGACAGCCTTCTCCAAAAGCAGGAGGCCTCGGGTGGCTGCGCGGCCGTGATTTGCCGGTGCATCTTACCTGCTGGCCTTTGGTTTGCATTTGTTTTTTAACATAACCTCCGCAGTGTTGGCATACATGGGTGGCAGGAGTGTAAATTGGTACATGCTGGCCATAAGCATCAAAATTAATAAAAAGTATGCTTTCATTTGAACCAATAATTATACGTCTATGCATTTATCTTAAGGAAATGAGCAGAGGTGCTGAGAGGAGATAAACAAAAGGAGAAAACATAAATATCCGACAATAGTAGATGGGTTAGTGACAGGAGGGCGCTTTCACAGCCGTTTGCTATCATGTTCTAGGAAAAAACTTCAAGACAGAAAAAAATTCTACAATATAACTTTTAAGTACAGAGGCTACAAATTACTATGTGTGACACCAGCCTGATTTACATGTTCGTATTTTACTTACATTACGTACTTTAATATATGAAAGTGCTCACAGTGGTTCTCTCTTGATTGAGTTAAACTGTCAAGTTTTCTTTCTTATTGATTTTCTATTTTCTGAGGGTTTCATAATGAGCACTTTAGTTTTGCAATTTAAACAACTCTCTCAAAATGTGCTAATGCCTTTCTTGAAAGCTCTGTGTCCAAAATGCTTACTTGAGACTTCCTTAGAGCTAGCTAGCCTTCTACCTTGTGGTCTGGGACCATTCTGGTCAAGAGAATAGTAGGAGACCTGAAGGGCCCCTCCACTGGCCATTTGTCACAAGATCATACATCCCAGTGTTCCCATGGTCCCTAAATAATTAAGATAAAATAAGAGAACAAAAACAGGCTGTGACCCTCTCCTACATTGCAATTCCAAATATTCAATGTATTTTCATATTTTTAGATTAAATTTTAAAAGTTTTGTGCTTTTGGTAGCTGTATTCTTCTCCTCCTACTAGAATTATGCCCCACAGAGCAGATAAAAGTCCATTTTGTTCGTTCTTATATTCAGTACCTGAATGGTGTCTGGCAACAAACTATATAAGTATTTGTTGAATAAATGAATGAAGAAAGAATGAATTTACAAAGGTCTTGTATGCATGCATATGGAGAATAGGGGGGTGAGGGCATGTGCTGGAGGGTGGGAACAGACTGGGAGACGTCAATGGGGGAAAAAGGAGATATATGAAATACTTTAAACAATGAAGAATTTAAATAAAAAAAAATAAAGAATGAATTTAAGCCCTAATATGGGAACTCATAGAGAAACATGGCGTAAAGGCCTTGATAAATATGCTTCCATTCAGGTCAATGATCAGTAAGAAATAAAAGCATAGTACTTAGAAGAACTGAATTTAACTTTTTGCATGGGTATACTATCTTACAGATGTAGCTGAACTTTTCTTTTTGCTTCAGCAGTATTTTAGGAGCTACTAATTTCTCATATGAATGGCTTTTAACAGTGGTTTCTTTTTCACAACAAGCAAGAAGATTAAGACCTATGGGGAAAAATTATATTTATAGACTAGCTTTGCTGCCAACTTTTCCATGAAGACATAGAATGAAAGGTTGTGGGGGGACTTCATAGAGAAGAAAGAGAAGTAAAGTAAATGTGTCTAGGCAAATTGTAACCATTCTATAATTATTTCTTTTATACTATTCAAATTAAAAAATTATAAATGCAGGGACCATGCCACAAAGCCCCATGGTACTTTATACAATCCAAGTAAGTTTCCAGGATCTTGAAAATATTCTTATCACTAAACATAGTGATTCCATTTCATGGATAAAGCTAAGGACAAATAATTATTGTGGACAAAGATTTATGTATAAACAAGACTGAAACACAGATTTAAAGAAGAAATTCTATTTTATACATGAACCATAAGCTAATAGAGCTGAAAGGGAGCTTAGCCATATTAGTCAGTGTCCTCCAGAAGATCAGAAAGACAGAAGGAGGGAGGGAAAAAGAATGAGAGGAAGGGAAAGGAAGGGAGAGGAAAGAAAGGGAAAGGAAGGGAAGGGGAGGGAAGGGAAGGGAAGGGGAGGGGAGGAAAGGGAAGGGGAGGGGAGGGAAGGGAAGGGGAGGGGAGGGAAGGGAAGGGAAGGGAAGGGGAGGGAAGGGAAGGGAAGGGGAGGGAAGGGAAGGGAAGGGGAGGGGAGGGAAGAGAAGGGAAGGGGAAGGAAGGGAAGGGAAGGGGAGGGAAGGGAAGAGAAGGGAAGGGAAGGGAAGGGAAGGGGAGGGAAGGGAAGGGAAGGGGAGGGAAGGGAAGGGAAGGGGAGGGAAGGGAAGAGGAGGGAAGGGAAGGGAAGGGAAGGGAAGGGAAGGGAAGGGAAGGGGAGGTGAGGGAAGGGGAGGGGAGGGAAGGGAAGGGAAGGGAAGGGAAGGGAAGGAAAGGGAAGGGAAGGGAAGGGAAGGGAAGGGAAGGGAAGGGAAGGGAAGGGAAGGGAAGGGAAGGGAAGGGAAGGGAAGGGAAGGAAAGGGGAGGTGAGGAAAGGGAAGGGAAAGGGAGGTGAGGGGAGGGGAGAGAAGAGAGAGGAACGGAAATTTATTTTAAGTAATTAGCTTATACATTTGTGAAGACTAGCAGGTCCAAAATCTGCAGGGTAAGCTTGCAGACTGGAGATCCAATTGTGTGGCTGGATTTGGAAGACAGAGTGTTGTTGTGGGAATAACAGGAGTTACTTTGGATGCAGAGCCCTGTCTCTGCTGCTGTCTAGTTTGGAGACTGTGAATATATCCTCATTGCTAGGCCCTGGGTTCTTCATTGCTAAATAGGCACAACCATGTCATAGAGATCATCTGCCTAGCATATTGGGTAAAGATGTCCAACCCTCCCACCACCTTCTCTACTCATGCCACTATCATCTCTACTTGTAAAGGCTCGACAACACCACCAGCCTCACAGGGATGTTGCAAAGAGAGGGAACTAAACCCCACACAATAACACCCAGGAGGCTCTCATTGCTTATAAGCGGAAGGCTCAGATCTCAGTAACTGAACCAAGAGGGCTGGTGGAAGAAAAACTGATCAAGGAGGAATGACATCTGAAAAGCAAGGACATAATGATCAACTCTTGTTCAGGCTCTAGCAGAACAGTTAGTCAAGCTGGGGAATACATAGAATATCCAGAATGAGGGGGTGAGACTTTAGACCTGTAAGAGACACCATGCTCTAAAAAAATAAATAAATAAGAGCAGAAACCATAAACAATTTGAAAATATACTTGGGAGACCCAGGGAAGAATTGATGCTGCAGCTCAAATCCAAAGGCAAACTACAGGCAGACATAATTACCTCTTCCTCAGGGACAGTTATCTGCTTTACCCAAAGTCTAGTAATTTAACTGATAATGTCATCTTTAAAAAGTACCTCTAAAGCAACATCCACTTGCATTTAACCAAATATCTGAGTACCCTGGCCTAGCCAACTTGACACATAAAATTAACCATCACATTCACCCATATGCACATTTGTAAAGACTCTCAGAGAAGTGAACTTCCTAAGCTTTTTGACAAATAGACCATTGAAATGTTTCCTTAGTATTGATACATATATTTTCCTAAAGTCTGCAAAATGTCCTTGAGGGTCATATCTAGAGCTAGAAAATATCTGACAGAACCTTTTACTCTTTTATTTCACTTTTAAGGATAGCATGTCATGTTCCGAAAGAATATAGCTCATTTTTCAGAAACCTACATGACCTTATTCACTTTGCATCCCAGAAGTTCCTAGCACCATGCTTTCCATATCCTAGCCATTCAGTCCCTGCTCACTCAATTGTAACCGGGCCTTGTTCTAAATGAGCTCAATCAGAGAGTTATGCTTCATCAGCAAATTTCTCTAATTTTTATTTTCACTTTCTAAAAAATAACAGAATATACTAATAATCCCTAACATCATGTAAGTGCTAGCTACATGAAGTGTGTAGGAGTGCAGAGGAGAGCAAAGGCAGGGAAGACTCTTCATGGAGGAGGTGAGATTTTGAGGAAGAGTATGGTGCATGTAGTCAGAGAGGAAGGTGGAATATGGCAATGAAAGAAAATCGTGCGTGAAATGAAAGTGGTGAAAATGGTAAGGTGTGCTCAGTGGGCAGCAGATTGTACAGAAAGTTGTTGAGAGAAGCTGTGGGAGATGTAACTGGAGAAGTACAGGGTGTCACACTTGGAGACAATATACATAGTTTGTACTTAAAATGACTGTGTGCTATTCATAATTTTTGAATTAGGGAGTAACATGATAAAATGGCATGTTGTGGAGGGGAAAAAACCTCCACTGGACATATAAATATATTCTATTTAAACTAATCAACATGTTCTCTTTTTTCTTATGCAGCTCATTTTCTCCTATTTTTGTAATCAGACAGACTAACCCAATTCCATGTATAAATTATACAATACTAAGCTGAAAATCTATGTACTACCAAAAAAACAATTTAGAAGTAATTTTGTCATGAAAATTATTTCAGTTCAGTTGTCATAACTAATACCTGTTATTACATTTAGATGCTATTACTTGTCAGAGGAAGAATTTAAACAGGAAAACGTGGGCTGCTGAGAACACCATTAAAATGAACCATAAATCTAGGGTGAAGGGAAGAGCAGGTTTCAAAGTTAAGACAGAAGAGACACAGGTTGCACCCAGATGTCACATTAAATATTCCAGGGAGGAAGTGAGGATTGTTGGCTTGCAGCTTGTCTCAAGCAGCAAAGAATGGACTGTTTCAATGACTCCGACTGTGTGGCTGGTTTGGAGGAAAGACAGAGTGTTGTTGTGGGAATAACAGGAGTTGCTTTGGAGGCAGAGCCCTGTCTGTTCCAATCTAGTTTGGAGACTGTGAATATGTCCTCATTGCTAGGCCCCGGGTTCTTCATTGGTAAGTAGGCACAACCATGCCATAGAGATCATCGGTCTAGCATATTGGGTAAAGATGCCCAACCCTCCCACCACCTTCTCTGCTTTGGCCATTATCATCTCTACTTGTAAAGGCTCGACAACACCACCAGCCTCAGAGGGATGCTGCAAAGAGAGGGAACTAAACCCCACACAGTAACACCCAGGAGGCTCTCATTGCTTTTAAGCGGAAGGCTCAGACCTCAGTAACTGAACCAAGACGGCTGGTGGAAGAAAAACTGATCAAGGAGGAATGACATCTGAAAAGCAAGGACATAATAATCAATCCTCGCCCAGGCTCTCGTGGAACAGTCAGTCAAGCTGGGGAATACATAGAATACCCATCATGAGGGGGTGAGACTTTAAACCTGTAAGAGACACTATTCTCTAAAAAAGATAAGGGCAGAAACCATAAACAATTTGAAAATGAATACTTGGGAGACACTGGAGTTTAAGGAAAGTGATCTACTTAAATATTATGAGTACTAAAGACTGAATTTGTAATTCTTTCCTTAACACAAAGTGGGAATATGGTTGCATCATGACCAATAGGAATAAATATATTTTACTGATCCACAGAAAATTTATCTAAGATGTCTTGTCTAGAATATATTATCAATTTCCTCTATACAGCTTTGTAATGAAGTCTATGCCCACTACCATTTGCTTGAATATTACTAAAAATCAACTCACTTCCAAATCCATATGGTCTTTTATGCTTTGACGAGGAAGAAAAGATGATGAGAAATATGAGACAAATGTCTGTCAATTGAGAAGGCTGTTGGATTCCAAAGCATACAGTTAAAGGCTCTATTTATAGATGTTAAGTTCTAGATTTTCACAGTCTGGAGGAATTTTAGTCTCTTTTCTATAGATGAGGCTGTTTGCAGAGACTAATTATATATATTACTTGGTGTTACTCTGGAGGCTATGATTTGAATAGTGGATTAAATTTCTCCCAAGCACCATCACCAGAGAAGATGATTTATTTTCTGTAGTGTTGCCCTAATATGGTCCTGACGAGGAGCTGAGTTTTTCTTGTAACTTGTTCCTTGGGTTGCTAAAGGCTTGCTTTACTCATCCAGGTAAAAGTTCCTGCTTGTTCACCTCCTTCTCTGAACAAAGGCATTTTCCTCATAAACCAGTTAGTGAATGTTTCCTCTCAGGCCCTGGGACTAGCTTCTCCCAGTGAAGAGGGCTGTTCCATTGCTTTTGTCATCTTTCATCACGGAAATGTTTCCAAAAGGCAGCAGAAGACAACCAAGTTGGTCTCTGCTTTCATGAAAAGGGTGATGGAAACGGATTTCTAACAACGTTGGTCATAAATATTCGCTGGCACATGAATCTGGATTTACAACAATTAGAGATACACACATTTTCATAGAATAGTCTAAGCGTAGTCCTTCCGGGGTTGGTATACTAAGACCTGAGCACTAGTTGTTTTGGTTTCCCTGTTACAGCTGATAATATCAGACATTTAAAATGGAACTGCCCATACAGCTCCAAGCAGCTTCAAGTTGGGTGATGTTATCGGTGGTTACAAGAGTAACAGAGAACTCTGAGGCCTGGACTCTGTCTTGGCTTGTAATTTTCTTTCAGTTCTACCTTGAATCTGTTTTTATGTAGAAAGAAGCTTGGTATCAATATGTGACTAACGACTAGGATTTTTTTTTTTTTTAAGGAACAAAGAATTTGGAGACATTGAAGAGATGGTGATGAAATAGAGACATACAAAATTGTATTTGCCTGTTGAAAATCACCCTAACCCTTCCCCTGTACACATATATTAACAACAAATTGCAGGCATTCTGCACAACAGTACTTGCTTGCAAGCGTTGTAAAATGTGAGGGCATCCTTTACTCCTTCTAAGGAAGCCTTGTTTCATGATCTCTGCATCCTTCTATATAGCCTGGCTACACAAAGCAGGTTAATTCCAGAGAACAGAGCAGCTGAAAGGGGGGAGTTGAGATGGAGAGCTTTTTCAGGAGCACCGGAGTTCATCTTTCCTGAAGATCTGGAAGCTCCAAAAAATAAATGGAGAAAATGAGAACATGCATCCTAGAGCTCTAAACTTACATTCCTAGTCCCCCTCCCCACCCTACCCCCAGCCAGTGACAGCCACAGGGAGAAAGGCTAAAAAATAAACTGAGAACACATAGGTTTTCCTAAAAAAAAAAAAAAAAAGATTGGCAAGATAATGTTAAAATATATTAATCCCAGAGTAGTGTTGAGATATTTAAGTTTGTAAAACATTTGTATGAAATGGAGTCCCAGGGAGAATAATGATGGGGGAAGCAGGAAGTGATGAAAACTATTTTTTCCTGATGCAGTTGACCTAGAGCAGGGTTCAGCCAGGTGGGTACTATGGACATACACTAAGGCTAATTAGAAAAGAAAATAAGAAAAGAATGTCCAATTTGAAAATATTTTATTTATACCATTACTAGAGGCCCGGTGCATGAAAATTCATGCACTGGAGGGGGTCCCTCAGCCGGCCTGCCCCCTCTCACAGTCCAGGAGCCCTCAGGGGTGGGAGGAGATCAGGGGAAGGCAACGCCCCCATCACACCTCTGCTGCTGCCACTGCCGGTAGCGCAAGCCTCAGCTGGCCCTGGTTACCTGAGCCTCGGGCAGCTGGGCAGCCACCATCAGCAACTTGCCTGCACCTCAGGATGGCCCTGAGCAGCTGGGCAACCACCATCCCAGGCTTGCCTGTGCCTCGGGCCAGCCCAGGGCGGCTGGGGGCCTGAGGGGACTGGGGGATTCTGGAAGCAAGAGCACCGCACAGCCAGACCTGCCTGGGGCAGGCCCAGCCATGCCATGCGCCTGCTGCCCTGGCAGGGCTGAGGGGACTGGGCACCACCATCTTGTGGCTGTGGGTGCTGCCATCTTTGAGGGTGTAGCAGTCAATTAGCATATTCCATCCTTATTGGCTGTGGGTGCCACCATATTTGTGAGGGTGTGATGGTCAATTAGCATATTCCCTCTTTATTAGATAGGATTATATTAAAATATTACTAAAATTTTTATAACTGATTAACTTTTTAAATGTCTCTTAAACCTGGCTCAGTGGTTGAGCATTGACCTATGAACCAGGAGGTCACGGTTTGATTTCCAGTCAGGGAACATGCCCAGGGTTGCAGCTGGATCCCTAGTGTGGGGCATGCAGGAGGCAACCAATCAATGATTCTCTCTCATCATTGATTTTTCTATCTTTCTCTCCCTCTCCCTTCCTCTCGGAAATCAATAAAAATATATTTAAAAATATAAATAAAGTGAAAGGCTCTTAAGTTCCTTCTAACTTCCTTCAGCTCTGATTTGATTCCCTGCCTAGGTTTCAATTTTATTCCTTTTCTTTTGGGTGTGAGAGGGGAAACAGGTGACAAAAAATATATTATTTTAATTCAAGCTACTGAGATGAAAACAAAAGTTTGAAAGTAATAGTGATCAAACATTAACCTTTCTTGGGTTAGGCTGGTTTACTTTTGGCAAAGTGCATAGAGAATTCATCTGTACAGTGATCAAAGGCATTATCATATCCCAAGTCCCTGAAGTCTGTCTTGTCTCCTGCAGCAAGGTGCATTAGCTGACTAATAGTATTTCCAGAGAGAAAAGTGGAAAGGAAAAATGCTGAGCCTGACACAGAGAAGCGCTTAATAGACTTGTGTACATACATTAGCCTGTGACTCACATTGATTAGCAGAGCACATTGCCAAGTGCATCTCAGAGGGTCCATCATTAGCACTCCCTCCGATCCCGCCAGCCTTCTCTCCTCTCCAATTATCTTACAGGCTTTCCAAGCAGATGCTTTAACTTAATATTTCTTCAAGGATGAGAGAATTTAAGCAGGTTCAAGCAAACCAATTTGATGTCTCATTTTCTTGGCTGGTTTCAGCAAATATTAAGTTCCAGATATTTGCTTTATTTATAAGGTCTATATCTCTGTTAACACCTGAAATCAACTAATACTGAGTCCTTAGCTGAGCTTTTGTGAATTTTTTATAAACAAATAATTCAGGTAACACTAAGCTAAAAATGTATGAAACACACAAAAATGGAACAACTGGTAATAAATAAATTTCATTTTGTTACCCAAGTTGCTTCCCCCTACCTTGTTTTCTCCCATCTATTAATATGGAAATCGGAGATATGGTTGGAAATGAGTTGTTTTACTTGCATGATGAAACACTGATCGTTTTCTATTACCCTAAATCAAGTCCAGAAATGAAACAGATTAGGATCCTCAAATTTAAACATTCACTGAGATTTGGATGATGGTTTCTCATTCCCCTTTCACACTTTCAAGAACATTCTGTAAAGACATCACTCACAAGAACTGTTTAGACCAACTTCCTACTGCATTTTTCTCGGTGTTGGGTTGATAACCTGCATCGCCACTACGCTAACCATAGACAGGCTACAATGATAATAATCTAAAATGTAAACAGAAATAATAAGAAACTTCTACGTCTTATTTATATGTTCTCGAGCTACTCATGCTATTTCTGAAACAGCTGGAAGAGAAGTCTGTTTAAAATGGCTCCTGTTAGGATGAAAAATTCGTGTTTAATAATTTATTCACTTGAACATTTTCAGGGTTGAGCTAGGGAGAGTATTTTTCACTGCTTCGTCAGCCCTGTCTTGTGGATGCTCACCTTGCCCTTGAGATTTCATCTGAGCTGCAGTGTGTCATTATCACCCCTTTCTTCCTCCTGCAGAAGCCCTCAGGACTTGGTTCTCCTGTTGTTTGACCCTCTCAGGACCCCAGCCAGGCTCTGTTGTTTTACACAGCACATGGCTAGAGCCCATTCCCCCTTCTCCTTTTTCCCTTTAGCCACTTTTGTTGCTTCCCCATTTCCCTTCCACACCTTGCCCTTCTCCCCAACACTAATCTTTATACAAACCAATATTTTAGGATCCTAAGTCACACCACCGTGCAGACAGTCACTGGCCCAGATGCCCGGGCACAGCTGGCCTGCTGCCCCCTCTGGCCAACTATTTATATGTTCATAATGAGTGGTCTCTGGCATCTTTCACAACAGCAGGTCAAAACCATCAACCAACTGTCCAGCTGTCCTTTGCTTTCCTGCTGTCCCTACACCCTTTCTCAAGCAATACCCTTCTCTCCTGTTTTCCCAGGGACATTACAGCTTGATAGGTGGCCTCCCTTCTAATCTCCAAAGCTCATGCATCAGTCTCTCCTTTTGATGGTCTTTGCTACTTGTCAAACGTCTCTTAGGGAATTTCATCAGCATTTTCCCCCATCCTGTGTCTTCAGTGTTTTCCTTCAGTGTTTACCTGGTTTCTGCCTCCACTTTGAAAAAGTTTCCGGGGGAAGTTTGTCAATGACACTCGATGTTGCTCCACATAAACTTGTTTTAATTATGTCAGCTGATATACTCATATAATTGACACAGTTGATCGTTCCATTCTTCCTGGAATCCTCTCCCTTCTACCCTCTGTGACCACACACTTTCGTGCTTCTCCTCTGGTATTTCAGGTTTTTCTATTTCAGTCTTCTTGTCAGATCCTCTTTTCTTATTCATCTCCCAAAGGCCTGTGATCTTGGAGGAAGCCGAAGGGTGGCGCCAGGATTCAGAGCCAGACAGTAGAACGCCAGAACCCAGCTTCGCAGGCTCCATATTGTCCAATGGCTGACCCCACCAGTCACCTCCACCACTTACTAGATGGATGCTTTGGGGCCAGTTACTTGACCTCTTTGAGCACTGGCCTTCTCAGGCATAGAATGTAGGTAACATGCTTTCCAAGTAGAGTTGCTGTGAGGAATAGCTCTGGTAATAAGTGCTAAGTGTCTATAAATACAAGCTTTCCAATAAATGATGTCTATTATTATTTTATTGGTTTGATGATCTCTCAAATATTTATCTGTATATTCAAAGCCAAGCATGAGATAAAAAAGTATGGAAGGAAGATCTTTAGGGCAGCATTAGATTAAGAAAGGAGAGAGTGGGACATTCTTGTTACAATTCAAATGAACCAGTGTAATGATTATTTCAGCAATTTACCTTTAGCCTGGTTCTCCATGAAGTTGAAGAGATTCTGTTTTTTGGAGAGGCACATGGACTTGAATGCCTCACCAGCACTGTGAGCCAGAGCTTCCAACAGTCTCCTCCCTTAACTGAGACTCCATAGGGACCAATGACCCCAGATTCGCAGCTTAGGATTATTTTTGAACACCAAAGGCAGAAATATTTGATAAGAATCTATTAAGTAGGTCAGAACATTTCTAACTTCATGGAGAGTTTCTCTACCCCTTGGTTTGTAATTCAAAGAAAGAATAGTCTGTTGACTCTAGAGCTCTTGACAAAGGGTAAGTTTTTAATAAGAAGATAAAATCATGATTGTCATACAAATATAAAGTAAACATGTATCAAATATTTTATTTAACTCAGTTAATGAGGGAGCCAGTGAAATGTTATAACCAAGTCAAAGAAGAATCCTTAGACCACACATACAGAGGCCCCCGGGAATGTGGAAATGAATATACAGTTAGATGGGAAACTGGCCGTATGCACCTGTAATAACTAATTAAGTTCCACCACACACAATTCATTTGTATTTGTATGGGTAATTTTTTAAATTTATATTAGAGATGTAAAATAGACCAAAGACCATGAGAAAGAGAGCCATAACCCTAACAAAACACTTAGCAATTTTTCTGCCCATTTCTAAGTTTTTCACATTTCTTCCTGACAGCTTATCTCATAAAGCTAAAAAGGATTTCAACTGTACATTTTGCTATGTATTGATACTGTATACAGACAGATACGTGATACTCAACCAACCAGGCAGATTTAGAATATGCTAAGGGGTTCCAAAATAATATATAGCAGCCAGAGTCTGTATATGATAGAGAATGCCAGATTTCTCCTGGAGCCAGTACTTTGAACACTATGTGTCCCCATTCCAAAAATGACAGTGAGGTTTGCTCTATCCTTTTATAGTAGACGGCAGAAATTACAAAAGCAGGAAGAATAAGGTACCCCTCGTTAAGGTATAATTGAATAACAGCCTGGCTGTGGTGGCTCAGTGGTGAGCATGGACCTATGAACCAGGAGGGGACAGTTCTATTCCCAGCCAGGGCACATGCCCAGGTTGCAGGCTCCATCCCCAATAGGGGGCGTGCAGGAGGCAGCCAATCAATGATTCTCTCTCATCATTGAGGTTTCTATCTCTCTCTCTCTCCCTTCCTCTCTGAACTCAATAAAAATATATTTAAAAAAAAAAATAGAATAACAACTGTTCTGATTTACATTTCCCTCCTCATTCTTCCTTTCTTCACCCCGCTTCTGGGTTCCACTATATCAAGCTTGACACAGAATCTCCCTGGGAAGGAGAGGGTTTGGGTGGTGGTGCAATGTACACGAAGCTTGAAGGAGCATCACCGTGGCATTTCCATAACCAGCTCACAATGGAATCCTTGTCAGAGCCCCCTACGCTTTGACCCTGATGCTGAACGCCACGTCAGGGCACATGCCCCACAGTTCATCCAGCTGAGCTGGAGGAGAGCAAGGACGATGATGTCAGTGTTGGCACTCTGCTTAAGGACAACACAGCCCGCGCCTCGTGAATTACATGGAGATAGATCACAACCCTCCGCTCTGTATTTACAAAGACATCAGCAATAAACACACATACCTTTCAGTCAAAGAAAACCACAGCCACTTTCATCCTCCTGACAAAAGGAGAATCGATTTTTTAAAAATCATGGATAATTTAGAAAATACTATAAATATAACATGAGCCCCTCCTTTCTAATTTGTCAATATCGTAAGAGCATAAGGAAAGGCTGTTGTCTTTACTTTTCACCAAGACAGCCCCTTGTCAATTGCAGCCATAGCTTTCAACATCAGTGATTACGCCCGCCTTTATAAAATTTTACGACTTTCACTTTAATAATAACATAGACAAGAGCACAGGTCCTAGTTCTAGAAGCAGTTTGGGACAGGCCAAATTCCTAGAGCACTTCTGAAGAGGCTCCCATCTTCCTTGAAGAACAGAGTTTATATCCGATTTCACCGCCCCTGAATAACAATAGCAGTAATTAAACAGTGACTTTCAAACTCTTTATAAATACCTTTCATTGTTAAGCTGCTCCTTCAAAGAGATAACTAATCACTGTTTCTTTTACAACCCATCAAGCATGGCTTTTAAAAATAAAGATATTGGTGAAGACTTTCCCCATAAAACAGGGCGGATAGCCTGGTGGAGTTTGCAAGCCAACCCTTCCTTTATTCATAAAAAGCAAAATCCTATCATTCATTTGAGAGTATGGTCACTTACTAAGAGACAAATGGGTATGTAACTGAAGATCCAAGTCAGAAATCCTTGTAAATATATTGTTTCCCTAAGCACACATACACACAAAGCCTCAGAGAAGAAGGCACTTGTATATTGTTATTGAATTTCTATAGGAAAAAAAAATATGCTGGGAGAGATATAGCTTCTAATCCTTGCAGAATGCACTAAAAACCTACAGTTCCAGTTCGAAAAACAAAAGCAATTTTGCATTTATTCTCACTAATTCTTGCCTTTCCTAATAATAGATAATATGGGATGAGTGTTTGATACCTGCCAAACACTGACCTAAATCTTTTACATTCATTAATAATTAATTATTGATAGCCCTTACAACAATATATGAGGCAAATAGTAGTATTATCAGTCTCTTTTTATGGATAAGAAAGACTGAGGATTTGAAAGGTTAAAGCTTGGGCAAAGTCACAGAGCCATAGCAAGCATTACCTTTCCTGTGTTTTACAACAATGGCTTAAAAAACTTAGTAGTTTCAGTGTTGAGATTCTGACACACAAGTAATCATATCTGGAAATGCTTCTTAGGCTCTGTTATTAACATTTTCTAAGCCCTTTGCAGTTTACTTTAGGGTTCCAACATGCACAATACAGAAATTTCTTTGTCTTTTATCAACTCTTTAGCTCAAAAACTCCAGTTTCCCTGTAAAGGTCCTTTTCCAGGTCCTCCTTGTGTTTTTCTCTATTCCTCTGACTTCATTAAATTTTCAAATAATACTGTCCTTGGCCCAGGTGGCATGGCTCAGGGGTTGAGCATCAACCTATGAACCAGGAGGTCAAGGTTCAATTCCAGGTTTCGGGCTCCATCCCCAGTGTGGGGCATGCAAGAGGCAGCCAATCAATGATTCTCTCTCATTACTGATGTTTCTATCTCTCTCTCCATCTCCCTTCCTGTCTGAAATAAATAAAAATATATTTTAAAAAATAATAATATTGTCTTGGTGTCCTTTATTTATTCTACTTATTATTATTATTATTATTAATTATTATTATTATTTTACTGACGTGATCTTTTTCATATCCTTTCAGTCTGATTCAACAGGAGCTGAGTTAGACGAACAACAGTAAATGCTAAGGCTATAGGGAATGTATTAAGTAATGGTTTGTCAGAATATTTTACACTTGTTGCTGACCTAATATTTTAATTGTTTAAACTGTTAGGCAATAGAGAAGAAAATAATCATTGTCCCAAACACACAAAAAAACAATAATAAAATTTCTATCTTGAAAGAGCCAACCCTCTTCATGTACTCTCTTCGGACCTATATATTGGGGAGACAGGAAGGTGCAGATGTTGCCCTCCCAGAAGCTCCTCAAAAGTGTGAGCTGTTTTCAAGCTGTGTGGACCTTCCATTAAAACTGCAAGAAGGGCTGAAGCTTGATCATTAACATCTTAATTATCCTTCGTTCTCTGATGAGGTTACAACCTTCAGGACAAAAATAGGATGTGGGCTTCCTGCATAAGGGAGGTGGAGTCTTCCACTAGCTTACCGACCCTCTCTGTTAGATTGCACCCATTTCCTGAATTCACACACAAACTCCCTCTTCTGTTATTCAATAAACCTTTTTAAGGAGTCATTACTTTGTTTTCTCTGAGGGCTGAGATCCTGCCTTCCTTGATGAAGGGATAGTCTCCTGCCCTTAAGAAGCACACAGTTTAGTGGATGAGGAAAGTGAAACTGGGAACATCCAAATATAACACAATGTGCACGATGGGATTTTTGAAGTACAGAGTAATTTAGAAGCTGCTGAGATTCTGGAGGCCTAATGCAGAGTGCGACGAAGTCATTCTATTCCTCTCACCCTGTGCTCCTGCCTCTTCACAGTGTAACCAGTTCCCTCCCAGCAACAGCGGAATGATTTGAGAAGCCCAGTGCAAAATGAAAATGTAGAGATACCAAAATATGAAAAATTCCCCTTTCTTCATGATCTCTCTCTCTCTCTCTCTCTCTCTCTCTCTCTCTCTATATATATATATATATATATATATATATATATATATATAATCTCATGGTGTGTTATATTTGCTCTTTAGTGTTATATTCCCTGGGGCACAGAGTCCCTCCACCCCATCAGAAGTGCTTCACCCCATCACTCACTCAGTGTGTATGCTGAACCCGCCAGCGCTGGGAATAAGTAATACGTCATGTCCCAGTCAGGGGCAAGAGAGTCAAGCCAGACATTTTCCCTTCCCACTGGGTCTTCTCTCAAATCTGTGGTGGGCAGTTGTCCTTGAAGAGGTAGCAGTCTCCAAGATAGGACCTCTGGGTAGCTGGATTGGGGGTGGGGGAGAGACTTGCAGCAGGTGGACATGTCATAGCACTGCCAGCTTCAGGCAGTGACAATCACCGTCCCCTTCTGCCCCAAGATGCCATTGGACACTTGCAAGTGATCCTCTCTCCTCACATCCGTACCCAGATCACAGGGGTGAGGGAGTCGGATGGGAGGATAGCAACACCAGTAGGGGTAAATGAGGTCAGGGGTCAGGGGAACAGGCTGCTCCTGAGAACGCTGGAAGGCAGGGAGGTCAGGGGAGAAGGAGGTATGTGAACCGAGACTTCAAGCTTACCACATCTACTCTACTGTTCAAAGTTATAATTATTATTTTGAATATCAAGGCAGCAACCTCTAAGCATTAAATTCTTACTGTGAAGCCCTTCTGAGGACAAGGTTCTGGGTCTGTGTGACTGCACTGGCCTGGTGCTCATGTGGCCGCCCTGCTCCTTGCCAGCAATCTCCCAGCTATCATCCTACCGATGTCACGTATTCATTACTCTAAGAAAGAAAGCTGCTGTGCATCCTTCTTGATTTTTCTCTGTCAATAACATCTTAACAATATTAAGTCTTCCAGTCTATGAACAAAGAACGTTTCTCAATTTATTCAGGGTTTGTTTTTTGTTTTTTTTCATTTCTCTAAGCAATGTTGTATAGTTTTCAATATATAGATCTTTTTCAGACTTATATCTAAGAAGTTTACATTTTTGATGCATTTTATTTATTTTTTATTTTTTTATTTTTTATTTTTTTTTAATATATTTTATTGATTTTTTACAGAGAGGAAGGAAGAGGGATAGAGAGCTAGAAACATCGATGAGAGAGAAACATCGATCAGCTGCCTCTTGCACACCTCCCACTGGGGATGTGCCCGCAACCAAGGTACGTGCCCTTGACCGGAATCGAACCCGGGACCCTCCAGTCCACAGGCCGACGCTCTATCCACTGAGCCAAACCGGTTTCGGCTTTTTGATGCATTTTAAATAGCATTACTTTTTAAATTTTAATTTCCCAGGAGATTACATAGTTCCCTTAGGTCACAGCACCTGTTTTAATTTTCTAGGTTACTGTGTTCACATCCTCACTCATTCAAAATTCCTGCAGAAATTTTCCAGGGATTGTACCGCCACCTTTCTCCTTCTCACATAAGTCATTGAAGCGAAGTCCTGATCTTCCTCACACAAGTATACCCAGCCTGCTGGTGCACTATATAACAGGAGATTGGGAAAGGTACTTAGTGAGGAACTAAATGAAGTTATCTATTTAATTGGGAGGATAGCTTTAAGGGAAATTTCTTTTTATAAACTTCTGAGGGTGATCCATTTGACAACCATACCCCAGATGCTGAGCCTCTTCGAGGACAGAACAGAAAATAAGAATATTTTGCTCAGCCAATGTGGCTCAGTGGTTGAGCGTCGACCTATGAGCCAAGAGGTCACAGTTCGATTCCTGGTCAAGATACATGCCCAGATTGTGGGTTCTATCCCCAGGGTGGGGCATTCAGGAGGCAGCCGATCAATGATTCTCTCTCATTATTCCTATTTCTATCTCTCTCTTCCTCTACCTTTCTCTCTGAAATAAAAAAAAAAAAATTATATATTAAAAAATAATATTTGAGTAGGCTTCCTTTGAAGTACCATGGATCAAACTCTCTAGGGGACATGTGTATATCTATACGTATTATATTAATTGATGGGAGACCAGAATGCCATTTAGGGAGTCACTTTTTCCAGAGCACTGGATAGTGTTTGGGTCTCTAATGGGATTAATTTAACTAAGACAGTTAATTCAATCAATTCATTCCCCCAGAGAACTTTTTACTCACCCCCATTTTCCACTGAATTAAGGACACACACATTTCCTTTCTTTTCTTGTATTTATGTTTTGCATTATTCCTTTGGTAGCTTAGCATTTAAATTACAAAATGAATTAAGAAAAAAGATTAATTATGGATTCTGGCAGAGCTGTAAAGCTTTTGGTAAAAGCTTAGAGTGCAATTTATTTCTAAAATCACAGAAGAGTGTGGTCTTAAGAGCCACTGAATCATATTCTGGAACGTGGATCTGGAAAAACAAATCTCTATCCAAATTTAATAGATTTGTTTAAGTCATGTAAACTGGGAATCTGAAAAAAAAATAAACATCTGTGTGTGTGAATTTTAGTATGTGTCATAATCCTGTATTCAGCCTCAGAGTTAGAACCATTTTTATAGCTTGGTAAGCACACCCAGAAGTTTTAAGTGCCATGCTAGTCATTCACATTATTAACCAAAATAGCACTCAAAAAGCATTATGATTCTCATAATACATATGACCCAAGTTTACTGCTGTGTATATGAGTCAGATTGGGACTCTTTAGATTTGGGATTTGGGTCCAAATTTGTCATGGTTGACAGTGTAATGTTGAACAACAACTATTACCCTTTTGTACTAGTTTGATGAAACTGCCATAACAGAATGCCACAGATTGGGTGGTGTAAACAATAGAAATTTATTTTCTCACAGTTCTGGAGGCTAGATGTCCAAGATCAAGGTATCTACAGGTTTGGTTTCTTTTGAAGTCTCTCTCCTAGGTGTGCAGATGGACACTGTCTAAGCCAGTTCAGGATGCTATAACAAAAATACCGTAGACTGGGTGGCTCAAACAATGAAGATTTATTTCTCACAGGTCTGTAGGCTGAGAAGTCCAAGATCAAGTCACTGGCAGATTCAGTATATGGGGAAGGGCCACTTCCTGGTTCATAATCTTCTGGCTGAATCCTCACATGGAGACAGGGGCAAGGGAGCTCTCTGAGATGTATTTTATAGGGTATAAACCCCTTTCATATCTACCTTCATGACTTAATCTCCCCCAAAGGCCCCATCTCCAAATACCATCACACTGTAGATTAGGTTTCAACATATGAGTTTGGGGGTGAGGATACAAACATTTAGTTTACAGCAGGCACCTTCTCTCCATGTGTTCACATGGCCACCTCTCTGTGCATTCATGTGACTGGGGTTTTGACTGTGTGTGTCCTAATGACCTCATATGATAAGGACACTAGTCAGACTGAATTGGGGTCCACCCTAAAGACCCCATTTTACTTTAATTGCCTCTTTAAAGGACCTATCTACAGTCACATTTCGAGTACAGGGGATTAGGGTTTC
Source organism: Plecotus auritus (assembly GCF_963455305.1). Taxonomy (NCBI): domain Eukaryota; kingdom Metazoa; phylum Chordata; class Mammalia; order Chiroptera; family Vespertilionidae; genus Plecotus; species Plecotus auritus. The sequence goes on from NC_137771.1 coordinate 210,274,213, forward strand.
AACATGTGAATTTGGAGAAAACAATTTGGCTCATAACACTCTTTAAGCCTTTGCTTCTTCATTCATAAAATGTATGGATCAGCTAAAATATCACCAAAAGCTGTTCAGCATTTAAGGGTTAATGTTATTTTGAAAAGACTACCACTGTCTTTTCTATAAATAAATACTGTGGTATTTAGTGTCCTTGGTTGCAAATACCATAAAATGATTCTAGCTAACATAAGATGAAGAAAATTTGTTGAGAAACTGGGGGAGGAGGTGCTCAGGGAGTAAGGGGGAGGGCAGAGGCTTTGACTAATGAACTGGAGGGACCCTATGAGACATTCCCTGATTCCTTGCATTCAGGCAGGAACGGGAGATCTGGCCTGTGGGGTGTCCACTGTGGGAGGCTATACCCAGTTCCCACCAAAACTCCACACAATGAAAGGGAGGGGGCATAGTCCTGAAAGGGCAGTGAGAAACCACAGCAAGAGAGTGATGGTATGGAGCATCCCCCCTCAGACCCTGCAAAATGACAGATAGCCACTAAAAACAACTTATGATATTTAATTAATGGTAAGTTAAATGTGGTAGGAAGAGCTGATAAAACAATAAAACAAGCAATTTCCTGATGTTTAGTGGCTCTTAACAGTCATATTTTGAAAATAAATAGTCTAAACCAAATTCAAATTAGCTCAGCTGGCGTGGCTCAGGGGTTGAGCATCGACCTATCAACCAGAAGGTCATGGTTGATTCTGGTTAGGGCACATGCCTGGCTAGCAGGCTCAATCCCCAGTAGGGGGCATGCAGGAGGCAGCCAATCAATGACTCTCTCTTATAACTGATGTTTCTCTCTCTTTCTCCCTCTTTATTCCTCTCTGAAATCAATAAAAATATATATATTTTTAAAACCCTCAAATTAGAATTACAATTAGAGTGTGCTACATTAAAAAGATTCACTATCATTTTTTTTTAACTCAGAAATCTTGCTAGGCTTTAGTTATCTCATCTGTGAAATGGGAATACATCTGCTTTATTTGATAAAAGTGAGACTTGGAAATAGATGAATTTGGGGCTTACGCCTTAACAACTGTAAGCTTTAAGATTACATATTAAAGATGTGATAGAGTTTTTTTCCTATCTTTCATCAAAGTCCCTGTTATTCATCTTTCACTGGTTCCTTTTGCAAAGGTTAAGTCTCCCAAAGGAGGAAAACTGCTCATTATAAATTGATCTTCTTATTGATTTTCATAACCTCAATTCCCTTATAGATATTTTCTTACGATTAATTCTGTTATACAGCTCTTTCCCCCATAAGCTTCCTGGAAATTGCTATCTGCATTGTACTAAAATGCTAATAATCACACTTAATTACTCTTATATCCGTAGATTTTCTTACATGCTCTATTTTCCTCAACTCTACTCTGAAATATAAAGTGCTTGGGTTTTTGTTTGTTTTTAAATATGTTCTCTTTTTGGTCCAAACTTTAGATATACAACAAGATTATCATTACAGCCTAGCTATTCAAAACTTCTTTTTAGATATGAAACATTATTTTGGATATCCTAAGAATTTCAAGTTTTTATTGACCTCACTGTAATTCTCATTTTATTTCCAAACATTTTGAAACCTTTTTATACTGATTCCTATTTTGCTCATTTTTAGTTAAAGGATCTGAAAAGCCTGATTGCAGTGTATTAGGCTTTTCCTTTCCATCCCCACTAGGAATTGATATCCCCAAATGCTCACTTATTTAACATTAATAAGTAGCAACGTGTCAATTCTGTTCCAGACATAAGAGTTAGTTCTCACTAATATTCCTTCATAAACCATGGTAATTATTGCACTGTCTTGTTTTGCTTTATTATTATTATTATTTTTTTTGCTAACAAAATTTTGTAGTGAAAACAAAAGACTACCTTTGCTCTACTGTTTTTATTTTATGCAATAATAAAGGGGACACTACCTATTCACTTCTTGCAAACACACATCCAGGAATAGGGAATCAGATGAGATCACTAAATTACCTGGAAGGGGTCTCATAAAAGTTTCCAAACTTTTAAATCAGTAAATTTTTTTTTCAAGTAAATTCATTCATAGGGCTAATAAACCGGAGGGACACAATTGCTGTGTTGTTTTTTTTCCCCAGTACAAAGATATTGAAAAAAATCCAAATTGATAACTTTTTAAAACTTCAACATCACTAAATGAGAACAATGAGTCAGTTTTTATAAACGTAAGACCTTGAAAAGTGGAATATCATTATAGATGACATTTGCAGTCATATCAACTTCAGAATCTCATTTACTTTTGTATTTTGCTAAAGTTACATAATTTCAGAAAGACCTGGAGTTGCAAACAGTAATCTTTATTTTCCAATGTGCCTCACACTCTAATATTCTTCACTGTAATCTGGACACTGGAAACAGGATGTAGTTGGTTGTTTTTATTTCAAAGGTAAATCCCCGACCACATCTGCCATCTGCTCACCTTCCCCTGCACAAAAATAAAAGTCAGACAAGAAGTTTTCAGGTAAAACCTGTAAAAGATAATATCACACCTTGGCAGGCTACCCACTCACTCGCTGTTGCACAACTACTGCTAGGCGGCGGTGAACGCACATAGAGAGCGGAGGCATCCATGCCCAGGCTAATGTTTAATTGGAGTTGGCACATGTGAGCTATGGCAGTGTACTCACTCATATAGTTTTATTTGAAAGGGCAAGCACAGGCCTGAATTTTTACAAGAAAAAGAAAACAAGTCTTCCTAATCTGTGCACATTTGCAAGAAGTTCAAGTATAAGCGGGTAGACTGTAGATCCTTCTTCCAAGGACTATCCTCCAACAGGTTGACCTAGAAGAACTACTTAATGAGTTAGCTGTGTTTCAAGAGATGTAGTTTGAGAAGCCCTAATCTTGTCCAACTACTTTTTTATGGACGAGACAGTGAGACCAAGGGAAGTCTAGTAAACACACAACACACTTCCTTCCCATTGCTCATGCTATTGTCTTCACTTGAACTCCATATCCCTTCAATACCAACTGGCAGAATCTTACTCATTGTTTATGATCTCTCTCTCTCTCTCTCTCTCTCTCTCTCTCTCTCTCTCTCTCTCTCTCTCTCTGTCTCTCTCTTTCTCCCTTCCTCTCTCTTTCTCCCTCTCTCTTTCTGGAACCCAGAACATCTGAAATGCAATTACCATGTTTCCTTATTTCAGTGATCGGCAAACTCATTAGTCAACAGAGCCAAATATCAACAGTACAATGATTGAAATTTCTTTTGAGAGCCGAAAACCCGACTTCTGCGCATGGGCCACGAAGTTTCAACCACACTGTACATGCATGCCCGCACGTGGTATTTTGTGGAAGAGCCACACTCAAGGGGCCAAAGAGCCGCATGTGGCTCGCGAGCCGCAGTTTGCTGACCACTGCCTTATTTCATCCTGTATCTGAGAGCATAAACCTCTTCCTCTCACTTTGTTATAGTACTTGCAATGCCTAACAGCAGACCTATATGTTGTAGGCACCAATTCACTACCATTTATTGAATTGTTCACCCGAAGACATGATCCTCAGTAGGTCATTCACATCAAAATGGTTTATATTTTATTTGATTTAATGGAATGGTTTTCTGCAGTCCCTTTCACATTCTTAGAATTCTGTATATTTCTTCCATATTACAATATTTTTTCAGCTGCTTTGGTTCTTTCCCATTGAATACTCTTAAAAATATAACAGTTTAAATTGGCAAGTTTTACAGTATTAGAGGAAGTGCTACAAGAAAGGTAAGAAAGTGTCAACAGTGTCTGCTTCCCCATGTGCTTTGACTGAGGGGTTGATAAAAGATTAAACAATTGACATTAAGTTTTCTTCAAAATTATAATAAATATATGTCCTTTTGTGTGTTTGATAACATAACACATTCTCTCTTAATTGTGTATAGGTATGTGTTTTTCATAATCCTCTCAAACTATACAGAATGGTGTATATGTAAAAGTGTTAGTCTATCTTTTGTGGAAGGTTTAATTTTTCCAGAAGCAGACACTGAGATGGAATTTGGCAAATACAGTGTTTATTAGGCATCAATATCATCCGAAGGGAAGGGGGTAAAGCAGGGTGGGGCAGAGGGAGAGGTCCCCATGGAGAGCCCAGGCGTGTGTATGGTGCATCCAAGATGACACACATTGGGTGGAAGTGGCTGGGCCTTCATACCCCTGTCTGGGTCAGTCATTGGCTCTGTCCTGCCTGGGAAAACATGTGCTTGAGCACATTGGCTCCCTGCAGATGGATCAAGTCCTGAGGAAGCTGACAACTGGAGACAGTCTGCTGAGACAGAAACTCCTTCCTTGGGGGTGATCTGGGTGGCAACTCTCTGTGTCTTACAGTGTCTCTTTATACAACCTGAAACGGGGACAGAGTTTATTTTTTATTTTATTTTGAAATTGCAAAACAGACAAACAGCTAAATTGACATCAGTCTGCAGTCCCAGCTAGACGTTCATTAATGAGCCCATGACGCCCTCAATGTACCTGGGCTGTTTATTCCGAATGCTGCAGTTTCACAACATTTATTACATTCTACACAGTGAATCCTGGCATCACGTGATACTGGTGACACTGAAATTTCCAAACTCAAAACCTCCTAGAGTGTCTGCCTTTTTTAAGATTTCAGTTTCTGAGATAAGTAGAATTGACTAATTAGCCAGACTTCCAGATGATTTGTTCAGTTTCTCTGAGCAGATGAACCATTTCAGGACTTGGGGATTTGGATCACTTGTCTGCCATGTGGCAGTTATGACTATGTGATAAGAATGATGAGAAATTAAGATTGTAAACTCCTTTGTAGAAATCACAAATCAATATGACTTGTAACAAGATAGTCTCTAATAATAGAGGTTCTCTTTACTGAATCCAATTGTATTTAGATGGTGTCAGATGCCAAGCTTAAAAGAGAAAATCTTGCAATGCTTCAAACTCAAATATCTCAATAATGATGGCATGTTCATTGGTAGCTGGAAAGTTCTGTTTCAAATTTTTGCTTTCACATCATCTATACCACATTGAAAAAAAATTTTTTTTTGGCCTAAACCTATATTTATGTTTTAAAACCTTAAGAATAAACCTTTTTTTTACACAGAAGTAGTTTGAGGGTTATTCAACTTTTACTAGAGGTCTGTTGCATGAAGATTCATGCAAGAATAGGCCTTCCTTCCCCTGGCTGCCAGCACCAGTTTTCCTCCGGCACCCAGTACCCAGGCCTTCAGTGTTTGCTGCAGCCTGAGCACTGCTCGCTCCTGTAGCTCCCTCCACCCCCCGCCCTTCCCCTCATAGCAGGTGTCCTGCCCCACCCGGCCACTCCACACCTGTGTATGCAAATTAATCTGCATCTTTGTTGGGTTAATTTGCATACTCACTCTTGATTGGCTGGTGGGTGTCATGGAGGTATGGTCAATTTGCATATTTCTCTGTTATTAGTGTAGATAATAGTTTTTATTACTAAAATATTTTGGTTTATTTTTTTAAAATTTTTTGTTGGATGTGAAGGACCAAAAATATAAATTTGAATTAATTTTAAAACTCTCACCATTTCAAGTCCTGCCTTTACTGCCATGAAACCACTACAGTGCAATTATTTTTTAATAAATGAATAGTACTTTCAATATGGTAGTGAATAGATGTACCTTTGCTTAGGAGATTAATGACGTGTGTGTATATGTGTGCCTTTGTGTGTATTGTGTGTACTTTATTAAGAAAGATAAATGCAAGAAAATACTAAAGGATATGTTGATTCACTGAATTGCAATATTTTCTCAAATGAGAACTTATGACTTTTTGGAAAAAATATGCCAAACTAGAAAGATGGACTTATTTTAGACATCAAAGGAAAGCAAAATCGTGGTTAAGAGGGGGAACACTGTAGTAAAAATATAGAGGCTATGAAAAGGACAATTAAGAAATATATTTTAATAATAAACAAAGGTCTACGACTTCACCACTAGAAGTTTAAAAATTATGTACACATAGATGCTAACCAAAAATAATCATATATTAGTTTTCAAAAGTAGTCTCATCATATTTTTAAAAATTAGCATGTAGACTTTCCTGACTACCATGTAATTAATATGTAAATCAATGATAAAGAGGACAGTGAACATTTATTTTTAAACTACAAAATATATGGCAAAGTAACACATGGGTTAAAAAAGAGTAAATCATAATGGAAATTACAAACTATTTAAAATAGAGAAAAAATTAATATGCAATATATCAAAACTTGAGGACACAACTAAAAGTCGTTCTTATAAAGAATTTTATAACTTCAAATGTATTTAAATACTAATTATAAAAAAGTGAAGATTGAAAATCATTTTAAAGTAAATTGAAGAACCAAATAATAAAGATAAAGGCAAATATTAAAAAATTAAATAGAATAGAAATAGAAATAACTAACAACATAAAATCAGGTTATTTGAAATAAATAATAGATAAATGTCCAGCAAAACATGTCAATAAAAAATGACATAGAAATATTAGAAGGAATGAAAAATTTGAGGAGGGTATAACTATAGATAGGGGTTTCTTAAATCATAAAGAATACTATATGAATGCCAATACATTTGAATACTTAGGTTAAAGGGATACTTTTCTTAAAAAACATATTACCAAACCTGATGCAAGAAGAAATATAAAATATTAATATGTCAAGGGCTAATGAAAAATTCCTCTGCATTTCATTGAAGAGCAAACATAATAAAAGTTTTGAAGTAAAAGCATTCAAATCAGGGACAAGAAAAGGCTACCTCCTACCACGGCTTCTAGTAAACATTACAATGGAAGTCCTAGCCCAGGCAATAAGAAAACCAAAATGAAAGAAAATATACAGGAATTGGAAAGGAAAAGAAAAACTTTCAATATCTGCATTATTTCATTGCCTAAAATATCCATAAGATTACAAACTATAAGACATAGGAGTGCTAATGCAAAAACTAACAAATTTTAAAATCTAATCTAAAACAACATAGCAATAGCTAGTAAAATATGGAGAACCTAGAAAAATATGTTTTTCAATATGTAAAGTGTGAATGAAATCAAAGTAGTATTTAAAGACACCAAAAGTAACTTCAAAATGAAGAGATATAACATGTTCTTAGAATTTATGATGCTCTTCAGATAAAGCATCTATAATAATAAAAGCGAAATATGCTAATTAGACTGGACAGCTGAATGACCTTCTGGACGTCATTCTGGACATCCTTCCAGACAAAGCCATGGTGGCGGGGGCCGAGGCAGAGGAGGTTACAGGTGATCAGGCAGGCAGGCAAGCAGTTATGGGCAATCAGGCAGGCAGGCAGAGTAGTTAGGGGTGATGAGGCAGGCAGGCGAGCAGTTGGGGTGATGAGGCAGGCAGGGAAGTGGTTAGGGGTGATAAGGCAGGCAGGCAGAGGTGGTTAGGGGTGATCAGGCAGTCAGGCAAGCCAGTGGTTAGGAGCTAGCAGTCCCAGATTGCGAGAGGGATGTCCGACTGCCGGTTTAGGCCCAATCCCACAGGGACTCCTGTGGGATTGAGCCTAAACCGGCAGTCGGACATCCCCTGAGGGTTTCCAGATTGCGAGAGGGTGCAGGCAGGGCTGAGGGACCCCCCCCCCCCATGCACAAATTTCGTTCACTCGGCCTCTAGTAAAAGCATATAAAGCAATGGGAGAACTTGCTTTTGAAATACATACATACACAGTAAGTTTCTCAATAATATCATAAGAAGTTAGTAGTGTGAAAGGTGAGGAAAGGGGAAGGATTGATGTATGTGATTGGGAAGGGATAAACAGTTATCCCTAGCAGTATTGCATTCCTTTCAATCTTAACCTCTTTGGTGATTATATAGATGGATATTATTCTTCTCCTATACCAGAGGTCGGCAAACTGCGGCTCACGAGCCACATGTGGCTCGCGAGCCGCAGTTTGCTGATCTGTTGACTAATGAGTTTGCCAACCACTGTCCTATACCATCATATTTATTGTATATCTTATATAATAAAAGCCTAATATGCTAAGTGTCCGGTCAACCAGTAGGCCAACCAGTCAGCCATTCAACCAATCAAAGTGTAATATGCTCATGATATGCTAAGGCTGCTCAACCACTCACTATGGTGTGCACTGACCACCAGGGGGCAGACAGTTGACCGGTTGACCAGTTGCTATGATGTGCACTGACCACCAGGGGGCAGACGCTCTGACCAGTAGGTTAGCTTGCTGCTGGGGTCCAGCCAATCGGGACTGAGTGAGATGGGTCAGACATGCCCTGTAGCCCTCCTGCAGTCCCTCCCTGGCTGGCCAACCTCCTGCATCTCTCCCCGGCCCCGATTGTGCACCAGTGGGGTCCCTTGGCCTGGCCTGCCCCCTCTCGCAATCTGGGACCCCTTGGGGGATGTTGGAGAGACAGTTTTGGCCAGATCCTGCAGGCCAGGCCAAGGGACCCCACTGGTGTACAAATTTGTGCACCAGGCCTCTAGTACTAATATATAAAAAGTCAGGGGCAGTCACAACCAAAACAACCAGATGGACAACCGAACAACAGGTTGCGTGGGGTGACAAGGCCTGCAGGGGGGTTAGTGAGGGACAACCAAATGACTGAACGGCAGGCTGCATGGGGTGACCAGGCCAGCAGGGGGGTTAGTGAGGGATGACCAAACAACTGAGCAGCAGGCTGTGTGGAGTAACCAGGCTGGCGGGGGGGCAGTTGGAGGTGACCAGGCCAGCGGGAGTGGCAGTTAGGGGCAATCAGGCTGGCAGTGGGGGCAGTTAGGGGTGATCAGGCAGGCAGACAGGTAAGCAGTTAGGAGCCAGCAGTCCTGGATTATGAGAGGGATGTCTGACTGCCGGTGTAGGCCCGATCCTGGGGATCAAGCCTACACCGGCAGTCAGACATCCCCCGAGAGGTCCCGGATTGGACAGGGTGCAGGCTGGGCTGAGGGGACTCCCCCCCTCCCCCCCCCCCGGCTTCTAGTATTTTATAATTCTCTAAACCAGTGTTCGGCAAACTCATTAGTCAACAGAGCAGCAAATCACAGCTCACAAGCTGCATGTGGCTCGCAAGCCGTGATTTGCCGATCACTGCTCTGAACCATTATTTTCACTTTATCTATCTATCTATCTATCTATCTACCTACCTATCTATATAATTTTTAAATGTTCCTGACAACTATGTGCTCCTTTTATGGGGATTAAAAAATACCAGCAAAAACTGTGAGTTATGGAATTTGGAAAGTCAATGGGCTCACTTGTCATCATTATACCTCAGTTGTTCTCACACATTCAAGACCTAAATCTATTACACATTCAGGTACAATGATACAGGCCATTTTATTTATTTCAAATGCAGTATTCTTTGATTAATAACTCTCAGAATTTAACAGGAAGAAGATGTCTTTCCAGACACAATAATCTCAGAGTCCTCAAGTTTCTTTTCCTTTGACAGCTGCCATTGCAGCAAAGATTCATTTTTATCTCCAGGGGAAAGGGAACCTGCTGCAAAATGTTCAAATTCAGATTCACTGAAGCGTTAAATACAAGTTGCACATCTTCTTAGGACCACAAAGAATTACCAAAGTCTAACTATCATTAGAGTACGAAAGGTAAAAACGAGTGTTTTCCTCCTTAAAAACCCTACGTGAAATATTAAGCCAGAATGTTAAAAAGTACCAAATATAATAAAAAATGAGCTGTTTTGTTTTGTTTTGTTTTACTCTCTTTTGTTTGCTTTCATAGCATATGGAACAGAATAGAATTACCCAAAGTGAAGAGCAACTGATACAAGAAAAATCCTGGTTTCCTAACTACATAACAATGAGTATATTAAAAAATTATTTATCAACATAATTCAGTGTCCTGTGTTGATTTTACAGTATTTGACATAAAAACCCATTTCAAGTCTCATATCTGTTTATGAAGTGACTTATGATTCAGTATGAATATATAACTCAGATTTGAGAAACTTAGAAACCAAACAGAACTCAGGTTCTCTTTGTGTTGAACCCTGGAAAAGACACCTACTCTGTGCTTTCTGCTGCTTTGAGAGATTCCAAGTTTATAAAACACTACCCTACTAGGGGAAAGTTCTCAAAATTCAAAAAATTCATAGTTTTTAAGAGAAGCACTATTCAGTTGATTTGGCACATCAGGATTGGAGCTGGGATGCATATCTTCATTGTATTGTTTCACAAAATGTTGATGTCACTATTTCTCTTTCTGGCCTTTGGGTCTGATTCTGATAGAGGGCATTAAAGTCTCCAACTATAACAGTGGATTTCACTATCTCGCCTTGTAGTCCTATTAGTGTTTGCCTGACATAATTTGATACTCTGGGGGCGCACGGTTATGTCTTCTTGGAAATTGACCTCTTTATTGTTATGTAATGTCTCTCTTTATCCCTGATAGTTTTCTTGCTTTAAACAAAAACTGTCTTTTATTTGTAAAATAGTAGGACCCTAAACATCCTATTTATGTTTTAAATTTTATGGGATTTCATATTTCTCAGAGAGAAGATTTTATGGTTATAGCATCTGAAAAACAGAGTTTCAAAGACAAACTAAAATTCAGGTTTTGAAGGTTGCCAAAAATATGACAAAAATCACAAAACCCAGACAGTGTGAGTAACCATGTCCCATGCTTTTTCCCAGTCATGTAAAATTTGACACATGACTTCTGTTTTCCTGGGTCTCAGTTGGCCCTTTGGAATGTTTCAATGGCCTCTAATAAACCTTAGAAATGTGAGTAACCTGAGCATCAGACTTTAAGACTATGAGATGTTTGCTGCTAATCACCTATTTGATTTAGTAAAAATAAGCAACACATTGACTACTTTGGGATATACAACTTTACTAATAATATAGTAACTTCATTTCCATGACCTGCGTTAAGAGTCTAACCAAAAGCACGCAGTGACATGACTTAGTTTAAAAATAAAGAAATGATGTATCAATGCAGGTTTATTGAGTGTAACAAATGTACCACTCTGGTATCAGATATTTATTCTGTGGGAGGTTGTACTTGTACAGGAGTAGAGAGTATGCCAGAACTCTGATTTCCACTCAGTTTTGCTGTGAACCTAAAGCTGCTTTAAGAGATAAAGTCCATTAAAAATAAAGAAAAAAACACCTTCTCTTACAAACAGTTGACTTTCCATTTATACAATGTGTAAAGCGAACAAGCCAGTCAGAGAAAGATAACTATCACGTGATCTCACTCATGTAGAATCTAATGAGCAAAATAAACTGTTGAACAAATTAGATTGAAAGACACAGAAGCATGGAACAGACTGCCAAATCGCACAGGGAAGATGGGAGAGAGAGGGTGGGTGGGAAGAGATCAACCAAAGAACTTGTATGCATATATGCATTATCCATGGACACAGACAATAGGCTGGTGAAGGCCAGTGGGCAGGCTAGAAGAGGTCAATGGGGCAAAAATAGGACAAAGGTAATACTTTCATCAATAAATATATATTTTTTAAAAACAGAAAAAGAATATTTTTCTACAAATAACCTAAGATGTAAGTATGTAATATCTGCCATTTTCCTGCAAATGGAGAACACCATTATGGGATTTGTGTACACAAGATGTTGGCTGTGACTGTTTTTGGAAGTAAACTTTTAGGATTAAAGTAGTTACATTCTTTACTTCACCCCAGAATCAGATTTAGGGCGACTCTCATCATTTCTTTATTTTTGTTTTTAAAAGTAGAGTTAAAATGAATAAAGAGTCCAAAATACGAGGGGGAGGGAAAGCAAAAGGAAATAGACCGTTTTGTTCAGAAGGAATGTCACCAGGAGTGGTAGCCATCCTGTTTCAAAACAACAAAAGGAGGCACTGATCCAGTGTATCGCTACCCTATTGAAAGCAATGTCATCTCTCCAGCCCACTTCAATGATATTTTTGAATCAAAAACATAATGTGCTATCATTCGGGGTAAAGAAAATGTTGTAAAAGCTATGAGTTCATAATTTAGGAAAGATCACAACTACCTTTCTAATTGTTTGCTTGTTTTTAATGCTTCCTTTTCTCTCCCACACTGCAAGAGGGTTCCCTAATGCCTTACTCTGCTGTACGGATTTCTTTTGTTGGCTGTGGCCCAATCCTCAACTTGTATGGTCAGCAAAATGTGAGTGAACTTCTCTACTGTCTTGTTCTAATTCTACTTCACAGGCACTTTTGACTTCTTAACAAAATAAGTAGGTGGCTAACTAAAGATGGACATTGGGCTTATTGGTTCTGTCCCTGAAACCACAGGAAACTGGAGAAGTTGGCCAAGCATTCAATTTTCAGTGCTTCATACATAACTTTGGTCGATCTTCTGATTGTTTCTCAACTCTTTGTAGACATCCCAAACTTTTTATCTCAGAATTTCCTGAAATAACCAATGCAATGTGCTATCCCCTTAGTACACACAGTGGCTTTGAGTCATTCCTGCAGATTCCAAAGCAGCCTAGAAGTTTTAAAATTGTTTTAGCTTAGTATTTCTATATCTCAGACATGAAAATCACTTACTGCTATCACTAAGGGCTGCTTAAAGGTTTTACCAGAGCAACTTCTACAGAAATTCTTTATCTGATAAACTCTCTACCACCCTCATTTAAAAATATATTTTTTATTGATTTCAGAGAAGAAGGAGAGAGAGAGATAGAAACATCAATGATGAGAGAGAATCGTTGATTGACTGCCTCCTGCATGCCCCACATTGGGGATAGACCAGGAATCCAACTGTGACCTCCTGGTTCGTAGGTGGATGCTCCACCACTTAGCCACACCAGCTGGGCATACCACCCTCATTTTATTCCCAAGTTTCTTTCTTCTTTTTTTAAAATATATTTTTATTGATTTCAGAGAGGGAGAGAGAGAGAGAAACATCAGTGATGAGAGAGAATCATTGATTGGCTGCCTCCTGCACGTCCCCCACTGGGGATCAAGCCTGCAACCTGGGCATATACCCTGACTGGAATTGAACCAGTGACCTTTTGGTTCCTGGGTCGATGCTCAACCGCTGAGCTATACCCGGCTGGGCTATTCCCAAGTTTCTTATCCTTGTTTATGAATTGACAACTCCGATCATAATCATACATTGGATTAGTTTTTATTACTTTTTGTGTTGTATTGATTTAACTTGTGTTTTGTTACCATTTTGTATGTTTTTGCATCATTTTGATTTCTGGGTTATTTTTCAGGTATTTAAAAGATATTATTTATATGTCTACCATCACGTTATCCAGTTCTTATGACAATAAGAATATAGTGGGCAAATATTTATCCTGAAAGAGAGCTGACTCTCTCAAGTTGTTTGTATAGTGACTGTCCTGGCATACTCAAGAGGACTTAGACCTGCTATCCCTAGCCCCAAAGATACAAATTGAACCAATGAGGGAAAGTGGATAAAGCATAGATGTAGGTTTGGTCTAAAGAATGAACTTTCTAATAATTAAATCTGTCTAACAATGCACTAAGAACAGGAAGTTGTGTGTGTGAGGTCCCAAGCACTGGAGGTGTAATAACCAAGACCAAAGAGGGTTGTAGTCCAAGGAGAAATTAGATCCCTTACCAATCCTGATTTCCACAGTTCTTTAATTCATCAACAGAACCACATACAGAATATGTGTGCATATACTATTTATAGAAGTCATGGGGAAAAGTCAGAGATCTTCACTGAAACTAGGACTTCACATGCTGTTTTTCCAGCCGTGGCTCTGTCCAGACATGCTGTGTAGGGATTTGGAGTAAGGGATTTAATACTTCAGTGCTTATTATTCATTCATACATGAAAAGGTTGGCCCCTGGTGTCACAGTTACTGGGAGAGAATTCCAGTCTTGGCTTTGCCACATGTTACATGTGGGCTCATCATCTCACCTATATAGATATTATTTTTCTCACAGGTAAAATAATTGAGTTAGTAAACCTCTGAAGTCCTCCCTGCTTTGATATTCTAGAGTAAGAACATATCTCAGGGCTCTTGATTCAAAAGCAACAAGTTACTATGATGACACTTGGACTTAGGAACTAAGCAACTATTGTTATGTATGTAGTCAATCATTCTCATACTAGAGGCCCAGTGCACAAAATTTGTGCACGTGTGTGTGTGTGTGTGTGTGTGTGTGTGTGTGTGTGTGTCCCTCAGCCCAGCCTGCACCCTCTCCAATCTGGGACCCCTCGAGGGATGTCCGACTGCCCGTTTAGGCCTGATCCTGGTAACAGGCAGTCGGACATCCCTCTCACAATCCAGGACTGCTGGCTCACAACTGCTCACCTGCCTGCCTGCCTGATTGCCCCTAACCGCTTATACCTACCAGCCTGATCACCCCCTAACCACTCCCCTGCCAGCCTGATTGATGCCTAACTGCTCCCCTGCCAGCCCTATTGCCCCTAATTGCCCTCCCCTGCAGGCCTGGTCCCCCCAACTGTCCTCCCCTGCAGGTCTGGTCACCCCCAACTGCCCTCCCCTGCAGGCCTGGTCACCTGCAACTGCTCTCCCCTGCAGGCCTGGGTCCCCCCCAACTGCCCTTCCCTGCAGGCCCGGTTGCCCCCAACTTCCCTCCCCTGCAGGCCTGGTCACCCCTAACTGCCCTCCCCTGCAGGCCTGATTACCCACAACTGCCCTCCCCTGCTTGCCATCTTGTGGTGGTCATTTTGTGTCCACATGGGGGCAGCCATCTTTGACCACATGGGGGCAGCCATCTTGTGTGTTGGAGTGACGGTCAATTTGCATATTACTCTTTTATTAGATAGGATAGTAATAATGTCAAAAGATATAGTTGCCTTTCTTGTATGGCCTCAGGAAATAGTTTACGTGTCAGTAGGCAAGCAGGAAAAAAAGATATTTCTAGATTATTAACATCTATTTAAGCCTGGCTGGTGTGGCTCAGTGGTTGAGCATCAATCTATGAACCAGGAGGTCACAGTTTGATTCCCGGTCAGGGCACATGCCCTGGTTGCAGGCTAGATCCCCAGTGTGGGGTGTGCAGGAGACAGCCAACAATGATTCTCTCTCATCATTGATGTTTCTATCTCTCTCTCTCCCTTTCTCTCTGAAATCAATAAAAATTAAAATAATAAAAATATACACAAAAAAAACACATCTGTTTAGAGGTAACTCTCAATTTTCTTCTATTAGCAAATATGTTTTCAAATACTCATTCACTCAGCAAGTATTTATTAAGCACCTACAAACACAGGGGTGGAATAGACACAAGGAACCAGACATAACTTTCCTGGAGAAGTTCACTGCCTGGTGGAAAAAATAAACATGGAGTAGGCAATAATAATAAACTAGTATACTACAGCGTAGACTAACATTATGGACTAAATAGGGGAGAAGTGCTAAAATGTACATGACTTGTTCTGGGTACTCCAAAAAAAAAAAAAAAAAAAGGATGGTGAGTTTTTCTCCTCCTCCCTGTTGCTAGGTGTAAGGCTTGGCACACTGAGTCATCAAGACCTAAAATTCAACGGCAGAATGCGGTGCAGAAAGTGCACAGTTAGCCGTCACAACTTGTTACAGAAACAGATCCCTGTCTCACTGCTCAGTCAAGCTAATCCGCTTTGAACATGATAAGGCACGAAGAGGCTGACACCCAGAGACTTCCCTCTGCTCTGTTCAAATGCAGCCCAGAGCCCCACGGCCAGCCAGCGTATGTGCTGTTTGAACAAGACATAGTTCTGCCCATGGTTAATCCCGGCTTCAGAGTCTAGTTTGGAGAATCAGATAAACAGATATCGGTTTTCTGCTTTCCCTTCCTCCTGTCTTCTGTTCCAATCCAACCCACCCCCACTCCCTCCCCCCAGCCTGTAAATGGGCTCTGCTCGTCTTGTGGGTGGGTTAAAGAGTTTTAGACAAACATTGAAAGGCTCCCTTATTTAAAGATTTCAGCTCGGGACTGATGTGTTCTGTCCCTGGAGGACACTTGGACAATGAATTGCCTCATTGTTTTCAGGGGAGAGCGATTCAGTGAGCGATGTGGGTGTCGAGCTGAAAGGCTGCAGTGCTTCAGAGCCTGCCTGCTGCCGAGGCTGCCCCAAGGAACAGGGCTGCCTTCACATCTCATTCAACAAAACTGTTAAAAATGCAAAAACAAAGCCGGCATTTCACATGTGTGAAAGGTCACTTGTAGAAAGCCCCCTTGGAATTCAGACTCGTTTAGATTTGATCATTTTTCTGATTTGGACACCAGTATTCCAAGCCATTTTTCTAAAATGATTTAGACATTTGGCAACTATTTCAAAAACAATCCTCTACTTCTTTTATCGTGATAGAGTCAAGGCAGTTAGGGACCATCCATATTGAAAGACGTGATTATTTATTTTTGATTGATACCGACTTTGTTTCAGAAATTATTTTAAGTGGCCATGCTCTCAGTATGACGTCTACCCTAATTACAAACTCCCACCCAGACTCAGATTCTACTTGGGGATCTTCTCCTACCTAAAATTTCCTTCCACTTGCTGAAGTGACAATGGAATGAGAGCCAGGGCAGTGCCAGAGGCCTGCCATTACATCCATAAAAGAGCAGGACTAACCAGGCACCTCAGCTTGCCCCATGCTGCCGCAGCTGCCAGCCCAACAGCCGGCTGGCAAATACAGTTGGCACAAACCTGGGGCACCAACTGGACAGTGAGTTAGAGCAGCGCCATCACAGGCCCTCAGAATTTTGAGGCAGTGAAGCCAAACAGAATAACAAACCCAACGTTTGTCCAGGTTTTTTTCCGGCTATGCTCAGAGACGTGGCCTCTACAAATTCAGCCTCCTTCATTCATTCAGCACTCCCAGCTGTGGGCCTTACTGAACTGACAGTAAAACTTGCCTCTTTTATAGGAGCTTGGATTCCTTTATGCAGGGCAGGCATTTCAAGCCATGGGAACAAATGTAAATACCAGACAGGGTTTTGAAACAAGTGGCTGCACTCAATGTACATTGTCCCACTCCCTTCTCTAGTCAATCCATTTCTTAGCTTTCTTTCAGTCTGAAAAGTCTTCTGGCCTGGCCCCTCCACAGTAGTCAATGGTCATCTTTAGAAAGTTATATGAAGTGAACTTCTCAGCAACACTGGGCAATGTTGACCAGCCCCTCTTTTTCAAAAGTCTCTCTTTCCTTGGCTTCTCTGATGCTTTTCTTCTACCCATCTTGGCCTTTTCTTCTCTCAGTCTCCTTTTGATTGCAGCCTTCACCTTTACTCTTTCTGAAATGTCATGTTTCCTCCAGTCTTGAGTTTAGCTCTGGTTTTATATTCTCTTCCTAGGCTATCACATCTGCTCTTAAGTAAAAGTAGTGGTTTCAATCAGCACTTCCAACACAGCCTGTTTATTGAGTGCTAGTCCTGTATAGTAAATTGTCTCCAGGACATAAGCACATGGATACTCTCCAGACTACTCATAATAAATACAGTATATTCATAATAGAGCTCTTCCTCTGTTCCTCTACCTGCTACCTATCTTTGTTGTCCCATATCCTATTAAATGATGTACCACCTACCAGAGGGGAAAATGAGGAGTTAGGTTCTTCCCTCTCCATCACTGTCTATCTAATCCATCACCACGTCTATTGAGTTTACTTTCTTAATGTCTCCGGAATCTGTCTCTTCTTTTTGTCCCCTGCCACCAGCTGTCTCCCATAGTCACTCAGGGCCCCCTATAATTTAATACATTTTCTAGCCAGATTGTTGGTTTTAATAAACATCTAACTTAAAGCCAGCAAATGGCTTCCCAATGCTTGTGGGATGAATTCTAAAAATCCTATCCATGCCCTTTAAGGTCCCGTGCTGGCCTCTCTCCAGTCTCAATCTGGGCCACAACTATTCATTAGCTATGATGAGACTCAACTGGTTTCTCTTAGTGGCTGGTCTTTCTGGCCTCAATGTCTCTCACATGCTCTTCTTTCTCTCTTTGGTATAGAGAGATTTCCTCTTCTATGTCCTTCTAGTTTCAAACTAAACCCCACTCCCTTACTCAATACTCTGTAAGCCCCTTTTATCTCCCCTGACATAGCAGGCATTATATTTTATTTTAACCGTTTTTTTAAGAACTATTTTCTGCCAATACACAGCAAACTCATTAAGGGCAGGATCTAATTTATCTGAACTTCCCCCAGTGACTGAGGGAGCATAAATATTTCTGAGAGAATAAATTAATGGATTTTTCATGCATTTTTGTGTAACGATGAGTATAATTATAAGCAATTTTAAAATGCTTTACAGAAATTGTTGGTTAGGAAATAAAAGGTTTTATTTGCATTTATTCATGGAAGCAAATGCTAGCATTTGTGTGTTTGTTGATATTTAAAAATGATAATAACAGGGTCATGTTTCTATCATTCCCACAATATAGAAGCCAACTCTCTGTAAAACACTTCTTTTGTGGGAAGGAAAAACTAAACCTATTTTTATTTTCTTTCCCTAAATTATTCATGTTGCTGCGTATCGCTGCTGGATCTGGGGGGCAAGAGAGAGTGGCACATGTCAGCAGCAGATGCATTGGGAACAGAGAGCAAGGCTGAGAGCTATAGACACATGCAGCACCTCGCAGACACCAGAGAGCAGGAAAGAACAACAGGCAGAGACTCTCCCTCCCGCAGCCACACTCCTGTGAAGCTTCTCCTCTCTCCCAGGTGCACCCTGGGTGATGGAAGGGTGGAACCTTAAAAGGGAAGCAGCTCTGCCTGGGAGGTTGAACTTGAACTGACCAGGTGAAACCCTGAACTGACTGAACAATTACCTGAAGGAGACTGTTGTAAACAGGGAGAGACAGAGTTACCCACAGGAGTGTGAGTTGGCTGTCATTGCAGAGCAGAAATAAGGACTTGTGAGCAAGTTGGGTTTATATCGGGGGAAATGAAAGAAAATTAAATTTCTGGTCATCTGGTGATCTGAGTCATAGTGTCTAAGTTTAAATCTAATGTGAAGAGAAGTCGAGTCCTCATTACAATGGGTAGGAGACTGCCTGCTCACCTGAGTGAGCAATCTGAGTATGTAGCTAGGTCTCAGCCACCTAATTCAAGAAAGTCTCAGTTTCAGATGTGAACTCGTTTCCTTCCCGAGCTATTGTTTCAGTGAAAATCTGAATTAGAACAATCTGCGGTCACAAGGAAACCCAATCCAACCCCCATAAGAAAAGGGCTGTGTGCATTCCCTCGGTCTAAGGCACCTTGGCTTCCTTCATCTTCCATCTTTTCAGCACATCCTGCATCTCCCCCTTCCCAGCTCTCAGCCTTCATTTTCAGCTAGCTTTCACTTTTAAAAAGGAATAAAAATGAAAAATTAAAAAATTGAGAGTTTTAACCCTTTCATATTCTCTTCTTACCTCACGAGGATTCTCTTTAAAAATGTTGACTGGGCATATAAATCAAGAATTGAGAAAGTCTCCAGATCACATATAAATGAATGTCTATAAAATGTAATTTGGATAATAATTTTTCTCTTTGTCTACATATAAGCTAACTGATCATTTTTATAAGTATTGAATATAAATGTAATTAGAACTACCAGTGATAAAACAATAACAGCATATTGGCAAATTTTACTCTGGGAAATTTAACTCAGGGCAGAAAGTAAAACTCTTGCAATTGGTACTCCTGATAACATTTCTCAACAAGGCAGCTTTACCACATTGTCAGTAAAAAAATATCTTCCTCTCCTTCTCTAGATACACTAGGACTTCTAAAGCAGTCTGTGACCTTAGCATAATGGAAACTTTTATAGAATTTCCCAACAACTTCTTAGAGGGTCCATGAACAATACCATGTTGATGTAAATACATAAGAAAAATTGAATATAACTCTGATCACCTTGTCCATGACCGATACATATTATACGGCCTCACCTTCACGGCTGTAATCCATTCCATTGTAGGGATGTGGATGTACCATTTATAATGATGCAACTGAAAGTGATGAAACTGCTCATTGTCAAGAACAGGCATGAGGCTTTCACGTAGGAAAAGCCCCTCAGCATCCACTGAGCAGCGTGTCTGTACACGACCTATAGAGAAATGAAAGGGGCCTCTGATTGCATTAAGCACACTATAGCAACAACTATAGGCAGGTCCTTAAGAATTCAACCATGCAGGCTGGGCTGGGGGAGTCAGACGTGGCTGAACTCTACAAAGAAGGACCTCGATGAATGAGGATCACAAATGAGGCTCAAGTATTGAAAGTAAGATGTATTAAGTGCAAAGTCCTGATTTTTAAAATGCACCATGCCTTTGCCTGTAAGGGTGAGGATGGGAGTTTTAATCAGGGAAGTCCAAACTTTTTGAAACTCTCTCTATATAAAAGCCTAAGTGACCATTTGACCATTTGACACTTCGACCAGTAGCTATGATGCGCACTGACCACCAGGGGGCAGATGCTCAATGCACAGGCATGGAAACATGGAACAGGCTGGTGAATCTCAGATGGAAGGGGAGAGGGGGGAGGGCAGGAAGAGCTTAACCAAAGATCTTAAATGCCTTGTGCACGGATTTGTGTACCAGTGGGGTCCCTCAGCCTGACCTGCAGGGATTGGGCTGAAACCGGCAGTCTGACATCCCCCAAGGTGTCCCAGATTGAAAGAGGGCACAGGCCAGGCTGAGGGGACCTCCCGCCCCCCTGTGCACGAATCCGTGCACTGGGCCTCTAGTTAAATAATAATGGCAAAGAAAAGTAGGATTTTGTAATGAATCCTCTCTGGACTGATATAGTTTTTTATGCAAGATCCAAAGCTTTAGGCTCACTTTTGTTAGGAGAATTAGTCCCTTGGTCACCACAACTTCCAAGTAAATGTGTGTGTGTGTTTTTTTTTTGTTTTTTTTGTTTGTTTGTTTGTTTTTGTTTTTTTGTAAAGCTGGATTTGGGGCGCTTACAAAAAAACAGGCTTCCTTGGGCTGCTCCCAGAACCTCCACTTCCGGCCGGGCCCAAAACACAACAGCAGCGGCCCATCTTGTGATACTTTGGCTCCTCCACTCTGACCACCAGCCAGAAACTGGGGGTGGAAAAAAAAGAATTAACATCAACAGAAACATTTCGAGTTTTTACAAAGTACAAGGTTCAAGCTAACCAAAAATATGGGGGTGAGGTGAGGGTCAGAAATCAGCATCACAAATTATATCTTGTCTTTTGGCTGCAGTATCACTCACTAGACATAAATTTCTGTGAAAGCAGCGGCCATTTCTATTATCACTTCTCTTTTTTCTTCAAAATCTAATATTGGGCTTGCACACTACTAGGTGGCAGTAGGTATTGGTAGAATGAATGAATGAATGAATGAACAAATGAATGAATGAATGAATACAAAGAGAGATTAAACTATGTGAAGTATGGCTGAAGGACAAAAATAAACATCTTCAGATGAAAAACATTACATGCTTGATTTAATTAAAATTAAAAGCAGCTTACTGCAATTCTTTCTAACACGCAGGATTGTTAATGCATGACATATTCTTTCCAGAGGTCCACAAGAAGCAAAAACAGAGAAAAGCCAATATTACTGCCAATATTTCTACCCATAGAATTCTGACCTACATTTCTACTGACCAACGCCACAAGGACACAATTTCTTTGAGCTCAATAGCATCACTGGTTTTGCTTTCAGAGCTAAAGAGCTATGAAACTTTACCTGCAAACAACGTAGTGAAAGAAGATGGGAAAGGATGTACGAACCATCCTATGAGATGTGGTTGCAGGGTAGAGAGGTTGAGAGTTGGAAGGAGGCCAGTTCAGCTTCATCCTTCATGCACAGACATTTGCCATTTTGAGTGCTGCTTTGTGCAAGCAGAGGGTGCAAAGAGAGGTAGACACCAACCCTTACACTTAATGATCTTGTACTCTGCTAACTCCTTTACCAGTTGGCTGCCTTGTATTATAATTTCTTCCATTAAAAATAAAATTTAGCTCGGCCGGCGTGGCTCAGTGTTTGAGGGTCGACCTAGGAACCAGGAGGTCACAATTCTATTCCCGGTCAGGGCACATGCCTGGGTTGCGGGCTAGATCCCCAGTCGGGGGCGTGCAGGGGCAGCCAGTCAATGATTCTCTCTCATCATTGATGTTTCTATTTCTCTCTCCCTCCCCTTCCTCTCTGAAATCATTAAAAATATATTTTAAAAAACAATATTAAAAATAAATAAATAAATAAAATTTATTCTGCATAAATGTTTAATAATTCTGGTTTATGTGCCCACATATTGTTATAAAATTTAATTATGTTACAGATATCTATAGTTTAATGATTAAAATTTATTTTATTAAACCCCTTTTCTACACTAACTTGTTATGATTACTATTTTTATTTTCAAGAATTTTAAATATGTTACAAATAGAAAATTATACCTGTGATCTCCTAAAATAAAAAAAAACTAGTGCACTTATTTTAAAAAGAGACTATCTCTACATGTTCAAAATAATAGTATCACACTTAATTGTCATGATTCTCTAATATCAGCTAATATAAAATCCATATTCAAATTTCCCCATTTGACATAAAAATGTTCTTTATAGCCAGCAGTCTTTTTAGGTACACACCTTAAAACTCTCACTCACATGCACACCTCCCATCGTGTACACACACACACACACACACACACACACACACACACATACACACACACACACACCTCGCATAGTCATATAGACTTTTGTCCCTGTTTTCTTCAGGCTATAGCTCAGAAGCCTGTCCCTCCCTGTCATCTCTCATTCTCCCACACTCCCTCCTCAGCCTCCCCAGGACAGCATAGAAGATGCAGGTGGTCAACTTTATAATTAAAAACATTTCTGAACACACTGTTCCAGAGAAGCTCTTTCCTGCTCCAAAGCCGTCTTAGGACTTGGCCTGTTCTAGCTATTGTAGCAGCTCTCAAAGAAGCACTTGTACAAAGTGAAAGAAAACTTCCCTTGATTTTTGGCTGAATTTTTGTACTCATGGAAGCACACAGGAAGGACAACAGCCCTCACTCATATTGGCACAGAGGACAGAGCTGGGCAAGTGTCCCCAGAAAGCCGGGCCTGCGTTCATTCCCTCCCCTCCTGATTCTAGTTTCTAGAGCACTCCACAGATAGAGTTGACTGCACAAGTATTTCCAGCCACTGAGAATATCACTGTGAAAGCTGGATCACACATACACACACACACACACACACACACACACACACACACGCACACAGGACCCTCAAACACACTCACACTTTTCTGAGGCAGATGTGAACTTCCTTTCACTCTGAATGTTTTACTGACACTCTCAAGAACCAAAAATATGATTGGTGGTCAGGATAGGGGAGCACTTCCTTATATTCTTTCCAATTTACCAGAAAATGTTTTGTGGAACCACTTGTTCATAAAAAGCAGTTTTTACATTTTAAAATTACCTCTTAGTGGCAGTGACTGCTTAATCCACAGGCTCCAACCTGTCCTCCGTCCTTCATAATGTCATTGAGAGCACTGGTCCAGGCACTCCTGCCTCCCAGAGACACCCTATCTGTAAGCCAAGTGCTGACGGAGTGTGGGAATAGAGACCTGGAGGGGAAGTGGGGGGCGGTGGCAATGCACAGAGTGCAATCCTTCACCGACTCCTGAGTGTAATCGTCAGAGCACAGACCCTATGAAGACATAGTCCAAAGATTCTATTTCCAAAGGAGTTACTAGGTTTTCCAAACATTTTCTGAAGCAACACCATTTTCCCAAAGTCCTTTTTCTCCCAGGTATGCATTTTCATTAGTGTTAGCCACGTTCTCCAAGGCCTGTGCTGTCTATGGTGTCCTATAGGATGCAAAGGATTTGCCCAATAGGGCATTTTTAAAAATATATTTTTATTGAATTCAGAGAGGAGGGGAGAGGGAGAGACAGAAACATCAATGATGAGAATCATTGATTGGCTGCCTCTTGCATGCCCCCTACTAGGGATCGAGCTTGAAACCTAGGCATGTGCCCTTCACTGGAATCCAACCTGGGAACCTTCAGTCCGAAGGAAGATGCTCTATTCACTGAGGCAAACCGGCTAGGGCCCAATAGGGTAATTTTGTGCACATTGGAAATAAGAGCTCACTCTGGAAAAGGTGAGCCCTCTGGGCACAGGCAGCCCTTCCCAGGGAATGGCTAGGCAACACCAGCACCTTTGTGCAAAGGTAAAAGGCTCTCTTCCCTCCAGGAGAAGTACCTCACTGCAAGGGACTGGGGGAGTGGAGCAAGCTGTGTCTGTCCCAACCCTCCTGATTGACTGAGATCTCTACTCAGACTGCAGAACCTTCCTTGGCTGTCCTGACCCCAAATTCCTAACTGACCAAGTTAGGTGCTGGCCTTTGTATAAGCTTGTGTTTTAACATGATGCAAGGTTCTCTCTCAGTATTTTTGTTGCATCTATTGTATTATCATCCACGGCTCTATCTGCATTGGGCTTCAAATGTATTTGCGAAAACAAGAAAAATAGAAAGAAAATGAGGTCATAGGCAAGTAAGCAAGGAGGTTTGAAGAAAGGAGCCCTCTGCAGTCATTAGGGAGGGAAAGAGGAAAGCAGTGGCTCTACTAGTCTGGCTGATGGTTATGAGACAAATGACACATTATATGTACAATCCACTGCAGAAGCAGAACTCTGTGCTAGTACATCATGTGTTTCTGAGATGAGCAGCAATAACACAAATCTCACTGTTGGAGACCGTGCTAAATAAAGTGTACCTGTACATCCAAGACATCTCCTTTCACATTATGGATATGTATGCATGCCACATTCTCTCTCTCTCTCTCTCTCTCTCTGCATATAAACACATTGTTTGTTCATGGTTCATAGTTATCATAATTTTTAAGAAAATAGATGTTCATGTCTTTCAGTCTTTCATTATTCTACTTCTAGAAGGTCCCTTTACTCATCCTAAATCTAATTATTGTCTGGTCTGTGGAACAAACCTAGACCTTACTTTAAAATCTCTTTTCTGTTATTTTAATGGAGAAGATTAGATGAGAATTACTTATATTTCATGTTGTAAAATTATAGTTACTACTAGTGGCCCGATGTGTGAAATTCATGCATGGGGGGGGGGTTCCCTCAGCCCAGCCTGCACCCTCTGTAATCAGGGACCCCTTGGGGGATGTCTGGCTGCAGGTTTAGGCCCGATCCCTGTGGGACCACAATCTGGGACTGCTGGCTCCTAACCGTTCACCTGCCTGCCTGCCTGATCACCCCTAACTGCCTCTGCCTGCCTGCCTGATCGCCCCCAACTGCCCTCCCCTGCCAGCTTGATCTCACCCCCAACTGCCTTAAAACCCCTCTTCAGGCCCCACCTTAGGTTCTTCCTTCGCAGTTCACCCAGATTAGGTTCTGAATGGTCGGTTTCTATGCCAGTCAGCATCAAAAGCTCTGCCTCCTAGGCTGCCATTGACTCCTCACACTTCACCCAGATTTGGTTCTGATTGGTTGGTTTCTATGCCAGTCAGCGTCTCCAGGCCTATCTGCGGGCCTGATCAGAGAGGTGTGGCTAATCAGCAGCCCCCACAGAGGCCCGAAGAGAAAGAGAGGTGCGCTGCTGGCCAGACCCAGAGAGAAAAAGAGAGGCAAGGGCTGATCAACAGCTGCCATGGAGGCTATGGATCAGACCCTGCTTCTCTCTCCAGGCCTCTCTCCGGGCCTGATCCACAGTCCCCTCAGCAGTCAGTGCTGGGCCACGCACCTGCAGCGGCAGTAGTCAGTGCTGGGTCCCCACAGCAAACCAGCACTGAGGTGTTCAGTCGAGCCTTCGGTCATTACAGTCACTGCCTTTTTATATATATAGATGCTGTCATCGTTTCAAAGTAGAAAAAAATTGTTTAAAGTTTTGTGACAAAGGCATAAGATAAGGAAAAAAAAAAAAAAAAAAAAAAAAAAAAAAAAAAAAAAAAAAAAAAAAAAAAAAAAAAAAAACAGAGAAATGATAAAGGAAGTTGTTTTGACTAAATTGACCCCTACCAAAAAAACAACACCCCAAACTTTTGTTAATGTGGAAAAGGAAAATCCTGTCTCCTCATTCCATTTTCTTACTCCTTAAATCTAGTGCCTGGTACAAATGCTAAAAGCACAAATACACAGTAATTGAGTTAGGGCAATGTAAGTTTACTTCCTCTGTATCAGTTGAAAGTTTCACTGTTTGGAGCCTGTGTTACTTGGACTCATGAACTCCAAGTCCATTAAAACGTGATCTACATTTCTGTAATTTGGGACACAAGGGACTAAGAACAGCATGAAGAAACTCAAAACCCATTCAAAGTCCCTAAACACTGGATATGGCTTTCTCCTGCCTACAGTGATATTCTACACCACCTTACAACCTATCTGATCATACTGATTCCTAGAACCTGTGGGTGTTTAAGGATTGACAAACCTGCCTCAGAATTAAAAACATTCTAATGCCTACAGAAACCAGATAGAAATATGAGTGAAGCAAGGGAGGGTTTGCCTATTAAACATATGAACTATTTTGCACTTCCCTGAAGATACACACTTTCGATTTTTCATGAAGTATGTGGTGGTGTTGGCACAGCATGGCATGTATTACTCCATGATTGATAGAGATGTAAGCAGCAGAGAAATATTTCCAAGGCTAAAAGGAAGAGAAATAAATCAAACTGACTGTGTCAGAGACAAAGAAAGTGGTCAAAGGTGCACCATCCTAGAAAGCTCAGGTCTCGGCTAATGGGAGCAGCTGCTTCTCAGCCCAAGGCATTGTTGTTATGTGAAAGTACATAAAATCATTTTCTCCCATCTTCCATTTTTTCAAGAGAAGATGGAGAGCCAGATCATCCAATTTTAAAATGGTAGCTTAACTTCTTTAAAATTGGGTGAGTCAAGGAAAACACAGAAGATCCTGTTTTTGGAAACCTCTGGCCTACACCACTCATCTGAAAGGAAAGGGACCCCAAAGGTTCTTGAAATTCACACAGAAATCAGTGAGCAACATGCATCCTGATGGAGAACAATTTGCTTTCAAGTCTGATGCAAAGCACAGCCTGTCCCTGCTTTTATTTGCTGCTGAATGATGGGGGTTAGTCTCTCTTCCCAAGTGTCTGTGATTCTCTGATGTACTGATTGCAGCTTTTTTTTCAGCATTCAGTGTCCGTGCCATGTACTCAGGAGAACATGCCCTATTTGGGCTGTGTGCTCCCGTCTCAGATAACGTGTTTGTACCTACCAATCCCCAGGTGAGACAGTGTCTTGGTGTTTCTCACTGGTTCAAGAATCCTGTCTGCGCTGATAATAGTTCCATGAGTTCCTGGAAGGTAGAGCAGGTGCACTTAAGGAACAGGATTATGCAAATTGTCAGATGCCTTAGTTGCCTGTTAAGACATGGCTGAGACCAAGAGCCCAAACCCTTGATCTTCCATTGGCACCTGTGCTCTTTGTTTCCTGTATAGTAAACACACCAGGCAAACATAGGCAATGTTACTACTCTGACCTTCAGGCATAAATTAATAGATGAGAAACTCAGTGGTCCTTTGAGCAGGAGGCCTAGTCTAGGGGAGGCTGCTCCAAGCTCTTCTTGACTTCCATTGTTTCTTCCAAGAAAATTCCTTAGACCTCACCTAATCACCTCATCTGGGTTGGAGCCAAAAGAAATGAAACAGAGATCAAACACAAAACTTTTCTTCCATAAGATTTGGCTTGGTCCAAAGTAGGCAATTCACTCTTCCTTCTCTTTTTCTTCTTTTTCAAAGATATTTTTATGGATTTCAAAGAGGAAGGGAGAGGGAAAGAGACAGATAGAAACATCAATGATGAGAGAGAATCATTGATCGGCTGCCTTCTGCATGCCCCCGACTGTGGTTCATAAGTCAACCACTGAGCCATCCCGGCCCGGCATTCTTTTCTTCAGGCACTTTTTCTTTGTCCTACTTGGCCTTCCAAGTATGAGGACTTCCCTGAAATAGAATATCTGACACATTGCAATTATAGAGCATCTGCAAGCTCTTCCTCCTCCTATCTCTATCTTTCTCTCTATCTTTCTCTCTCTCTCCTCTCCTTTGTTCCCATATGTCATATCTTACAATTGTCCAGAATAAAATAGGAATAAATCAAATGTCACTGATTTATCCATAGCACTTAGCAAGCTCTGAGGATAAACTAAGAATGCTCAACTTTTGCAGCATTAATCTCTTTTGCCTTTTGCCAAATCAAGATTTCCCTGAACTTGTCAAGGTAGAGATTTTCAAATAAGCAGCAATTTGGTGAACTCCAAATCAAGAAACAAAACTAACAACAACAACAAACAGAAAAGAAAAAAAAAACAAAATTAGTTTTTATCTGTCCTTTAATGTAGCCCAATGCTTTATAGATGGAAGAGTTTTTAGTTAAAAACTCATCCCAAAGTTCAAGGTTGTTTTTTTTTTTTTTTTTTTTAATGTTTTTATTGATTTCAGAGAGAGGAAGGAAGAGGAAGAGAGAAACATAATGATGAGAAAGAATCATTGTTTGGCTGCCTCCTGCTCACCCCTACTGGGAATCTAGCCCACAACCTGGGCATGGGCCCTGACCAGGGATTGAACCTGTAACCTCCTGGTTTATGGGTCAATGCTCAACCACGGAGCTACACCAGCTGGGCCCAAAGTTCAAGCTCTTAATTCACAAAGTCAATCCAGATTATTACAGTTGGAACTCTTTCTATATAAATTACCTCTATACCATTTCCTTTTGTGCTTAGTCTCCAAGTCCTAAAGGGAATTATTTTTTTTTTAAATATTTTATTGATATTTTACAGAGAGGAAGGGAGAGGGATAGAGAGTGAGAAACTTTGATGAGAAACATCGATCAGCTGCCTCCTGCACACCTCCTACTGGGGATGTGCCCGCAACCAAGGTACATGCCCTTGACCGGAATCGAACCTGGGACCTTTCAGTCTGCAGGCTGACGCTCTATCCACTGAGCCAAACTGGTTTTGGCCTAAAGGGAATTCTTAATTGTATAGTCTAAATTGGGGAAAACTAAGACAGAAATAAAGCACACGGTGGTAACCACACTCCTGCACGCCCCCAACTGTGGTTCATAAGTCAACCACTGAGCCATCCTGGCCCGTCATTCTCTTTTTAAATGGCAGCTTTATTAAACTGCTGCCATTTGACATCAATTCTGTAAATACTGACCTTACGATGTTTTTAAGAGCTTCTTTTCAAATAGATTCCTTTCTGGAAAGGAAAGAACAGACAATCCTGACTCACAGCCACTGTGTATGTGCATGTCCAAAGACACCTCTCAGCTCTGTGCAGATAGCGAGACCCCCAGCCCATTCGTGTCTGGGCGAGAACATCTGTGGTGCAGACAGGAAACAGCTAATCCTAGGGTGCTGCCCAATCTGTAGCTGGAGAGGAAGCGAAGGCAGGTGCACCGATAAAGTGCTTCCTGGTCCGTAGGTCGGTACTCAGATGCTCTTCTCTCCCTTTCATCAAGTTGCTCCCACGTGGCAAAGTAAGAGGATCAACTCTATTAAAACTCAACCTTCCAGCAATTCTTAAACACAACACGATTGCAAGCCTGCCTCTGCCAGCTCAGGGACAGAACAGGGTTTCGAGAGAGCCACATACTACGATCCTCTGGTTCATCAGCAAAGAGTGAAGTCATTTGTATTGATGGGCCCGGCATCGCGCCAGTTGAAACACTCTTACACAACCCAGCTGCTCGGGATGATTTGTACATCTTGGAAGCCGGCACAATAAGCAGCTTAAGATGCTTGGAGCTGAGAAATGAAAACAAAGGATGTGGTCTCTCTGTGACTCCCTAACCTCAGGGATCTGTGTGGTTTCCATGATTATAAATTACCTTAAAAGAAATGGAGTGCTGGGTCCAGACAAATTATTCTGAGCAGCAGGTTTACAATGACTGCACTGCCACGCCAAGATGTGAGAGAGCTGCTCTGGTTTTGTGCCTTTTTAGATTCTGTTGCTGTCATGGTTATTTTTCCCTCCATAAGTCACCTTTTGGCTTGGCCAGAATGAGCTGTAGACTGCAGAGTATCAAGGAAGTGAGACTTGGGTCTCCCAGCTGTGTTGCTCTTAAACGATTCAATTAGAGCACAAATGAGCTGCACACACATAGTTGGGCCGGGCAAAGTTCATGCTCGGGGGTGGGGCCGCCTGCAAGGACTCATTCTGCTCTGGCTGATAAGGAAGTGTGTTTCCTGTTTCTCTCTGAGCACAAGAAACTTAAAGGCAGAGCTTAGCCCACATCAGAGAGCCGGGGCACTTTCACCTTCTAACGTGAGACTCTGGCCTTACTTTTAAAAACCTGCCTTTCGCTAAAGAGCTCTTGTTTGGCCTCTTGTCTCCCTGGAGAGAAGAGCAAGGGGCTTGCTGGTCTCTGTCCTCTCTCCCCAACACCAAACTAAAGATCCCTTTGCTGTACATCCGAAACTAATACAGAATAATATTGAATGTAATCTGTAATTGAAAAGTAAAAAGCATAATAATAAAAAATATGCAAAATAAATTGAAAAAATATATATTTAAAACAACCAAATAAAGAGCCTGACAAAATATCAGAACTGAGACATGTCACTCTGTTCACCTAATTCTAGATTATTGGGTGACTATTTTTATAGTAATACATGTTTACTACAAAGTTAATAGCTCATTAAATACAACCTAGTTTTCCTATAATGAACACATCATTTTTTCCCCTTTATCCAACATTTATTCTCCTTTTTTTTTTTCTTTTTTTTAAAATATATTTTATTGATATTTCACAGAGAGGAAGGGAGAGGGATAGAGAGCTAGAAACATCGATGAGAGAGAAACATCGATCAGCTGCCTCCTGCACACCTCCCACTGAGGATGTGCCCGCAACCAAGGTACATGCCCTTGACCGGAATCGAACCCGGGACCTTTCAGTCCGCAGGCCGACGCTCTATCCACTGAGCCAAACCGGTTTCGGCTATTCTCCTTTTTATGTGTGGGAAATTCTCCTTATGAGTGTCTGTGGGGGCAGGGACCTCCTCCCATAAAAGAACTTGAAACACGGCTTCCTCCATGTCCCTTGAAGGCAGGGCACAGGCACATGCCAATTAGATGCTATTTGGGGCGGGGGGGGGGGGGGGGGCGGGGGCGGGCGTTGATTTGGGAACAATGATGCAGAGATGTATGAATCAGGCTAGGGTGGTGAGACCTCTGGTCAGTGTCCGGCATGGATGTCAGTGCTATAAGCCTCAGAGTCTGTACCCAGAAACGGTAGTATTAGTGTTTACACAAGAGCAGTTCAGGATGCTTGATGTCAGGCAATGAGTCCCATTCTTGCCCAAAGCCTCCAAGCCCATAAACCAAATCAATTTATGTTGCTTGCAACAAAAAAAAACCCTGACTGAGCCCAGCCAGTGTGGGTTGGTGGTTGAACGTCAAGTCAATCCACGAACCAAGAGGTCACCAGTTCAATTCCAAGTCAATCCATGAACCAAGAGGTCACCAGTTCAATTCCCATTCAGGGCACACGCCTGGGTTGCAGGCTCTGTCCCCAGTAGGGGGCATGCAGGAGGTAGCCAATCAATGTTTCTCTCTCATTGATGTTTCTTTCTTTCTTTTTTTTTTTTTTTAAATATATTATATTGGTTTCTTACAGAGAGGAAAGGGAGAGGATAGATAGTCAGAAACATCGATGAGAGAGAAACATCTATCAGCTGCCTCCTGCACACCCCCCACTGGGTATGTGCCTGCAACCCAGGTACATGCCCTTGACCGGAATCGAACCCGGGACCCTTCAGTCCGCAGGCCGACGCTCTATCCACTGAGCCAAACCGGTCAGGGCTCTCAATGATGTTTCTATCTCTCTATCCTTCTCCCTCCCTCCTCTCTAAAATCAATAAAAATATATATTAACAAAAATAACCATAAACCCTGACTGGATTATCTCAGGAGCCTCAATCCAAAACCTTTTACCCCAGTTCTCCTCTCCTCCCCTCTCAATCTATCCGTTCTCCCTTTTCTCTCCCTCCTTCCCTATCTGCCTCCTTTCCTTTTCTCTTTTATTCTCTTCCTTCTCCCTTCCTTCCCCCAACTCCTTCTCCTTCTTTTTCCTCTTCCCTCTTATCTTGCTCCTCCTGTATCCTCTCTATCTTCCCCTTCACTGTACCTCTCCCCTCCCCATACTGCTCTTCCTTCTCTCCCACTCCTTACTTTCACCTTCTCCTCATCTCTTTATTTTGTCTCTTATGTTCAAGCCATTATTGATAGTCCTATCTTGAAAGTGGCAGAAAGATAAAGAAACCCTCCGCTCCATTTTATATAACTGATAAAACTGAGACCTAACAGGTTTAGACAAATTGTGCCACTCTAACAGCTAGCATGCAGGGAGCCTTTTCCCTGATCTTATTCTCTTAGCTAGCCCTATGCTAAAGAGTATTCTTCCCATGTTCCCTGAAGATGAATGGGCTATTGATTGAATTCTACAGCTATAAAAGGATAAGGAGAAACATTTAGTAGAGGAAAGTTTACAAAATATTATACTTTTTTTTTTTTCATTGCCTTTGAGATAGCAAATAGTAAATGAATGTGTGTTTGCATCTGGTCCATGTTTATTTGGTGACTTAGGGGTTATATGGTCATGTGAAAAAATTTGGAGTGGAAACCCAGGAAATCACCTCTGTTCACCCAGTCAGTTAAGGGTATCTGTTATCTATATTGGTTTTATAAACAGGGGGAAATCATTTGACAGTTTGCAGAAATACTTAAAAGTATTTAAGTATTTCTTTTAAAAGGCTGATCTTTTTCTCTAATTTAAAATCACCCTGGGCCTTCCTATTGCACTTGGAATAGAATCTGAAGTCTAAGTAGAATGACATATTACTGGGACCCTTGCGAACCCCAGTAGTCATCACAGTGGGACAGTGGACACAGACTGAGACCACATCAGTAAACCCAGACGCATGGTTGCCCTTCCACGTGGCCTGTCCTTTCTCCCTAACCTTATGTGGTACCGCTCATCCCCCGGCCCACTTTGCTTTCAGCACACTGGCTTTTTTCCCCCTTGAATATCTTAAGCTACTGTTTTTTCCCAGTCTCTGCATTCTCTCTGCCCTCTGCCAGGAACTCTCTCTCCCCTTATCAATTCACTCAGCCCTAGACTCCATTCAAATTTACTTTCCCAAGAAGCAGATAGCCCGGCTTCTCTGCCTATCCTAATTCGGCTCACGCCTCCTAGTCATCCTTTATTCGAAATAATCATGTCTATTTATTGGTTTAATGTCCGTGAAGACAAAGTCCTCAACAAGTGCCTCTGAAGTCCACTTTATCTATTGTGCTGAGGACTGTGATGTGCACACACCAAGGACTCAGATATATTTGTCACATGACTGAATACAGGGTGGGGCAAAAATAGATTTACACTTATTCATATGGCAAATAGTGCAATAATTAATAAATAATAATACAAGAATAAAGTGCTTCTCATAGTCACAACTGCAAACCTACAGTTGGAAAAGGACATTATTCAACTTTACCAATGAAGATTGTAGATGTGCAAAGACCTGTTAACATTCCTACACACCAACACATGCACAACATAGCAAAAACACAATTCCTGCGACAGCATCTTTATTTCTTCCATTTGCAGTAACATTGTAGAAAGGTACATTCATATCAATGGCCCAAAGGCAGCAATCTCTTTCAGAGAGTTTCATACACTGCATAGAAGATGGGATTCAATGAATTCACAGGCTTCCTCACCAAGCTCGCTACAGTTCACTTCCTACTGTTATTATTTCATCTTTCCCTGTGCCTAACAAATGTTTATTTTTTTAGAGAATCTTAAATCCCAGGTAGCACATCATTTTGCCTACAGATGCGTCAGTATGTACTTCTCAGAGGCAATACTTGTTTGTTAGTATAACTACACTGTGATAATCTTATCTAATTAGAATAATAAAGAATTCATTAATATCTAATACAGAAACTGTGTTCAATTTTATCTAATTATCTAAAAGTGCATTTTAATCATTGGTTTGTTTGAATCAGACAACGAACAAGAATCAAATATTGCTTTTCAGTCATATATCTCTTACGTTTCTTTTGATCTATAAACTCCTTCCCATTTGTTGAAGAAGCTGGGTCATTTGTTGTTTATAATTGCTCACATTATAGATTTGGCTGACTCTATCCTCATGGTATCTTTAACATTTCTTTGTCTTCCATATTTGCTGTAAGTTTATAGTTTATGAATCAGTATCTTTTTTTTTATTTTATTATTGGTGCTCCCTACTTCCCCTTAGATCACATCAAGAAGAATCAGTGTCTGCCTGCTGCATTTTTAGTAAAACTCTGATTGATCGCTGGGTTTGGGTGTTGTCAGTTTCATATATCTACTATAACCCCACCACCTGACACACACCAACTCTCCACCTAATAGGAATAGTAGTCATTAATTATAATTGTCTCAACCTATTACTTCATGAAGAATTTCAAACCAAGATTTTTATTTATTTATTTATTTTATTAAGGTATTATATGTGTACATATCTTACCATTGCCCCCCCCATACATGCCCTCACCCCCCAATGTTTTGCATCCGTTGGTTACTCTTATATGCATGCAAAAAGTCCTTCGGTTGATCTCTTATTTCCCCCACCTCTCCCTAACCTTTCCGCTGTAATTTGACAGTCTGTTTGATGCTTTACTGCCTCTGTATCTATCTTTTTGTTCATCAGTTTATAATGTTTTTCATTATCCCCAAATGAGTGAGATCATGTGGTATTTTTCTTTCATTGACTGCCTTATTTCACTTAGCATAATGTTCTCCAATTCCATCCAGGTTGCTACAAATGGTAAGAATTCCTTCTTTTTTATGGCAGCATAGTATTCCATTGTGTAGATGTACCATAGTTTTCTGATCCAGTCATCTGCTGACGGGCACCTAGGCTGATTCCAAATCTTAGCTATTGTAAGTTGTGCTGCTATGAACATAGGGGTGCATATATCCTTTCTGATTGGTGTTTCTAGTTTCTTGGGATATATTCCTAGAAGTGGGATCACTGGGTCAAATGGGAGTTCCATTTTCAGTTTTATGAGGAAACTCCATACTGTTCTCCACAGTGGCAGCACCAGTCTGCATTCCCACTAGCAGTGCACGAGGGTACCTTTTTCTCCGCATCCTCGTCAACACTTGTCGTTTGTTGATTTGTTGATGATAGCCATTCTGACAGGTGTGAGATGGTATCGCATTGTCGTTTTGATTTGCATCTCTCAGATAATTAGTGACTTTGAACATGTTTTCATGTGTCTCTTGGCCTTCCTTCTGTCTTCTTTCGAAAAGATTCTATTTAGGTCCGTTGCCCATTTTTTTATTGGATCATTTATCTTTCTTTTATTAAGTTGTATAAGCTGCCTGTAGATGTTGGAGATTAAACCTTTATCAGTGATAACATTTGCAAATATGTTCTCCCATACAGTGGGGTTTCTTGTTTTGTTGATGGTTTCTTTTGCTGTGCAAAAGCTTTTTATTTTGATGTAGTCCCATTTGTTTATTTTCTCTTTGGCTTCCATTGCCCTAGGGGCAGTATCAGTGAAGAAGTTCTTTCTGCATGTCTGAGATTTTGCTGCCTGTGGATTCCTCTAGTATTTTTATGGTTTCCCATCTTATGTTTAAGTCCTGTATTCATTTTGAGTTTATTTTTGTGTATGGTGTAAGTTGGTGATCTAGTTTCATTTTTTTGCATGTATCTGTCCAATTTTCCCAACACCATATATTGAAGAGACTGTCTTGACTCCATTGTATGTTCACGCCTTCTTTGTCAAATATTAATTGCGCATAGTGGTTTGGGTCAATATCTGGATTCTCTATTCTATTCCATTGGTCTATATGTCTGTTCTTGTGCCAGTACCAGGCTGTTTTGAGGACAGTGGCTTTGTAATACAACTTGAAATCTGGTATTGAGATCCCTCCTACTTTATTCTTCTTTCTCAGGATTGCTGTAGCTATTTGGGGTCTTTTTTTATTCCAGATGAATTTTTGGAGAGTTCTTTCTAGGTCTGTGAAATATGCCGTTGGTATTTTAATGGGGAATGCATTGAATCTATAGATTGCTTTGGGTAGTATGGACATTTTAATGATGTTGATTCTACCAATCCATGAACATGGTATGTTTTTCCATCTGTTTACGTCTTCCTCTATCTCTTTTTTCAGTGTCGTGTAGTTTTCCGCGTATAGGTCTTTTACCTCCTTGGTTAAGTTTATTCCTAGGTATCTTAATTTTTTTGGTGCGATGGTAAATGGGATTGCTTTTTTAGTCTCTCTTTCTGTAAGTTCACTATTGGTGTATAGAAATGCCATAGATTTCTTGGCGTTAATTTGTATCCTGCTACATTGCCGAATTCATTTATTAAGTCTGTTAGTTTTTTGATGGAGTCTTTCGGGTTTTTTATGTACAATATCATGTCATCTGCAATTAAGGACAGCTTTACTTCTTCTTTTCCAATTTGGATGCCTTTTATTTCTTCTTCTTGTCTAATTGCAATGGCTAATACTTCCAGTACTATGTCAAACAGGAGTGGTGAGAGTGGGCATCCCTGTCTCGTTCCTGTTCTTAGGGGAAATGGTTTTAGTTTTTGCCCATTGAGTATGATGTTAGCTGTGGGTTTTTCATATATAGCTTTTATTATGTTGAGGTATGATCCTTCTATTCCCACCTTGTTGAGAGTTTTTATCAAGAAAGGGTGTTGGATTTTGTCAAATGCTTTTTCTGCATCAATTGATATGACTATGTGATTTTTATCTCTCAATTTGTTTATGTGATGTATCACGTTAATTGATTTGTGGATATTGTACCATCCTTGCATTCCTGGGATAAATCCTACTTGGTCATGGTGTATGATCTTTCTGATGTACTGCTGGATCCGATTTGCTAGAATTTTTTTAAAAATATATTTTATTGATTTTTTACAGAGAGGAAGGGAGAGGCATAGAGAGTTAGAAACATCGATGAGAGAGAAGCATCGATCAGCTGCCTCCTGCACACTCCCCACTGGGCATGTGCCTGCAACCAAGGTACATGCCCTTGACCGGAATCGAACCTGGGACCCTTGAGTCCGCAGGCTGACGCTCTATCCACCAAGCCAAACTGGATAGGGCCTATTTGCTAGAATTTTGTTGAGGATTTTGGCATCTGTGTTCATGAGGGATATTGGCCTGTAATTCTCTTTCACTGTGTTGTCTTTATCTGGTTTTGGTATTAGGGTGATGCTGGCTTCATAGAAGGAGCTTGGAAGTGTTCCTTCCTCTTGAATTTTTTGGAATAGTCTGAGGAGGATAGGTTTTAGTTCTTCCTTGAATGTTTGGTTTAACTCTCCTGTGAAGCCATCTGGCTCTGGGCTTTCGTTTGCTGGAAGCTTTTTGATGACTGCTTCAATTTCTCCCATAGTTACTGGCATATTGAACTGTTTAGATTCTTCCTGATTGAGTTTTGGAAGGTTATATTTTTCTAGGAATAAGTCCATTTCCTCCAGGTTGTCCAGTTTGTTGGAATAGAGTTGTTCGTAGTATTTTTTGACAATCCTTTGTATTTCAGCGGGATCTGTTGTTATTTCACCTCTTTCATTTCTGATTTTGTTTATTTGGGTCCTCTCTCTTTGCTACTTGGTGAGCCTGGCTAGAGGTTCATCAATCTTGTTTATCCTTTCAAAGAACCAGCTCTTGGTTTTGTTGATCTTTTGTATTGTTTCTTTGGTCTCTATGTCATTTATTTCTGCTCTGATCTTTATTATTTCATTCCTTCTGCTTATACTGGGCTTTTCTTGTTGCTCTTTTTCTAACTGTTTGAGTTGTAGGGTTAGGTAATTTATTACCATTGTTTCTTGTTTTTTGCAGTATGCTTGCAGAGCTATGAACTTCCCTCTCAAGACTGCTTTCGCTGTGTCCCATAGATTTTGGATTGTTGTGTTTTCATTGTCATTTGTTACCATGATGTTTTTTATTTCTTCCTTGACCTCTCTGGTAACCCAGTCATTGTTTAATAGCATGCTGTTTAGTCTCCATGTGTTTGATTTTTTTGGATTGTTTTTATTGTAGTTGATTTCCAGTTTTATGTCACTGTGGTCTGAGAAGATGCTTGATATGATTTCTATCTTCTTGAATTTGAAGAGACTTTGCCTATGTCCCAACATATGGTCTATCTTTGAAAATGACCCATGTGCACTTGAGAAGAATGTATATTCTGTGGCTTTGGGGTGAAATGTTCTGAAGATATCAATTAATTCCATCTGGTCTAGTGAGTCATTTAGGATTGATGTTTTTTTGCTGATTTTTTGTTTAGAGGATTTGTCCAATGGTGATAGTGGGGTATTAAAGTCTCCTACTATGATTGTATTGCTGTCAATCTCTCCCTTGATATCCTCCAGGAGATTTTTTATGTATTTGGGTGCTCCTGTATTGGGTGCGTATATGTTTACCAGAGTTATTTCTTCTTGTTGGATTGCTTCCTTTAGTATTACGAAGTGGCCTTCCTTATTTCTTGTTATTTCCTTCACTTTGAGATCTAATTTATCAGATATAAGTATTGCTACCACAGCTTTTTTTTCATTTCCATTCGCCTGGAAAACCTTTTTCCATCCCTTCACCCTCAGTCTGTGTGCGTCTTTTTTTCTGAGGTGGGTTTCTTGTAGACAGCAGATATATGGGTCTTGTTTTCTTATCCAATCCGTTACCCTATGTCTTTTGATTGGGGCATTTAATCCATGTACATTTAAAGTTATTATTGATAGGTACTTATTTATCGCCATTTTTATTCTTTACCCCTGTATTCCTTCTTCGCTTCCTATTTCTTTTTTTTTACAGCAGACCCTTTAGCATTTCTTGCATTGCTGGTTTGGTGGTAATAAATTCCCTTAGTCCTTTTTTGTCTTTGAAGCTCCTGATTTCACCTTCAATTTTGATTGACAGCCTTGCTGGGTATAGTATTCTTGGATTCAGACCCTTCCTTTGCATGACTTTGTTTATTTCATTCCATTCCCTTATGGCCTGATGATTTTCTGTTGAGAAATCAGTTGCTAGTCTGTTGGGGGTTCCTTTGTATGTAACTTTCTGTCTCTCTCTTGCCACTTTTAAGATTCTTACTTTGTCGTTGGTGTTTGCCAATGTAATTGTAATGTGCCTTGGCATTGGTCTTTTGGGGTTCATTTTGCTTGGGACTCTGTGAGCTTCTTGGATTTGTGTGGGTTTTTTCTTCCCTATATCAGGGAAGTTTTCTGTCATTATTTCTTCAAACAGGTTTTCTATTCCTTGTTCAGTTTCCTTTTCTTCTGGAACCCCTATTATGCAGATGTTGTTTTGTTTCATGTTGTCCCAAAGTTCCCTTAGGCTCTCCTCCTGCTTTTTAATTTTTTTTTCTAGAAGCTGCTCTACTTGGGTATTTTTTCCCATCTTGTCTTCTAGCTCACTGATGCAGTCCTCTGCTTCTTCTAGTCTACTCTTGATGCTTTCTATTGAGTTCTTTACAGCAGCGATGTCATTTTTCATTTCTTCTTGGTTCTTCTTCATTTCCTCTTGGTTCTTACTCATATTGTCGAATTTGTCTTCCATTCTTTTCAGCCACCTTATGACCATTTCTCTGAATTCTTTCTCTGGAAGGTTGCTTGCCTCCATTTCGTTTACTTCCTTTTCTGGTGATGCCTGCTTTTCTTTCATATGCAGGCTGTTTCTTTGTCTCCTCATGGTCTCTCTTCTCCGGATGTCTGGTTATGTAGTTCTCTCTCTCCTGCGTTGATTTAAAGGCACAAAATACAACACAACCAGGTACAACACACAAGGCACTGAGCAGAAATGTATTCACGATATTAATAACCTCCAATAAAGGTGACCACCAGAGAAAGGCAAATTAGGGGATAGGAGAGAAAGAAGAAGAGGAAAAAGAAAGAAAAAAAAAAAAGGAGTGTCAAAATGAAATTGGGAAAAGGAAAAAAAAAGTAAGAGAGACAATAAAGAGACTAAGAGAGAAAGGGAAACAAACTATATATAATGAGAAGAAAACTCCAATAGAACAACCACTAATCCCAGGAAATGCCAGCAACAAGTACCTGGGGATTAATACAGACTACAACACCAACTACTATCAAGCGAGGCAAGGGAAAACAGAAGCAAAAAACAAACAAAAACAAAGCAAACAAAACAAATGAACAAACAAACAAAAAAGAATAGGGAAAACAATCTCACAAAAAGCATAAAAATTCGATATAATCAACATTCAAGCAAACAACAACAAAAGGACAGAGAAAAAGACAATTTTTTGGATAGTTAAGACAGTGAAGAGAGAGGTGTGTATGGACTTGGAGCAGGGGATTGTAGATTAGATATATAAGTAGGGTGAAATTTTATCAGGGGGTAAACGGAAAGAATAGGGAAAATCTAAAGCAGGAAAGGGGTAAGATAAACAGGACACCAAAAGGGGAAAGGTTAGGAAGAGAGTTATGGCATAAAGGTAGAGTTGAGATAGAGTAAAACGATGCTAAAGGAAAGATGAAAATAGAATGTAGAACACTAATCCCAAAGTAAAATAAAGAGAAAATAAAATGATACTTTAAAAAAAAAAGGTAAAATAGCAGTAGTAATGATACTGATTGAAAATAAAAATATAATAATTAAAAAGGTAAAATCAAGTGAGGAAAAAAGAAAAAAATTAGTTTCTTGAGTAAAAAATGCAAAAAATGGAAATAAAAATAAAAAATAAAAAAAAATAAAATGTGCAGTAGTGAAGGTCATTCACTTCCTCAACTGTTCTGTTTGGCATGCCTTTTTCTCAGTCCGGACAATATTGAAGTTCCCTGCATTCCACTGCTCCTCAGTGTTGTAAGCCAGTCCTGATTTTTAAGCAGGCGGTGTGTCTTAATTTCTCATACTCCTTTATTTTTGATTACACAAGAGTCAATTTGTGATTCAGCCCCTGGGTGGCAGTGTTTCTGGATTGACTTCCAGATCTCTTTGGCCTCTGTAGCCTGTATTTAGATCCTTCTTTCCCTGTGGCACTCAATACTGGTTTGTGGAAGTGGGCTGCCTCAGAGCTGGCCCTCCGATGGTCACTCCCCGCTCCGATCCCCAGGTTCCAGAAAAACAACTTTCCCCTGCAGTCTCCCAGGGTGTCCCCAACTGGGTGATCCTATGTATTGGGCTTAGTAATCAGAAGCAAGGATTTGAAGAGGAAAAAGCCCAAGTGTGCGAACAATGGGTCTGCACTCAAGTCTAAACAGCAGGCACACCTTTGAAATTCTTAGGCTGTCCTTGCATGTCAGATCAAAATGGGTTGCTTTTTAGAGATCCCTTCTGTTAACAGCTCTGAGGACCCCCTTCCACATTCACAGATCACGCCAGCCCCAACAGCCACGGATTCTTCTAGGCACAGACTTCCCTGGTCCTCCAGCTCCCGCAAAACGCGCGTTTCTCTCTCCCGCCGGGACCAGAGACCTCACCTTATCCCAGGCGAAATCTGACCTTTCCGCGGTGGAGTGTAGAGCTCCTCTGAATCCGTGTGTTTGGGCCAATTGGGGACTGGTGTTCTGGGGCTTGCAGCTGTTTGGTGGGTGCCGTAATTGTAGATTTTCAGGCTTCCCATAAGCTCCACTTTCCCTTTCAAGATGGCGCGGTCTCCGCATCCGAGCTGTAGCTCCAGGAGGGGACCCAGCCGCAGTGGGGGCTGCCCAGTCAGGGGAACCCCGTCTAGCAGTCCCCCACCTTCTCCTAGAGTTTAGCTGTCCCTTAACTTGCCAACAAACACTCCTCGTGCGACCCTCAGCTGTTCTTTCTTTCTGCTCTGGGACAAGGCTCGGAACATTCCGCTGCCATTTATATCACTTCCAAACCAAGATTTTTAAAAAGCCTATCATTTTTCCTTCCTTATTTAGAACTCTTCTTCAACAGCTATTTGGTTGCCTTAAAAGTTGGTACTTCCAGGAAAAACAGGATAAATGCTTAAGTCTTTTTTTACTTATCAATTTTGAGGACAATGAGTTGATATTCTAGCAAAATTCAAAATTGACCATTGGGTTTTTATTTTTAATATAATCATTAACTCATTGATTTTTAAATATTTTGTTTAATATGCTCAATTCAGAGTAATTATTTTTATTCTTGATTTCTCCTAATGCCAGCTAATGGGAGCCCCTCAAGTTTGCTCTTGTGTTCTTTTCATTTTTTTCAGGTACAACAATCTGTACCTTTCCTGCTCCAGACCTGGAATAAGCAGTTTTCCAAGGAGTCTTGGTTCTTTTTAATGGGAAATATATTTTTATAAACCACAGTCTGAACACCAGGAATGTTCATTGTTTCCAGGTGTTCATTACTTCTAGGAGTTTTTAGTGAAACAAGTGAGAAAATATGCATTTGTAGAAAAAATAAACATCATTCCTAAGTTCATGCTGATATTTTCATCAAATCAAATAAAAGGTTTCAGTATTTTTACTTAAATTCCTTGGTTTTATATTTATATCTCTTTTTCCTTCCTCTGAAAATATTTTGGCTCATGATACCATTAACATAATTCATTATTTGCTTTATTTCAATATATAAAATAGTTTCAAAATAATGATAACAATACTTCAAGGTATCACAAACTTACTGAATTCACTTTTTTAAATTTTCTTGTTTTTGTTTTTTTTTTAATCCTTAGAATG
Source organism: Plecotus auritus (assembly GCF_963455305.1). NCBI lineage: Eukaryota > Metazoa > Chordata > Mammalia > Chiroptera > Vespertilionidae > Plecotus > Plecotus auritus. The sequence continues at coordinate 210,316,771 of NC_137771.1, forward strand.
TACAGTCAAAATATTATGGTTTAAAGCCACTTGAAATGAGTCTTTCTCATGTCATTGCCTACTTGATATACAGTTTGGTTCACTTGTTTCAGGTTCTTATAATCATTATTTTTAGGAATTTGTTTTGATTTAATTTTTTAAATTATGAAATAGGAGAATGATCTCAAAATAAAAATCATAAAACAAGGTATTTTAGAGAAGTCTAGTTTCCATCCCTGCCCCTCTCCTCTATTTCTCCCTCCCTTATAGGTAATATATTTATTAGGTTTTGCTTTAATCATATACAGGGTGGGGGGAAAGTAGTTTACTGTTGTGAGTATGCAAAACACAGAGTTTATTCTTGTATTATCACTTATTAATTATTGTATTATTTTCCATTCAAACATTTGTAAACTTACTTTTGCCCCACTCTGTATATCCCCCTCTTATTGCACAAAAGATAGAATACTATTGGCAATCGTGTGCAACTTGCTTTTTAAAAATAACTTTTTATCTTAATATATCTTGGCAATAACTATTAAAATATAGAGAACTATTCCTAATTTGTAAGCCTATATTCTTTGGCCACAACCTAGTTTATTCAATTCATCCTGATAGGCATTTGGTTTGTTTCCAAGTCTTTTTCTCTTACAAATAGTTGGCCAGTCCAATTTTTAGACTTCATCTCCCTGGACAAGCTATGGAAAGCCATGTTCTGTCACAGTCCATTTAACAACCTTTATGGAGTGTCCACTATCTTAAATGTCCTGGGGAGGTGTGTACACATATTGAAATGTGGTTCCTGCCCTGGAGGAATCCAACTGCAGCATGAATTTCTTATAGTTGGCTTTCTTATGGCTTCACCACCTTTTAACTTTGTATGTTGTCTGATCTTGGACAGGTTAATAAACCTCTCTGGGTCAGTGTCCTCATTTGTGAAAAGTGATAGTGGGATCTACCTCACATGGGTGTCATATGCATTAAATGAGATGATATTTTTAAAGGCACAATCCCTAACACATAGTAAGCCCTCAATAAATGTCATCTATAAGTGGGTATAAATGTTTTAGATAAAACAGACCACCAGCAAAAGTTAGCATCATTAATATTTTTGAGGGAGTGTGATAGAGAAGGAAGAGCAAGGACTCTTTGGTATTAGTTGGCATAGGCTTAATTACTAACCCCACCACTTCCTCTCTCTTCCCTTGAGCAATTCACTTACCGCCATTCAGCTTCAGCTCCCTCACTTGTAAAATGGGAAAAATATGACTATTTCCCTTTGTGTGTGTGTGTGTTTGTTTTGTTTTGTTTTGTTTCTCACAGACAACTTCTGTCACATAGTAAGCAGATAATAAAAATTGCTTTATATTTCTACCCTGCTCTAACACTCTACAGTACAAAGACAATTCAGTTATAGAGTATTGGGATTCAGCCAACATAAACTGTGGCTCTCTTTCAGGGGCTACTGGGCAAAATGACTCGTGTTTATGCAAAGCAGAGAGCAACAAGGGCCCCTAGTCTGCATGGATCCATTTTCTTGAAACCAGAGCATTTCTTAGTTTATCTGAAAACCTATCTCTCTCTGCAATGAAAATCTCTTCTATTCCTCTCTCTGCCCAATAATCTGATGCAACGCCTACAATGCTTTACTAGAAACTGTGGTGTTGTGTTCAGATGACGATCAAACTCAAGGTAAGATGAACTTCATATTAACATGGGTTAATATGATCATACACTTTTCAGGTATTGGTTTCTATGTTACAAGATCTGTATATGGTACTGTGCGCCCACCACCCAAAGTCATAAAACTCAACACCAAACAAACAAACAAACAAACACAAAAATGGGCAAAGGACCTGAACTGATATCTCTCCCAAGAAGACATACAAACAGCCAACAGATTTTTGAAGGGATGTTCAACCTCACTAGCAATTAGGAAAATGCAAATCAAAACTATAATAAGATACCACTTCAGAATGGCTATTATCAACAAGACAAGTAATAACAACTGTTGGAGAGGTTGTGGAAAAAAGGGAACCCCCTAATTCACTCCTGGTGGGAATGTAAACTGATAAAGCCACTATGGAAAACAGTCTGGCGATTCCTCAAAAAAATTAAGAATAGAGCTACCATATGACCCAGCAATCCCTCTCCTGGGTATATACCAGAAAAACTCGAAATTATGTATTTGCAAAGATATATGCACCCCTGTGTTCATTGCAGCATTATTCATGGTGGCCAAGACATAGAAACATGTGTCCTGTGATAGAGGATTGGGTAAAGAAGATGTGGCACATATATATACACAATGGAATACTACTCATCCTATAAAAAAGGATGAAATACAGCTATTTGTTAACAACATGAATGGACCTTGAGAATATTATGCTAAGTGAAATAAGTCAGTCAGAAAAAGCTAAGAACCATATGATTTCACTTAAATGTGCGATATAAAACTGAAACTCATGAACATAAATAGTAGTGTGGTGGTTGCCAGAGGGAAGGGGGTGGGGGTGAAGGAGGTCCTAACATATGGTGATGGGAGAAGATTTGACTTTGGGTAGTGGGCATACAGTGCAATATGTAGATCTTATAATATAAAACCATATGTATATGTTCAGGTAATTTTCAACAAAGGAGCCAGAAACACACAATGGATTAAAGATAATGTCTTCAATAAAGGGTGCTGGGAAAACTGGAAAGCCACATGCAAAAGAATGAAACTGGATTAGAGTTTGTTCCCATGTACAAAAATTAATTCATAATGATCAAAGACCTAAATATCAGACCTGAAACAATAAGTTACATAGAAGAAAGGATTGGTATCAAACTTATGGACCTTGGTCATAGAGAACATTTTATGAACTTGACTCTAAAGGTAAGGGAAGTGAAGGCAAATATAAATGAATGGTACTATATCAAATTGAAAAGCTTCTGCACAGCAAAACAAAACAAACCAAAAAACAACCAAAAACCAAAAAAAAAAAAAACAAAAAAAACCAAAAAACTGACAATAAAACAAAGAGGCCGACAACCAAATGGGAGATGATATTTGCAAATAGTAGCAAATATTAAATCCCTGACAAAGATTTAATTTCCAAAATATTTGACTTTAAGACAAGACAGAAAACAACAAAAAATCACAGCAATAGCACAGTAGAGGTTTCAAGATTCCCAGTTATAGTTTCTGACAACCCAATCATTTTACATTTGTGGTCATGAGACACAGTGGACACATGTGTGGTCATGAGAGACCATGTGTTAAGGATCATGCCAAGTCAGGGAAGACAAAAGCTCAATGATTTCTTTACCATTTACACCTACTGAGTTATGACCCTTCTTCCTTATTCAGGTGCATATGACTAGCTTAATTCTCATCACCTCAGGTTACTCATCATCCATCTCAGTGATGAGGTAGTATGAGTGCTTGATACAGAACAGTCATTGGACAGAGTCTCACTTATCTTGGATGTGGTGTAAACTCTTAAAACCTTGAGTTGATTTTGCAGAAAGGACTGATCAAGCATCGTGAACAATTGCAAAACTTGTATACCACAAAGGAGTGTGAGTGGACACTGAAAGCCAGCTTATACTTTCCTCACTAAACCATGTGCCCGATGACTTTGTCTTTCAGATTACTGGAACCTTTTCCAGGTTGCTTTAAAGCATTCTATGGGCTAGTGGTAGCCAGCCCTGCAACCATGCAGAGTTCATAATTTTGGCAAAAATTAAGGGAGATAAATGTAGAATGGCTTGTACATAGAAAGTATGTAAATGGTGGTGGAAGGAGACTTGACTTGGGGTGATAAGCACAATATAATACACAGATGATGTATTATAGAATTGTTCACCTGAAACCTATAGAATTTTATTAATCAATGTTCCCCCAATAAATTCAATTAAAAACAAAAGCATGTAATTAATGTCTGTTTATTTTATTTCCTACATTATCTCAGTGATGAATTTTTCCTTCAACAATAACTGTAGATTCCTGGTAACAAATTGTACTTAGAATTACACAGGCCAGCTGACTATACCCTCTTAGCAGAGATAATCAAATCAAGAATTCAGTCTCCAATGGTAAAATTTAAGCCACATGCTATTTAAAAAAAAAAAGAATCCCAGCGATGTGGGACCCCTCATTCTCTGATCATATTAGGTAATCATCACCTACTCTGTTTACAAAGGTAGCACGTCATGGGTAAAAGTGCTACCTTCACTTAAATCTAAAAACCACCATTTTACATGTAAGATGATAGACTGGAGTAGCTTATCTCAAAACTCCAGCCTACCATCTTACATGTAAAAATCAGCTTTGCCAATCGTCTGCCAAAATAAAAATTTCCAAGTTCATTAGAGCCACACAAAAATTCCCTGTGACCTAAATAGTTTGCATGAACACAGTCCATAGTACTGATACCATCATTTCCTTTGACTGCTTTGTATACTGCATCAGTAGATTTAGCACACTCAAGCATATCCTGGCAGCATACTCTTCAATAATTCTTTTATCTGAAGATTCACAGGGAAAACAAATGAAATCCCATGACAAAGGACACAAAGAAGAAAATTTGTTTCTTTTCCAATTAGATGTGCTTTGTGTCATTGATTTTTAAGCTCTGGGAATCCTATTACTCATTTTTATGATCATTGAAAGTAAGGACCTCTAACATAACAATAACCACTGAGCGAAATATAATTTCTTACCATTTAGTCAACAGTGTGGCCACTGAAGCCACAGAACATGAAGCTGCATTTGTGCTGAGATAGACACAGTGCTTCCAGCAATGGTAGGAGCAATGGGAGGTCAGAGATCTTTTGTCAGGGGGAAGGCAGGGTGAGCTCTTCCTCAAGGGAATGGGGCAAAGGGCAGCATGGTTGTGTCACATGCCAGGGACTCCAAACCAGAAAGGATGACTTGAGAGACCATCCTTTGCTATGAGTTCTGGGAATTGCTGTTTCTGCCTGAGAACCTCTTATTTGAGGTTCTCCTGAGTCAGCCCACAAATGCTTTCTCATTCTCTTTCTATCCGCTTTGATTTTAGTTCATGTAATTACAAAATTTCTCAGAAAAAAAATTCTTCCTTAGACATTCCACTTTCATGGCTATTCCTTCCAAACAAAGGACAAATTCAGACAAGAATTTACTATTCCCAGGTATCAGTTCAACTCAATATCACCTTGATGTAAAGTCTAGCTATGTGGGCAGCACAGGTGTGCTTGGGGTTGTGTGTGATGTCCGTGACAGAAGACAAAGTTCCTGTCCTCTAGGAGCTCATAAACTCCTCACACCATATTGGGAATATCTGTCACCTTGTCTGTGACTCACACCACTAGACTCTGAGCCAAACCAGGGACAGAAACAAGACTTATTCAGTCCTCAATAACTTGACAGTGTTTGATACTAATTATGCACACAATGAATATGTATTGATTGGATGAGTGAATTAAGTGAAGGGAATCAAGGATGTGGCTTGATTGAAGTAGAAAATACTTTAGATGGGACAGTAAAACAGAAATAAAACATAGAAATTGGATGAGGGGCCATATAGGGGGGTCTCAAGTGGCTGGATCCAGAGACTACACAGAAAAGCAGTAGGAGAGAACTGGATGGCTAGGACTCCAGTCTTTGTATAAAGAAGTTGGTACTAAATTTCTGCCTGTCGGAAGCTGCAGATTTAGTTCCTAAGCATAACTTCACAAGATTGCCCATACGATGCTGTGCAGAATGGAAGGTACACATCTGTTCATAAGCATACATGCATGTGGACAAATAGTAGACTGAATATAACAAATGTCTGGTGACTATAGAGTAATGAGATTTGTCTTCCTATCAGTGGATGTAGTTTGGGTACATCTCTGCTGATTGTTGTAACTGCAGCATCTTTGCCCAATAATCAGGGGCTAAACCAGGCTAAAGTGTATATTTCCACTCCTGTTATGATCTAAAAAGCTCAAAGTTCCTTTCTAAGAGCAATTGTTGAAATCATGAGAATGTAGAGGGAAATTACTAGGGTTGGGTTTTCAAGTCACAAAAGCCTATCTCCATAAACCTTCAGTCTGACAAGGTCAATGATTTACTCAACACAGATGTTCCATGTAGAATCTGTTTAAGAGTTTAATAGAATTAATATATTTAAGGTAATTTGAGATTGGGCAGCTTCTGGGCTCAGAGCTTACAGCATCTTCCCCACTATCTCCCTTCTGTACTGGGGTGCCCTAGAGATGGATTGTCTCTTGACTTAAGGCATTGCTCTTTCCCTTGTCACCCCTACCTCATCTTGTGACTGATGTTTTGCCTCACAACTGGTTTTTCATGCCTGCCCAGTCTTCTTGGATGAGAAGTTGCCTTCAAATTGAATTCCCTGAGAGGATCCCACTGCTTTTCCCCATCTATCTCCATCTTCTATCTCCATCTCCACCCTACCTGAATCCAGTAAACCAGTACTCTCAAGCCTTAGCATCCACCAGAATCCCCTGGAGGACTTTTTTAAAACACAGATTTGTGGACTCCATCCCCAGAGTATCTGATTCAGGAGGTTTGGGATAGAGCCTGAAAATTTGCATTTCTAACAAACTCCCAAGTGAGGCTGTTGAAAATTGCTATAGTAGCTAATTTAGTCTTACCTGGACTCCAAAATAAGGACAAGTTCTAACCTCTGACTTATATTTATAAGGAATTCAGACATAAGATACAATAAAATATTTTAATAATAACATTTATTGGGTAGCTATTGTGTATTTACTCATTTACATATAAATGGGTTAGTTATCATTAATGTACTATCATTATTCTCATTTTAAAGATAAAAAGGGAAGTTTAGATAAATCATACAGATTTCATAATGTCACGCATCTGGATTACACTCAGATTTCTCCAACCTCAAAGCAAAATTCTGGTCATTCAAATTGTGCTCACTGGCTATCCTTTGGTGGTGTTTTAATGGGGGGAAACATCAGATTTGCATATTTATTAATGACATTTTCCCAGTGAAACTATAATAATCAAATGTGAGAAGACTTAATATTTCCATTTACTTTAGAATAATCCACTGTGAGGACAATATCTCATAGATTAATTTTTAAAAATATATTTTTATTGATTTCAGAGAGGAAGGGAGAGGAAGAGAGAGATAGAAACATCAATGATGGGAAAGAATCATTGATTGTCTGCCTCCTGCATGCCTCACATCGGAAATCGAATTGTGACCTCCTGGTTCATAGGTCAATGTTCAACCATTGAGTCATGCCAACAGGCTCATAGATTAATTTTTAATCCATGATTTTACAAAGTCACATCACCTTCTGGTTCTCAATTTCCAAATCTGTAAAATAAAGGAGTTGAAATGCTCTTAAAGTTTCTTAACCTCTTTAAAATCTGTGGTCTTCAATTTATCAGCCAATATTTTATTGCATTAACTTGTACCAATAAAGAACTGTCAAGGAGTTAGAATGTTCTATGTCAGAAACCATCCAGGTCAGAAATTGTTGTTTCAGAATGCTGAAGTCAGAACAATGACTGAGACTAGTTTAATGAGAAATGTCATCAGGCTAAGGGTCAGGCTGTTCTTCCCTGCTACCCTGAGAAATATAAAAGGCAGCATGCTACTTATATTGAGCCTGGAGACACTGGAACTTTTTCAGTCATTGTCTTTCTCCACTGCTTTCTGCTATGCAGCTAGACTTTTCTTATACGGAAGCTACATGTGCTTTTGAATTAGGAAGAAACCGCTGTCCCGTTGTCAGTAAGCTCCATAACAAAGCCATCTAGGTTTTGGATGAGGGGCTGGACTGCTCTAAGCAGTAGACTTCATTTAAGTTCAGGAGCAAAGGCTGACATTTTCCTGTACATTGTTGCCAACTTCTGAGGTGACACCCTGTCTGGAAACTACAGACCATGCGTCCTGACAACAAGGAGACTTTGTGTAAAAAATCAGCCTTTTCCTCCCCAGCTGCCTGTGGAGAACAGCACAGGAAGTGTATCTTTCATGCATCATGCTTATGAAGTGACCATTCATTATAAAAACAAATTTATAATTGGTGTAATGTGGGTAGGAGGCATCTGGTGGCCAGCATAGTGCTAGTCAGGAATAAAATTAGAAGGCTGCATCAATAATTTGGAAAATTATGATACTAATACCTAACATTTTTTTCATTTAAAGAAAAATTCCTTAGTTATTTGACTTATATGTCTGCAATCTTATTTTTTTTAACATTGCAACATCCAGGCATTTTATTGAGAAGTTCAATGCCAAGGCAAACAACATGTGGAAGATTTTATACAAGAATGCAAAAATTTGTGGGAGGAGCGAATGATATGGTATTTAATGTGCCTTTAAGTACTCTCTAATTCTCTGGCAATGTAAGAAATTAATTTATTCTTTCATAACCAGCATAAAAAATCAAATAGAATAAAAGATAATAATATTGCAGTAGACAGAATCCCTCACACATTATAAAAGTAAGTCTTGCGTTGTGAAATTTTTGTTTGATTTATGTGCCTGTACAAGTGATTGTGTGTGTGTGTGTGTTCATGTGTGTGTGTACTAGTCTAAAAGGTAAAATGCATTTCTTAATGTGGGTTATGGCTGTTTTGAAGCCATTGGGTTATGGACAGCCTATCACTCTTTGCACAATGGTATATAAAGAGGCTATAGCCTGATTCTATGACATCACTGTTCCCCAGTGGTCTATAAGCCAGACTAAATAGGTATTCACAAAAACATGCCATGATCCAAGATCACACAAGATTTGTATGGTGTTTTATATTACAGTTGCTATACAACTTGTACCCTGGCTTCTAGCATGAGCAGTTACATTTAATATGGTTTCAGTAGCCATTTGAGTTCTGACTTACAACTGGCTGGAAAACGATTCTTATAAATACGTTCTTTTGTCAGCTAGGGTTGCATGGACATAGAACAAGCAATGACAGAAAAAATACAGGTTAAACCCAATGATTAGTAGAAATAAGTCCCACTGTGGTTCAGAGAATGAAATGATCAACTCACCCAGGGATAGGAGTGGAGAACAACTTCCACAGGAAGGAGTATTTGAGCCAGGCAGACAGAAGGGGACTTGGATTATTCAGGAAATGGCCAGCAAAGGAATGGAGATATTCTTTTTTCCATTTTAATTATGTGATGACAAAAAATGAAAAAGATGTCATCAAATGATTTTTAAAGAATATGCTTTGTAATGTCCTTCAGTTTACAAATGTTTCATTTCATGTTGCTAGCTTATGGGTAGAAAGGGGTGTAATTAACATCTGATTGATATATGAAACTTGTTAGGCCCTCTACCATGAGCTTTACACCTCTAACCTCATGTATTCTCACCTCTACAACCTAATATAGTAGGCAGCATGGTTTCCCTTTCATTTAGTGGCTAAATAACTTGCTCAAATTCACACAGTTCGAAAGTTAAAGATTTAAGTACAAATTAGCTTTGTCTGGTTTTAAGGCTAACTCTTCTAAGAACAACCTGATTCTTCGGAGTAAAGTCCAATTGGGAGGTTTTTTTTGACAAATGGCACTCTGGTTGCCTATGTTTGAATGCTGTTCTTAGGGAAGAATGCGGCAAACCTCTCTGAAGTTTTTGTTATTTTATTACTGAAAGAGAAATGTCTTAAAATTGCCCTCTGTGTGAATTGGTACCATATGCTAAGTTATGGCTTCGAATATTCAAGCGGTTATATCTTGGATAGTACTAATGTCAACTGAAGTCGAAGAGTTGAGTGAAGGGTGTCCTCAACCACTAGATTCACTCTCCACTTGTTCTGAAGGATTCTGGAGAAACTTAACTCAGGGTATTAAGATTTAAAATATAAGTATTTTGAAACATCAAAATTTAAATGAAACAGACGTTTCAAACTGCAGTATTCTATTTGGTCACTGCTTTGGGGTCAGTTATTATTTCCATTTAAAATGATAGATTTTTCTGGCCTCATTTAACAGAGAAATCTCCTCTACTTGCCTCAAAGGCTAGTAGAGTTCCTCTTGCAACTGGGAGAGCCACCACTTTGGGACATATCGTGATCTCCGTTTAGATGTGAGCGGAATCACGTGAATGAAAATTTCCCAAGGATGTGTCCTTTCACTCTGAGTTTTTTCAAAATTTCCTTGCTCTAACAACCGCTGTTTTTAACTAGAGAGTTTTTCTCCATAATCTTATCATTTTATTGTATTTTAAGCCAATATTGCCAATATTCTTTGAGTATTTACTCTGTGCTGGAATAAAGGTTGTAATTTAAACTCTCAAACAAATATTTGAGATACTCTTATTATTTGTTTTGTATTAAGAAACTGATTCACATCAAGATTAAATGATTAATAAACTATAAACTTAGGCTGTGCCAGAAGTCTTATTTCAACACCAAAGCTTTAATCTGCTGCCTCCTGCACGCCCCCCACTGGGCATTGAGCCCACAACATGGGCATGTTCCTGAAGCTAACTGTGATCTCCAGGTTCATAGGTCGACACTCAACCACTGAGCCATGCTGGCTTGTGCCTAACAGTCACTTTTACGTGTCAAGGTCAATGTAACTCAGGAAAAAGTTTAAAAATTGAGTCTCCATAATTTTTGTTATTGAGATTTTTTTCTTAAATTAACAACATGTCTTGAGAATTTCTGTATAACTCTTAGAGAAAGAGGGCTGACTAGAAAATGTGTCTTATAATGGCTATTATAATTCTAATGCTTCAGAGTAAGTAATTATTCTTGGTCAAAGTTTATTAATGTCTTTGAGTTTTAAATCCTTTGAAAGAAATGCAAACTTTGAAGTATCAAAATGCTTTCCTTTTATGCTATACTTTAAAATATTTAGGAGTTATCATTCTTAAGTTATATTTAGAGGAGTATCAAAACACTGTCTTTTTACCCTATACTCTCTGATATTTAGGGTTGGTGATTTTGCAGTTATGTAGTTTTCTGAAACATTTCCAGTAAACATGATGATTTTACCCATTAACACTGTGAAGGCAGGTTTTCTGCAATCTGATTAACAATGGTTGAAAACCTAAGGAGACAACTTGTTATAAATAGAATCAGTAGCTCTATAGGCAGCTTTGTCCAGTGCCAAGATTTTGAGACAAAGACAATCCTATCTAATAAAGATGGAATATGCAAATTGGCCATCACTTTGCAACAAAGATGGTGGCGCCCACAGCCAATAAGGAGGAAATATGCAAATTAACATGACAAAGATGGCGGCGGACGGCCCAGAGTGAAGACTGGAGGCGGTGGCCAAAGTGAAGGCCCGGGACCTGGGTGCCGGAGGGAAACCGGTGCCAGCAGCCAAGGGAAGGAAGGCCTATTCTTGAACAAATCTTATGCATCGGGCCTCTAGTAAAGATATAAGTTGTAAGAAATTCTCTTTCATTCTTTTTCTCTACATTCTTTCCATGCCTCTCAATGTACCATTCCTTCAGTGCATAGGACTTAGAGTCACTTGGCTGGCTCTCAGTATAGAGCAGTTGTAAGGAAGCACCTCATCAAATCATTCTGTGAGGGGAAAAGAAATTATTCAAGTGGTTGTTGAATGTCTTAAAAGAAAAACTGAGTGCTTAACTTTCTATATGGGGCTTCCAATTAAATATGCATGTTAAAACAGGACAAATAGTATGAAATACAATTGGCTCATGGTTCATGAGCCAAGAGGTTTTCAGAGAAATGGGAAAGAGATATAAATATAAAAACAAGAAATTCAAGTAAAAATACTGGAATATTTTATTTGAATTGGTACAAACATTCAAATATTGGGAATGGTGTTTATTTTTCTTAAAAAATACTCTTATATGTAACTAAAAGTGCAAAATGCTATCCTCATGAAGTAATTTGTCTGTTCTCTTCCAAAGGAGATAAGTACCTACTGGGATTTGCACAGGCTCCTACCAGCAGGATAGCCTAGGAAGAGAGCACAAACCAGAGGTCGTTGGGGAAGCATTGGCAGTGCGTTTATCTCCTTACGTCTTCCTTTTTTAAAAAAAGTTTTGGTACCCTCTTCCTAAAACAGGAAGCAACTAGAATTAAAGTTGATGTTGGCCACCAGGTGGCGTTGATGCCTCAGTAACATTACTTGAACAACTGGAGCACAATTTGCCTTTCTTAATTCACCACCTCACCTTCATATTCGTAAACATTACTTTTTCACATTTATAACTTCTCTTCTAAGAGGAAAACATAACCCCCGCTTAACCAACTTTAATTTTCTTAGGCTCGGTGTGCTACCTATAATTTCTAAGGCTTTTCTGCATAGTTTCATTTTTATTCTGCCTTTCATTGCATTTTAAGCTTGTTTCTTTCCTCTTATGTCCTCATGGTATCTGCAAACATGCACACAAAAATCTGAAAACATTCTAGAACTAGTCCTAGCATTTTACCCAGCTGGACATTAAGCTCAATATTGGATGTTCCTCTTAGCTTTTTCTCCCCATCGCATCCTTCCTCCTATACCACAGGAAGGCTCTCTCTGAGAAGAGCAAGATGAACTATTTACTTTTAGTTACCTGCGCCCGGCTCTGCTAAATTATCTCTTCTGCCTCACAGAAGCAGAAAAAGAAAGCAAAGCTAATGAGCATAAATCTCTTGTGATTTTATCTTAACAAACATTTTTACAAATTTGCCTTTAGGGATGTTGAGCTTTGAGACTTTCTTCATTTTGTTCCTTTTTTATTGTTGTTGTTTCTTCAGCTGGAAGTAAATGAAGTCCATATACAAGGAGACTTCTTTAACTAGATGTTACTGCCAACTTCCACGTCAAATATAAACTACCTCAGTTAAAGCAACTGGGCGTCTATAGAGAACTGAGCATAAAACCAGAAATAAAGATAGACATTAACTTGGAAATGATCCTGTCAAAGCATCTGAAACATTTTTAGAAAAAGGATCCACATCTATGTTCTCTAGAGCATATGGGTTAAGAGGGAGGGCTTTACCAAAACCAGAGCCTGACATTGGGCCATGGGAAGAGATATAATTGCCACTTACATTTCTCTCCCAGCAAGAATCTACACGGATATAAATGCTGGATTACAGAGTAGAGCATTATGCGCAATGGCAGTAACTGCTGAGGAACCACTTAGATATCTTACGTTTCATGGGCAGAGACTATATTATTAGTTAGAGAATCATGAGCCAAATGCCCATTTGTCTAAAAAGCTGATTCTTGAAGGTGTTACATGTGTTTCACATGGTTACATATCTAGCTGTGGGGCAAAAGTAGGTTTACAGATGTAAGCACAGAGTTTATTCTTATATTATTATTTATTAATTAATGTATTATTTTCCATACAAACAACTGTAAATTTATCTTTTTTCATGTTTTGCTCATGTTCAAAATTCAACTACAGTCTACTTTATTGTTATCATACCTCCTAGAAAATTCAGCAATAAAATGTTGCCCTTGGCTGCCTCATGGTGGTGAGTCACAATGAAAATAAAACCTCTTTTCACTCACAGTACCTCTAAATATAATACTGTGAAAATTTTGAGGAGGTCTTATTGAGCAGATATGTATTTTTAAATTATGGGAATAAATATTTATGTCTGTGGTATTAGTTTAACTCTGAAGGAACAATGATGTAATTATTTCTCACTTCTTTGCTAAGCTTTTGACAACTTATACATTTAAGATAGTGTATAAAATATTATAAAATAAGGAACATGTTTGAACATAAAAAACATTATATTTTATGAGGAAATGAATTTGTTTTGTATATATATGTACTTGGCCTTTAAGGGTAAAATCTCTACAAGCATAAACTATTGCAGTACTCTCTGCTTCTATAAAGAAGATTGAAAACCTTAAGTTCAGCACAATGAAATAGAATAGCAAGTCAGAACACAGCTATCTTATTCATAAAAACATACAAGATACAGATAAGACATTTCTTATAATGGTAGGCATATTTTTGGCATCACAAAAAATAATAAAGGAAGTATGATTTTCAGAGATGTTTAAGTGAATAATAGTATGCTATCACCACATTCTATCTTTCACATTATTATTCTTAGCTAGCTCATATTCCCTTTTTCCTGAACAAAATATCAGTGCTATAAAGCTCCAAGAATCAGATCAGATTTTTATAAATTAATCCCAGTAAGCACTTTCTGTATGGAGAAGTTAAAAGCCATTATATGGAAGCTATAGTAAAAAAAAACACAAAACAGCACCCAAAAATAATTTTCTAAATAGGCCTTTCTAGAGTTAATCTAAGCATGTTAATAGTGTTTCTGTTTCCTTTTCAAAGGAAATGGTATTAGTTTAACTTCATAATTTTAAAGCTTAAATATTTTCAGAAGAGGAAACAGGGGACCAATAGAAGTAAGTGAAAAATTGTGGATAAAGTAGAAGCCTGACTTAGTGATCACAGTGTAACCTCAGACTCCTTGCTCTTCTTGGGATAATCCAAGTCCTGGGTGTGCCTTAGATCTCTTCTCTCTGAAATGCTCTTCAAAATTTTCCACTCACTAAACTCTCTATCCTTCATCTCCATTTCCTGGTCATTAAATAATAAAGCCATTCAGTTGATCACTTTGGATGCTTGAAGTAAAAAAAGCATGTGTACCTAATTTCATTTAACAAGTTCTTTAATCAGTCTTTTGAGATCCTACTATGTACTAGGGGCATAGCTGTGAAAAACATAATAAAATGAATGTCCCTCCCCCCGCTCTTGGAGCTTTCAATTCTGATAGAGGCAGAGAGACAACAAACAAATAATACATCATATGCAAGCTGGTAATCAAGGGGTATAAAGAACAGTAATGCAAGAGAACAAAGCAATGAGAATAAAGAAGATCCTATTTTAAACGGCATATTTGAGAAAGACCTCTGTAATGAGGTGACATAAACAGAGAACTAAGAGAATTTAGGGAGCAAACTAAATAGCCATATGGGAGGAGATGAGTTTCAGACACAGAATACAATAACTGCAAAGTCATTGAGACAGGAAAATGCCTTGTGTGTTTGAGAGTGGTGGGAGCTGATGAGAGGTGGGAGAGGGAAGGAGATGAGGTCTGAGAGGTAGCCAGGGGCAAAGTCCTGGGGACTTGAGTTTGTAGTCTATCTAATAAGGTAAAAGGCTTGGCATTTGCATTCTGACATATTTTTTAATTTATTTGGGTAACATCCTATATAATAAAGAGGTAATATGCAAATTGACCATCACTCCAACACACAAGATGGCCACCACAAGATGACTAGCAGGGGAGGGCAGTTGTGGGCACTCAGACCAGCAGGGGAGGGCAGTTAGGGGGACCAGGCATGCAGGGGAGGGCAGTTGCGTGGGACAAGGCCTGCAGGAGAGGGCAGTTGGGTGAGACAATGCCTGCAGGAAAGGGCAGTTGGGGGGAACCAGGCCAGCAGGGGAGGGCAGTTAGGGGTGACCAGGCTGGCAAGGAAGGGAAATTAGGGGTGACTGGGCCAGCAGGGGAGGGCAATTGGGGGCGACCAGGCCTGCAGGGTAAGATAGTTAGGGGTGACCAGGCCAGCAGGGGAGGGCAGTTAGGGGTGACCAGGCCGGCAGGGGAGGGGAGTTAGGGGCAATTGGATTGGCAAGGGAGCAGGTAGGCAGCGATCAGGCTGTCAGGGGAGTGGTTAGGGGGTGATCAGGCTGGCAGGCAGAAGCGGTTAGGGGCAATGAGGCAGGCAGGCAGGCGAGTGGTTGGGAGCCAGCAGTCCTGGATTGTGAAAGGGATGTCCAACTGCCCGTTTAGGCCCGATCCCGTGGGCAGTCGGACATCCCTCGGGGGACCCAGATTGGAGAGGGTGCAGGCTGGGCTGAGAGACACCCCCCATGCACGATTTTTGTGTACCAGGCCTCTAGTTGGTTAATAACATCACATAAGTTTTAGGTGTACAATTCTATAACACACCATCTGCTTATTTCATTGTGTGCTCACTACCAAAGTCTAGTCTCTTCTGTCACCATATATTTGACCTTCTTTACCCTCTTCATCCTAGCCCCATTTCCATTCCTCCTCTGGTAACCACCATTCTCTTGTCTGTATTTATGTTTGTTTCATTTGTTCATTTGTTGCTTTCTGCTTTCTGCTTTACACTATAGGACCGGTGCATGAAATTTGCGCACAGGAGGGGGGGGGTCACTCAGCCTGGCCTGCCCCTCTCGTAATCCAGGACCTTTTGGGGGACATCTCTCTTGTAATTTGGGATCCTAACTGCTTGCCTGCCTGCCTGATTGCCCCTAACCACTCACCTGCCTGCCTGATCACCTCTAACTGCTTCTTCATCTGATTGCTCCTAATCACTTGCCTGCCTCCCTGATCATCCCTAATGCCACTGCCTACCTGCTTCATCACCCCTAATCACTCATCTGCCTGCCTGATCACCCCTAACCACCTCTGCCTGCTTGCCCCATCACCCCTAATCACCTCTGCCTGCCTGCCTGGTCACCCCTAACCACTCACCTGCCTGCCTGATCACCGATAACCACCTCTGCCTGCTTGCCCCATCACCCCTAATCACCTCTGCCTGCCTGCCTGGTCACCCCTAACCACTCACCTGCCTGCCTGATCTCCCCTAACTGCCTCTGTCTGCCTGACCCATCACCCCTAACCACTTGCCTGCCTGCCTGAGTGCTCCTAACCACTGGCCTGCCTGCCTGATCACCCCTAACCACTCCCTGGGGGGTGGGGCCAGCCCGGGTGAAGGGCCACGGTTGTGCTGATCTCTGGTCATTCTGGTCGTTCCACTGTTTTGGTCACTGGGCTTTTATTATATAGGATAAGTGAAATTATATGGTTCTTATCATTTTTAATTTGACTTATTTCACTTAGCATGATACTTTTAAGATTCATCCATGTTGTCACAAATGGTAATATTTCACCATTTTTATAGCTGAGTAGTATTCCATTGTGTATGTGTAGCACATTTTCTTTATCTAATCATCCATCAAAGTACACTTTACTTTTATCCATGTCTTGGCTACTATGAATAACACTACAATGATCATAGGGGTACAAATAAGTGTTCTGAAAATTTTTGAGCAGATACTTACATTTTAAAAAAGAGAATAATTAGGCCTTGAACTTCCATCCTCACAAGTATCAATCAGAACAATGAAAGAACCAGCCTTGGTTCTGGCCTTTGCACCTGAGCTCTGCATCTTTACCTGGGCAGGTCTGTAGAGGGAAGCTCCATTGTGGCAGCAGACAGGCTCTGAGAGTCCTCTCTTTACCTAGATGTAGAGGAGTTGGGCTATGTCATTTCATTCACCTTTAAAAATTTTTATGATATTTTCCAGTTTTATGACTGGTATGTTTCTTTGCATTCCAAGACCCAAATCTGATCAAATATGACTATTCAGTGAAAGAGCTGACTTTTTAAAGTTACACATATTTTTTCACCAAAATAAGCAGGATCATTTGACTTCTTTTTGGATGGAATTTGAGGATGCTATCAATAAGAAGCATAAATAAAATATTTGTTATAACAAAATGAACCAAAATATTATTACCAATAATTCTTTTTTTTGTCAGTTCCTTGAAAGAACCTTTTGTTTCACTGAGGGCAAAAGTCAGTGGACACTGTTAAAATTATAACACAATAATTTGTGGAAATAAAAAAAAATTTAGTTGTAGAAGGATGCCTAAAAATGGAATAAAGGCATTTAAATCTGTTTCTCCCCCTCAAAATAGTGAAATGAGTGCTTCTTCAAAGAAACACTATAAGATTTGAGTCCATTATGCTGTTATGCACTTGCTGTACATGTGTTGACTGAAGAGTTAATCTTAGAGTTAATGTATCAATGCTTCTGAGAGCAAATACACATGTAAATGAATTTTTTCAACTTCTTCCAACAATAAAATTTTTCAAAGAATGTATTTAGAATGAAAAGATAGTCACATTTACTATAATTGATTAATTTTTAGTATAAATTCAAGGGTTATTTGTATGTATTTTTTTATTTTTAAATATTTTTATTGATTTCAAAGAGAAAGGGAGAGGGAGCGAGAGATAGAAACATCAATGATGATAGAGAATCATTGATGGGCTGCCTCCTGCATGCCCCATACTGGGACTTGAGCCTGCAACCCGGGCACGTGCCCTGACCTGGAATCCAACTGTGACTTCCTAGTTCATAGGTCAATGCTCAACCATTGAGCTATGCCAGTCGGGCATACATGTAGGTGTTTTTTATAATGAGATGTGGGAAAGTAGAATGGGATGGTGATAGAAATTTGTTGAAGAGATCTGAGAATGAATCTTTCCTTTGCTGTTTAGTAATTCTGTGATCCTGAATAAATTTCCAATCACATTTGAACTTTCATTTCTTCTTCCAAACTACATGAACAATAACATATATGTATATATAAATTAATTTAATAATTAATTAATGTAGGCAGTAAGTAAATATTACTGCATTCATCTGCTTCTAAGAAACATCTTGGTTAATATTCTCATATGAAAGTGTAGAAAGAAAGTACAAATCACCTTGTATGGGAAAAACAACCCAGTTGTCTTTTCCTCCTATATCTTCCTTTCCTGTGTGTCTCCTTTACTATTCATACAGAATACTTTACTTCTGATACTTGCAATCACCATATCTGAGGAGGTTTCTCCCCACACCAAGCAATTCTCCACAACACCAGCTGGGTGTCCTATAATCTAATGTAATTCTAACACTGTCTACCTGAAGTTAGTGCCAGATCCCACAAGTTAAGGGCTCAGTCCCACAAGACTGTTCCCACCTTACTTCAGATCAAAAGTAGCAGGTCCCCACTTACACCTTCTGTTGAATTTGGCTACTAATCAGAGGTTCCCACAACACCTTCCTCAGGTTCAATTAATTTGCTAGAGACGGTTACAGAACTTAAGCAAACACATGTTTACCAGTTTATTAAAAGACTAGAGGCCTGGTGCATGAAATTTGTGCATGGGGGAGGGGGGTGTCCCTCAGCCCAGCCTGCACCCTCTCCAATCTGGGACCCCTCGGGGGATGTCTGACTGCCCGTTTAAGCCTGATCCCGGTGGGCTTAAACCAGGACTGCTGGCTCCCAACTACTCGCTTGCCTGCCTTCCTGATTGCCCCTAACCGCTTCTGCCTGCCAGCTTGATCATCTCCTAACCACTCCCCTGCCAGCATGATTGATGCCTAACTGCTCCCCTGCCAGCCTGTTTTCCCCTAACTGCCCTCCACTGTAGGCCTGGTCACCATAACTGCCCTCCCCTGCAGGCATGGTCACTCCTAACTGCCCTCCCCTGCAGGCCTGGTCCCCCCCAACTGCTCTCCCCTGCAGGCCTGGGTCCCCCCCAACTGCCCTCCCCTGCAGGCCTAGTCACCCCTAACTGCCCTACCCTGCAGGCCTGGTCCCCCCCAACTGCTCTCCCCTGCAGGCCTGGGTCCCTCCCAACTGCCCACCCTTGCTGGCCATCTTGTGGTGACCATCTTGTGTCCACATGGGGGCAGGATCTTTGACCACATGGGGGCAGCCATCTTGTGTGTTGGAGTGATGGTCAATCTGCATATTACTCTTTTATTAGATAGGATAGAGGCCTGGTGCATGGGTGGGGGCCAGATAGTTTGCCCTGAAGGGTGTCCCGGATCAGGGTGGGGGTTCCCTTGGGGCATGGGGCGGCCTGGGCAAGGGGCCTGTGGTGGTTTGCAGGCCAGCCACGCCCCCTGGTGACCCAAGCGGAGGCCCTGGTATCTGGGGTTTATTTATCTTCTACAAATGAAACTTTGTAGCCTGGAGTGGAGCCAAGCCTCTGCTTGCTCCGTGGTGGCAGCCATTCTTTTTTTTTTTGGATTTATGTATCTTCTATAATTGAAACTTTGTAGCCTTAAGTAGAGGCCTTGGCCCACCAGGGTGTGCAGAAAGCTTGGCTTCCTTCATCACCGGGGGTAACCCTAGCCTCCTGCTCTTTCCAGCTCCGTGGCTGCTGCCATTTCTGTTTGGGTTTATGTATCTTCTATCATTGAAACTTTGTAGCCTTGAGTGGAGGCCTAGGCCAGCCAGGGCAGGCGGAAAGCTTGGCTTCCTCCATTGCCGGGGAAACCCAAGCCTCCCTCCTGCTCTCTGTGGCTGTAGCCATCTTGGTTGGGTTTATTTGCATATTCGCTCCTGATTGGCTGGTGGGCGTGGCTTGTGGGAGGGGCTTGTGGGTGTAGTGGAGTGATGGTTAATTTGCATATTACTCTTTTATTATATAGGACTAGAGGCCGGTGCATGAAATTCAGGTAGGATCCCTGGTGGCTGTGGCCATCTGTCAGGGCCTCCCTTCGTTCCACATCACCCCCTGGTGGTCAGCGCACAACATAGTGAGCAATTGAACTCCTGGTCAGTCGAACTCCGGAGAGGACACTTTGTATATTAGGCTTTCATATATATATAGATATGATAAAGGATACAGATGAAGAGATAAGTTATGAGGTCTGAAAGGGTCTGGAGTGCAGGTTCTTCTGTCCCCATGGAGGTGGGATGCATCACCCTCCAGGTGTGGATATATTCATTAACCTGGAAGCTCTCCAAACTCATGCTATTGGAGTTTTATGGAGGTTTCCTCAAGTAAGCATGATCAATTATTAACTCCATTTCCAGTCCCTCTCCCCTCTCTACAGAAGTGGTTGGGGAGGCTGAAAATACCAATCTTCTAATTATGGCTTGGTCTTTGTTGTTAGCAGCCCCCATTCAGGAGCCCACCCAGAGTCACCTCAGTAAAAGAAAAGAGGCTACTAGTGGTCTCACTGATTAGGAATTTA
The DNA here is from genome assembly GCF_963455305.1 of Plecotus auritus. Lineage (NCBI taxonomy): Eukaryota > Metazoa > Chordata > Mammalia > Chiroptera > Vespertilionidae > Plecotus > Plecotus auritus. The sequence goes on from NC_137771.1 coordinate 210,337,471, forward strand.
CAAGGGTTGGGAACCATGTTTCAGAAATGAGGTCCAAGATAAATATTAAAACAAGAAATGCCCCTACTGTTCTTATTACTTAGGAAATTACAAGGGATTTAGAGCTCTGTTCCAGGAATTGGGGCAGAGACCAATATGTATATTATCTGTTATTTTTTACACCCATGTGTACATATTAAAATAAGAACAATTTTAGTTAAAATATTCATATGCTTTTCTATATCTATTTAAGTTCTCCTTTCTTTGAGAAACCAATTATGTTTATTACACTCAAAAAGGGAAACAACTTCTAAAATTGCTTATTTTATTTTTGAACTTAGGTTTGTTGTGAAATAATATTACATTTATTTCTCCTATTTTAAACATCTTAAGCATCCTGATAGTTGCTGGGTTAGACTAGCCAATGCTATTAATGGTTGGCGATCTAAGATGCTATGGATTGATTTAATCAGTCTAAGCCCCTAAGCTAATTCAGAGAAGAAAAACCTGTTAAGAAGAGAGGTAGAGTACCCAGGCCAATGGAAAGGACACACCCTTAGCCAAAACCAATAAGCAGGGATTCAGGTGTCTGGTCCCAACAATGTGCAGGGAAGCTGCTATACCTTTTTTTTTTTTTCTGTTGAGAGGATCACCCACTCAGGTTATGGACAGCGAAAGCTTGATGCCTCCTCAGTGAAAAAAGATGGCAATGGGGGAATTTGTCACTTGAGAGATACTTCACTTGTTCTGAAATTCTCAGATGTAATAAAGAAAACAGAAGAAAATTAAACTAGACAATAAAATAGTATACTAGTGAAGGATGATGAGCACCTGAGATTTGTGCAGGAGAGGGCATGGAAGCTCTGCACTCTTTCCCCACACCTTGCCCTATGCATCTAGTCCATCTGGTTAGTCCTCAATTTTATCCCTTTATAACAAACTGGTAATTAGTGAGTAAAATGTTTCTCTGAGTTTGGTGAGTCACTCTAACAAATTAATGGAACCCAAGGAAGAGGGAGCCATTGGAACCTCCAATCTATAGCTTCTTGGTCAGAAACACAGGTGCAACCTGGATTTGCAACTGCCATCTAAAGTCCCGGGGGAGGGAGTAGTCTTGTGACCTATAAGATAAAACCCAAATTTCTTTACCTTTTCATTATACACGACCTCATTTAGGGCATGACTTTTATCACAATATCAGTCAATTTAAAGTTTCCTCAGTAACAGTACCAAAGGCTTGTTATTGATACTTCCATATTCATTATATATCTTGCTACCTTGATAAGTTTTGTAACTAGAAATCAAAATTTTTAAGTATTTTTCTCTTGGATTTCTGAAAATATCTTTCTGTTACGTTTGTCTTCAGCTTCAAATAGTTGGAAGTGCGTAGTAATTTTGGTGCTCACATTATATTTCCATCAAAATTGTATAGATGATCCCATTGTCTTCTGACATGTAAAATTGCTGAAGAAAAGTCTTCTACCTCTTATCAACTGCTTTATATGTCCCAGCACCACTCTAAATATACAAATTACTCTTCAGGGTCACCTTTATATTTTCTCTGCTTCAGATCAATCATTTTCTTCATTCTTTTTGTCTTTTACAGCTGTACTCTGCCAAATGTTCTTACATTTTTTATCTCTGAATTGATATTTCTCAGTGTCGAGGTTACATTTAATCCATCCAGTGTCCATTTTCATTTTTCCTTAATTTTTATTTTTTTAATCTCTGTTTTTATTCTATAATAATATTTTTATTTCAACTTATGCACTTCTTATATATTTCTACTCCTCTTCTATTACATCTGTGTGTATGTGTATGTGTGTGTGTATTCTTCTGGTTCCCAAAGTAAATTAATTTCAGAAAAAAATTAAAAAAAATATGTTATTGATTTTTTACAGAGAGGAAAGGAGAGGGATAGAGAGCCAGAAACATCGATGAGAGAGAAACATCGATCAGCTGCCTCCTGCACACCCCCTACTGGGGATGTGCCCGAAACCAAGGTACGTGCCCTTGACCGGAATCGAACCTGGGACCCTTGAGTCCGCAGGCCAATGCTCTATCCACTGAGCCAAACTGGTTAGGGCAAAAAATTTTTTGAGCTTTAAAATTATGTTTGATTCTCTTTGTAATGAGATTTTGCTATAATGACAGACTACCATAAAAATTCCTCCATACTTAGTATTTGTCAACCAATAAGATGTGTGAAATGAACTTGGGTTAACTTTATTTGCATTCTGTTATAAATTCCTTCTCAGATATACAGCTGGATATCATGTTGATGTGCACAACACATAATCTAATTTTCATATTCTTAGAAAGCTGCATCTAGTACAATTCTACACGGAAGTGTAATCTACTTTCATTTCCATTGCTTGTTCTCCAACATATAATGTGATTCATTCCTTCACCCAAAAGCATTAACTATTACTCAGGCATGACTCTAGCCTCTGAAAAAACAAACAAAAACAAACCCACAATAAATTAAACAAACTCCTTGATGCCCTGGAGCTTAAATTCTCATCATGGGAAATTGAAAACAATATGAGTGGGTAATTACTTAGAATGTCAGATGATGACAAATGTTGAGAAAATTGAGACAGAGTGAGAGGAATAATATGGCTGTTTTTCATGGGATCATTAGGGAAAGCCTTAGTGAGAGGTGATAAATGTGTATGAAGGAAATAAGTGAGTCATGCAGCTGTCCCTGGGAAGAGCATTATAGGCCAAGGATGTGGCAAGTACCAGGTTCTTGAGTTGGAAACATGATTGATGGGTTTACAGAATTTTAAGGGGACCGATGAAACTGGGACAGAATGAAGGAGAGAGAAGTTGAAGGTAAAATGGACAAGATTTAAAAGGTAGTGAGGAGATCAATATATTCCATAATGAGTACATTTTAAACAACACTTATACTTGTTATTATATACTATCAGAGCCACCCTTATCACTACTCTCAGAGTTCCATATAGGGAAAACATTTAACTTTTAGAATGTGGCATGCCATGATCAATCTCATGCCTAATTTTCTCCCAGCCTCTCCCACCATCGCTATTTCCTGTCTAGCTGTTGTCTGGAAATTTTATCCCTAAGATGTAGTGATAAAAAAGAAATATATGAAAAAATGAGATTAGATCTTGAGATTGGAGTAGAAGCAGCATTATAATTTACTCAAAGAGAATCATCCATGCAATAGCTTAGAGCTAGTTGCCCAGTTTACAGGTTGTTCCAGTCATCAAATTTATGAATAGGGGCAGATGTAGACAGATTATTCTTTTCAATCTACTCTCTTGTGACTAGACTAACACTGTGTCAGGCCAAGTAGCACAGATAGTTTACCAAAAGCATGTTCCAGTATACTCACTCAACATTGCAGTTAGTGAACATTTGGTTTCTATTAGAATCATTCAATCATTTTACTGTTACTTTTAGAGTGTATGTGTGTCTGTTTGTATGCATATGCATATTTTCCTTTTGCTTTCCTTAGTATTTCATTTGGACATTGGGAAAGATAGTAACAAAATATATATATATTTTTTAAATATATTTTATTGATTTTTTACAGAGAGGAAGGGAGAGGGATAGAGAGCTAGAAACATCGATGAGAGAGAAACATCGATCAGCTGCCTCTTGCACACCCCCCACTGGGGATGTGCCCACAGCCAAGTTACGTGCCCCTGACCGGAATCGAACCTGGGACCCCCCAGTCCACAGGCTGACGCTCTATCCACTGAGCCAAACCGGCCTTGGCAACAAAATATATTAATAAGATACAATTTAAATCCAAAAATAAAATCTAATTTTTAGATTTTGGTGGGTGGGACTTCACAAGTTCAGAATAAATCTAGGTAGAATAACATAGTCTGAGACTCTGAAAAAAGTGTCAATTTAAGAAGGTTGATTCCCACACAAAAATTAAATTTATTTACATAGACTCGAATTCTCCCCAATTCAGAGGAAAGGAGAGATTCATATGAATCTGAAATGACTGCATAGGGAGATATATAATGAGCTCAGCCACTAAATAAACATATTGGGAAGAAAGAAGAAGGGGCATGCAACCTAGAATAAATATAGAAGACAGCAATAGATATGTAAGATGGGCCAGAGAAAGCTTAGTCTTAAAAATTGTGAAGTACATAAAATAATATGATTAGGTATGATCAGATGAAGAACAACAAAGAGCTTGCTTGTGAATGGATTCATGGGAATGATGAACTGTTCAATCCCTTACTTTTTAAATTCTCCCTGTCAAATAAAATAATTCTTAGACTAGAAATCCAGGAAAGAGAAAATATTAGCATGAGGGAGCTGAAGGCCAAAACAGATGAATACACCTTTAGATATCACCTATCAACTCTGCTTTAGTTCAACTCTCCTGTCTTAGGTTTGCTACCTCCCAGGGGCTAAGGGAACTTGCAGATAAAATTGTTAAACAGCTGTCAACCACCATGAAGCAAGATCAAATTATTGAATGAATGAACAAAAACCAGGTAATTTTTAATTCAGTTTTCAAAAAAAAAAGTAAAAAACATATAATGGAGAAGATTTGATTTGGGGCGGTGGGCACACAGTGCAATATACAGATCATGTAACATAGAAACCCATACCTGAAACCTGTATGTTCATGTTGACCAATGTCACCCCAATACATGTAATTTAAAATTAACATATATGTCACAAAATATACCCAGTGAATCTGAGAACAACTCTAGGGAAAGTTTTAGAGTGAATTACCTATTTACTTTGCAAAGGAAATGACCATCAATGAAGCCACCATTAGTTAAATAAGAACAAGTTATTCCAGACTCTATTCTTTCTGAAAAAAAATTAACTGAAAAAGTATTTCAGCCAGGTATAACTTCTTGCCAAAACTGATGTTAGAAGAATAATGTTCTTATAGAAAAACAAAAGATTAATGAAAGTAATAAAAATGTCATTTATGTGTATATATATTTTTAAATATGGCATCTCCTTCCAGAAAAAAAAAAAAAAGCATGTGACTCACATTTTCTCTTACTTAATTTTTGCAGGTTATCAAATTTAACTGAGAAACTATGGGAGTATTCAGTAAGATGGCTAAAGTACAGAAAATGCATAAATTCAACAGCATTTATAAAGACAAATAGCAACCATTTAGATATTATGGATAATGCACAATAGCAACAAATCATATAAAACTATTATGAATAAATATGACTAGAAATGTGTGAGACATATGACAATGAATCTCTACTGATGGACAAAGTACAATGTGTGAATGTATGGAGACATATACGTGGTCTAGTTAATACTGTACTCATGTTAATTCTCTCCAAATTTGTATACTATATATCATCTTACTTCTGATCAGGACTTTCATTGGTGTTTGACATAATGGTTCTGAAATTCATCTGGAAGTAAAAATATACAGGAAAAATTCAGTTTTAAAAAACGAAATATTGCCAGGTGGGTATGGCTCCGTGGTTGAGTATCTACCTATGAACCAGGAGGTCATTGTTCAATTTCAAGTCAGGGCACATGCCTGGTTGCAGGCTTGATCCCAAGTGGGAGTCGTGCAGGAAGCAGCTGATCAATGATACTGTCTCATCATTGATGTTTCTATCTCTCTCTCTCCCTTTCTGAAATCAATAAAAATATGTTTTTAACAAAATGAAATATTGCTTTACCAGATATTCAGTTGTATTTTAAAAGTATAACAATGAAAACATGTGGTATAGGTGTCAGAACAGAGAGATGAATGGATCAAATAAAACATTCAATAGAATTTTTCTCTGTGTTGTAATAATCATCTCTATCATCATCACTTACACTGGTTGAGTATCTACTATGGCCAGCCACTATTCTGTGTTCTTTTGTATATTAACTTGTTTAATCTTCATGGTAATCCTGTATCATAGCCCCTAAACTTGCTTTTTCACTCTAATTTTTAATAAGATTATTTAACCACATGGCATAGTGCCAGTGTGAGTCTAATGAAGGAAGTGAAAGAAGAGTTGACATTAAGAGGTTGAATCAAACAGAATAAAAAGAACTGGACTGCGTTGTAGGAATGGAAGACATTACTTGAGCTGAGGCTGAGAGAGCCACATGCTCCCTTCACTTCAACAAGATTTCTGTGATTCACATAGGAAAATAGGGACTATCAGGATTCTTCCTGAAAATAAGTTTACTGCTGACAACCCAGTATGACTCATAGGGTTCTCAGAGAAGGGCAATGGCAGACATCAGTGGGGAACTTGATATACAGGGTAGACAAGTCCAGATAGTGCAGGGCTCCTGGCTCTATAAGGCATCACAGTCTCATGGCAAAGTGTGAAGCAACTTGAGGAACAACAAGCAGGAATCAGTCTTCATACAACTATTCCAGATAGATGTTTTAAAGGTATCTTAATCTACAGGAAGAAGACCAGTGATACGCATGTACTGAGAGTCACAAATTACAGAATACAAACATCTTTCTCTAGTTTTTACATCTAGTGATGCAAGAGTTTCCTCCGGCCTGTCTTTTGAAAAGTCACAAACTTATGAGCACTGATGACTCATTCTATGATAGCATCCACCCAGAATCAATACTCTGCTGGAGTGGGTAGACCAGATGTCTAGGTAAGGCAAAATGGATTAGGCCAGGACTCTGAGAAAGCACCACATGGTCTGTGAGCAGGGGTTGTAGTTTCCCATGAATGAGTTTTTATCTTTTCCAGTTTCCCTCTACTACAGATGGTCATCCTGACAAGAGAGACCAGAGCTGTTCAAACTGGAGTAATAGGCAACAACCAGGAGAGGGCATGCACTCCCCAGGAATGCCAAGAAATCCCAAGCTAAAAAAACAGACATTCAGACAGTTAGGAAAACAGTGACCTCAGGAGACCAGAAAACTAAAGGTTCTTTGGGATATATAAGTCTGTGTGCGCATGTGTATTTCTTCTGGGAAGATATTCTTTGAAATGATAGCTGCATATGGTGCCATTTACCTTTTAAAAAATATACATATACATTTTATTGTGTAATAAATGTAAAAAGATAATGTTAGACTAAAAAGAACTTAATTCCATTTTTATAAATTTATATTAATAATACCAATGTGTGTCTCATACTTCTAGGACTTGTGTGAGTGGAATGTATAGCAAACACATTATTGCTTGAAACTAAATTCTTAAAGACGCACTGACAGAAATGTAACCTATGGCCATGTGCAAACCATGCCAGTATTCCCATTTATGTTCCCCAACAAGTGGTGCCAGAAAGTTCATCTCAAATCTCACTTCTTCCAGCATTGATCCATACCTCATGCTTACTCAGCCACAAGGTGCAAGCTGAGTCATGTTAGCCTCTGATGGACTGCACTCAATTTAATGGCAAATTCCCCCTCCACCTTGAGAGCCAACATTCTCCCTGGGAAGGGCCACCTATTTTTATTTGGTTAAAATAAAAACCATTCTCCTCATCTCTCCCCCAACCCCCGGCACAATGTTCCTGATTAGGACTTGGTTCTAAGAGAAGATTGAAGCAGGCCTCAATGGAGAGCAGATGCTTGGCAGAACCTATCAGGTTACTTTTCCTGGTTCCCCAAACACACATTAGCTTCTGCTGCTCTTCATGCTGATGTTGAAAGATTCTCTCTCAAAAGCTGGGCAGTGCCACACAAACACATGTATATGAATCTTCATGGCAGCATTATTCATAAAAGCCCCAAACAGAAAGCAATACAAATACCTGTCAACGGGTGAATGTATTTTTTTTAATGTGGTATATCCATACAGAGGAATACTACTCTGTAATAAAAAACAAACTACTGATACATGTTTCAATGTGAATGAACTTCAAAAGCATCATGTTAAGTGAAAGACGTCAGATACAGAAGAGTACTAATTTATGATTCCATTTCTAGCAAAGGTCTAGATAAGAAAATTTATAGACAAAAAGCAGATCAGTGGTTTCCCAGGGCTGGAAGGGGAGCGAGAACTGGCTAGACAGGGGCACAAGCGAACTTTCTGCAGTGATACAAGTTTTCTAAAACTGGATAGTGGTGATGGTTGCAGAACTCTATAAATTTACTAGAATCATTGAATCACATAATTATAGTGGGTTACTTTTATATTATGTAAAAAGCTACTAAAAATAAAAAGCATGACAGAGATCTCTCTAGATTCTCTGTGGAATAGGAGTCCCCTCCCCCATAACAGTTTGCAGCATATGGCCAGGACACCAGATGGCCTGATGATTACGGAATGTTTAATGGGTGCAATGCTGGGGGTCATTTTGTGCTCACCCAGGAATTGTTAGCAATACCTGACCAGTCCTTGGGCATAGCAGGATAAAGCTCAATCCACAAATTCTGTGTGCATGAATTAACATGTACCCTTTCTCCATAACGTAAATCAATTTCTGCTTTCAAACTTCCTCCTGCTTGGCTGGTGAAACAAACATCCTCATTGCTCATTGGCCTCCCCACTTCTTGCTCACACTATTGAATTAGGCCACAGGGCCAAGACACTGTGGTGCAGGTGTCTCTGGCCCTTGGTCATCAGAGAGCATATTACCAGGACCCTCTCTTCATGACCCCTTCAGAGCCCAACCCCTTGCTGCTTCAGTGCCAGCCTCAGGCATAGGAATCTTCTTTTTTAAAAAATAAAATTTTATTGATTTCAGAGTGGGAAAGAGAGATAGAAACATCAATGATGAGAGAGAATCATTCATCGGCTGCCTCCTGCATGCCCCCTATAGGGATCGAGCTTGCAACCCAGGCATGGCCCTTCAGTCTGCAGGCCGACGCTCTATCCACTGAGCCAAACCAGGTAGGGCCTGCATAGGAATCTTTGAGGTCCTGTCTAGACTACCGGTTGCATATCAGTGATGTGGAAGATTCATCTATCCTGCAGATGTGGTTTGTTTGGTCGCCTTATGCTGTGTTTTCAAAGCATTTTAGCCAACTTTTAAAAGTCAGGAGAGTTCACTTAAAAAAATCAAAATTTCTGGCTTCTCTGAAAAAGTGAGAAAATCTAGCAATAATGGATCACCTTTTCACATGGCAACAATCACAGGAGTTGAGGAGGGGCTGACCTTTTATCTGTCCTGTTTGCCATAGATCCATCCAACCCCCCAAGTACTGAGGCAGAGTGCCAGTGGACATTTTTATAATAGTTGCAAGATTTTTGTTTTGTTTTGGTTTTTACACCAGGCCCTTTGCAACCATTTATGTGACCTGCCTTTGCCATAGACGGTGTTGGAGAAGCCTGGTGCACTGGATCATGCAGACCCTCCCTTTACTGCCTGCTCAGCCCACCCAATAGACTGGACATAGCCGCTGGTGTTTCCCTCTCCCCTGCTGGTGCTCATCTCTTGCTAGTCTCTGAAGAGCCTTCTCTCCCAGTTTTTTAAAAAAATATTTTTACATTTAGCCGACTCATCTTTAGCTTCTGGGGTTTAGCCTTTTTTTTAAAAAAATATTTTATTGATTTTTTACAGAGAGGAAGGAAGAGGGAGAGTTAGAAACATTGATGAGAGAGAAACATCAATCAGTTGCCTCCTGCACACACCCTACTGGGGATGTGCTGGCAACCAAGGTACATGCCCTTGACCGGAATTGAACCAGGGACCCTTGAGTCCCCAGGCCAACGCTCTATCCACTGAGCCAAACCTGTCAGCTGCGGTTTAGCCTTTTAAACACCCAGACCAGGAAATGCTTGTTGATCAGACAGCATGGGCTTCTGCCCTTCTGTAGACCTCTCTTGAGATAACAGGAGCAGATTCAAAAATTCCTATTTGAAAGGAGAAGGGGAAGAGAAAATCTAAGGGAGAGAGAGAGCATAGGTTAATATTGCAAAGTATTAGACCAAAGTATTCATTTTCAGGTAACTAATTAAGGGACATATTCATGGAATCAAATAAGTCAGCTATCACCAGCACACTCCATCTTATATTCGGAGTCAAAAATACAGTCTGCTCAGTGAGTTATTATTCCCTGTACTTGCAGTAGTAGCATGGCTGAGCTGTTCATGCGAGAGAAACGTGTACTGATGTAACTAAATGCCAGCCAGCGCCTCCCTCAAATGGGACGGGGGCTTCAATTCAGACCTTGGCCAGGAACTAGCTCCCCCTACCAGCATAAGCTAAGTCACTGGCTTCCTCCTCCTGTCTGGGGCATGCGTGCTAGAGAGCAAACCCAGCCTGCAGAGCAGGACTTAGCGGAGGTCGGGAACCCTGGCTGGGAAGGGCCATGCCCCACTGAATGCTCAGGTCCCAGAGAACTGCAGGGGGCCACCGAGGAAACCCCATTCCTGGGATCAACAATAAGCAGGCAGCTGGCCTGCGGGCATTTCGCCAAGGGCATTGGAGGGGAGCAGAGGAATGCTTAGACTGCACTTGGAGTATTTACAGATGGCAAGGCTGGGGGCTCTGCCTAAACAGTCACGGAGGCGCAGAAACAAAGAAGCTGCATCCCAGGGCCGAATGTCATCAGGCCCCCAAGAAGAGGACTCCGCTGGCCTGAGATGATGCAAAGCACAGGCCCCGGAAGGAAGTGGTCATCTAAAGCTCCTTACAGGATGCTAATAGCCGCTTACTCCCATTGGGCGCCAGCGGTTCTCAGTAAGGCCTTCGGTAAATGTCACTAACATACTTACATGCACACATAAGTACATAAACTAACCCCTTCCCCCCGGCCACCTAGAGTGAGACTTCCCTGGTGAGGAGTGCAGATTGGTGCAGCCACTGTGCAGCTACCTCAGAAAATGAAAGATGGAACTGCCTTAGGACCCAGCGATTCCTCTTCTGGGAATATATCCGGAGAAACCCAAAACACCAGTTCCAAAGAATGTTTGCACCCCTATGTGCATTGCAGGGTTAGTTACAATAGCCAAGATCTGGAAACAGCCCAAGTGCCCATCACTAGAGGAGTGGATAAAAAAAGCTGTGGTACATTCACACAAGGGAATACTACCCAACCAGAAAAAAGAAGGAAATCTTACCTTTTGCAACAGCCTGGATAAACTTGGAGAGCACTATGCTAAGGGACATAAGCCAGTCAGAGAAAGATAAATACCACGTGATCTCACTCATATGTGGAATCTAATGAGCAAAATGAACTAGCAAGCAAAATAGATACAGATTCAGATAGAGAGCAGACTGATAGCTCTCAGGAGGAAGAGTGGCTGGGGGGCGGCGGGGGCTGGGGGCTGGGAGTGGAGTGGAGGGACTGAGCAAAAAGAAAAAAAGAGAGAGAAAAATCCGTGGACATGGACAACAGTTTGGTGATTGCAGGAAGGGAGGGGTGGGAGGAGTAGATGAGTGTATATAGTGATGGAAAAGAGACTTTATTTGGGGTGGTAAACACACAATACAGTGTACAGATGATGTGTATAGAATTGTGCACCGAAACTTGTATAATTTTGTTAACCAGTGTTATCCGAATAAATTTACTATAAAGGGGGAACAACCCCACAACATTCTAATTCTGAAGGTTAGCACAGCCCTCTTGAATCCTGCCCAGGCAGGCCCCATACAGTTTGGACATTCCACATGTCAGAGAGCAGAATCCTGACCTTCACTCAGTTCTTAGTCAAATCGCTTTTTCCGCAGACTGCTTTCTCACTAAAAAAAAAAAAAAAAAAAAGAGCAAAACTAAAAATAAAAAACCTGGATGATAACTACGAGTCACTCAAATATTAATTACTTAATCAAGCTTGAGCTTGATAAATAATGAATGATAATGATAAACACATATCATTATTCTCATTTGAATACAACTGACACAGAAGCAAAACAAGAAGGCTTAAAAAGCAATTCATGACACCTGGGAGAGAAAGACAACGTTGTAGGAACTGGTAATGGGAAAAGCCATCACATGCCTTCAGGATTGACACTCCCGGGGGAAAGCCGATGTTAACCCAGGTATGGGTTGTTAAAATACTGCAGTACTTCCGTACTGGCTGATAATAGTCTAAGAGCCCACAGTAGTAAGAAGCAGTATAAGTAGTCAGTCAATCAATACCAGCGTGCCCACTGGGATCCCTTTGGGGACTAAAGCTGAGGTTGAGGAAAGTGGTCCGATATAAACCTCCTGTTGTTTATTTCAAACATTGAAAAGACAACCTAACAAAATATAAGCAAATGAATTACATCTCAATAAAACAGTTCAGAAAAAGTAAATAATGTAAAAAAGTAGAATCATGATCCAGGTGCTGTGGTACATTTCCCACGGGATCACAGATCCTACGTCATAGTCTTACTTTTCTTGTTGACATTTTTCTTTTTCTTCACCTCTCTCTATTAGTAGAGTGAGAGAGCAACGCTGAAACAGGAGAAATTAAGAATGTTGCTTTTCTAGTAAACTTGAACTGGGAGTATTTGTCCAGGTCTTGTGAAAAATTAGAAGAGCTCTAACTTAGAATGTTATTAGACCTGAAATGAAAGCCTAAGCATATATAATCTACATAGTATACAAACCAAAATTACCTCCATGGTTATGATTCCATAAGATTTACAGCAAATATATGTAAAAAGATACATAGTAACATACATGAGATTTTAAAAGTCAATAATCTCACCTTTTAGTTCCACAGAGAAAAATATCCACACTGTATTTCTCAGAACTGCATGAGATAGGGCTTAGGTAATGAAGTTATACCTTGCAAAATATTGTTGCCAGATGGTAAAATAACTATTTTTGAAATTAATATTTAAGTAAATTACTCACCTTGGAGTACTAAGCATGTAGACTTTAAGTAGATTTCAAACTTAAACCACCCCTTAAATTCTTTTACCAGGATTATAATATCCCCTAACGTACTATTCATTTTCTAACTTGTTCATTTTCATTACTTAATATACTTTTGGGAATACTTTATCTTGGGCCATGTCTAGACATACAGATGGTTTTGATAAGTTCATTTGAAAAAGAAGCCGAGTTCAGGGAAATGGCTAATTTTTTTTTCCAACTATATTTTCTTCTAAAGAATTCCACAAAATCATCTTGACTGAATTATTCACCTTTCAACTGGTTATTTTGGCACCAGGTAGTTCAGAAACTTCATGTTCTGTGATGGGAGTTTAATGTTCAGCACAGAGATAGTTAATAGAAACATGGCTTTGCAAGGGGAGAGGGGAGGTACAGGGTGGTAGAAAGAAGGCTTGTTTTTAATGGCTATCAGGTTAAACATTGCCAAATATGGCTCATTTTCACAAACAAAATCATATCTACCATCTAAGCACCATTTCTAAGGGAAATAGATGTTACTGAGAAGGCCACTTAAGAATTACTCATTGCACTATACCCTGAAAAACTTCTTTAAATCAGGACAAATAATAGACATAATGACCAAAGGTGCAGCGTTCACATGTGGCAGAAAGTAGTGTTTTATTTGCTACAAGCAAAAGATAAAGGTCAAAACCTGGCAAGACTCATTGCACACCTCTTGGCAAACACAGAAATGATTATCTTCTGTTTGCTCTATCAGACATGTTCCTGGATTCTAAATTGAGGAAGGGTGTGCATTGCTCCCTCATTATGATTCTAGACCTCCAGGTCATGATTGTTCCCTTTATTCATGCATTTATTCAACAAACATGGGAATAAATATTTGTTGAGCATCTATCATGTGGCAGTTATAAATTAGGTGAACAAAACATAGAAGCCCTATATAATGCTCAGAGTTATGCTATGCCGTGGAACACTGGGACCCAGTGTAATTATGTGATTTATCCAAAGCCCCACACTCCCAAATAGAAGAGTCAGTATGGAAACAGTTTCTCAGACTACAAGAACATTGATTTCTACATCATGGCTGATGTATTTCTTAAGTGACATTCTTTTATTTTAATTGCAACTTATATAATTAAAGAAACAGATTTTTAAAGGCTCAGCATCCTACAACCAGATTTAAGACAAATTAATACTTCACCACTTTTGCTTCAGATTTATTTTTTAGAGAAATTTTTTTAGATCCAGTTATAAGTCTAACTCTTCCTGATTTCCCAGAAGTAGTCACTGCTCTGAAGATGCTTTATGTCATTCTCGTGCATGGTATGGTAGCCAGTGCCTGTGTATTTATACCTGGTAATGATTTATGTGTTTAAACTCACATAAATGCTATCATTTTATGAATCTTCAACTGCCTTTTTTATTTGATATTATATCTATCAGACATCCATTTTGATATGTGGATAATTGATTATTTCTTCTTTAACCAATCAATTACATTAATAAGCATTTTAAATTTTCCAAATGCCCATGTTTTTGCTATTGCTTTCTAATTTTATTGTTACTTACTTCTAATTTTGTTGAGAGTTTCTTTGTGGCCACTCTCTGAGGTTACTTTTGGTCACTTGGCTTGTTAGAGTCATTACAAAACCCCTTTCTCATTCACAATATGGAGGTTCTTTGACCCCAAATCTGAACCCTTTACCATCAGCATAGCAGAGCTGGTAATGGCTTCCCTATGCTCTTCCTAGTGCCCTCAGATTCTCCCTCTCGCTTGGGTTCCCCTAAGAATTCAGTGCCAGAGAGGGAGGGCAATTCCACTGGGCACTTCCTTCCACACTTGCCCTATCCTTCAGTGCCCATGGATACTTTGATGAGTATCTCTTCTGATTACTCATCCAAGTTTTCTGTCCCATGTTCCAAAGAGTACAGATGTCAACAGGACACAACAAATGCAGGCACATGATATAGTCAGCCATCTTAAAAACAGCAACTTTAACTCAGGAGTACCTTGACATACTAGCAGCATAGAATTTGGCGATGTGACAGTGCAATAACTTGAGCAAATCCCACTAGGAAGGCAACCATCTGTGGCTGTCTCTTTAGTGGGCATATCCTGAATATTAATGATTACCATATCCCCCTTAAATCATTATACTGACTGATTACTTAACTTTGGCATTATGGCAATTCATCTTTAATAATACAATAAACATTAGTTTTAACTAAACATTTTAAATATATTTCCCAAACAAAAATAAAATTCATGGAACACTTAAACACATGAACAAAAAATAATTAGAAAGCCACTATCAAATATTTAGATATTATTTCACGGTAAACTCAAAGCAATTAACCTTGTACATTTAGTACATTTTTCCAATATAATTGAAAAACCTAGATAAAGTCATAAAAATAATTTTCTCATGCTATACTGTGCATTTGTTATAATAGGAGTAATATCATAAGTCATTCATCAAAAAACTATTATTAATGTCAGGTATTAACATGAGGCATAAAGTTTTTCCAAGCCCTGTAATTATATAATACTACATTAGTAATATTAATAGATATTTCCATATTTATAATTGCCATATTTTTATTTTAATGTTATTTGAATATTGAACTGACACCATTTTTATAGAATCCAATGTGCTATAAAAGTTGCTAATAGAACCTATTGCAATTTGCATTGCCACCATTAGGTGGCAATAGTTGTTTCTTTGTAATTGACAATAAAATTTAAGTTTACTTCAGCATTTTGATTTCTGTAGTGTAGAAAGGGTACATATCAGTTCACTTCAAAAGTCCTGTTTTAATGGCATCTACAAAAAGAGAAACAAAATGTCAAGTAGTTAATGCTAAATAAGACCAACTGTATTAGGTTTTTTAGAAGCCCAAGTCACTGGAAACATTATGATACACTTGATTTTCTCTCCTTATATAATACAAAATAAAAACAATTAAATAAAACTTACGTGTGCATATATATTAAAATGTTTTTTCTAAATTTTCTGTTTTCAAAATTCTGGATAAATTATTTGAAGTCAAATTAATCTCAGTCTCTGTGTGTGTGTGTCTCTCTCTCTATCTCTCTCTCTTTCTCTTTCCATCATTCTCTTGCTCTCCCTCCCTCTGTTCTGTTTATTTATCTATTGATTTGCTTGTGTGTTTTGCACCCCTCTTTGTATATGCCCAGAGCACATATTCAGTCTAGCAACTGGGTAACCCTGCTTCAGCTCGAAGGCACACACTTCATAAAGACAATCCATGTTTATAATTCAAGCCTTACTGATTTTTAATTATTTGATGGTTAATAATAATTTTTCACCAAATAATTTATTTTTCTTTAATTAAAGCAGCTGTATGTGCACACACACACACAAACACGCACACGGAGTTTCTTACTCCTTTTCTAATAGTAACTCCAAATAAAAATTTTATAGTATTTTATTGTGGTTTTATAAAGTTTATTCACTGTGACTATAAGCATATGTATTATATTGAATATAAAGCAGTATTATTAAAATTACTAATTAGTATTAATAATACTAATAACATAGATATGTTCTTTGTTTGATGTAAGGAACATTTATAATCTGACTGAAACTTGAGCTCTTATTCTAGAAGGCAGAGACTATATCTATTTTGTTCACCATTATATTCCTTGTAATTAGCACAGTGCCAGGACATAGCGGGCCCTCAATAAATGTTTGTAGGTGAGTTGAATAGGAATTTATCAGGGTAAGAGTATTAATAACTGTAGAATTTAGAGAATATAGTCTCCAAACTTAAATGGAGCTAAATTTGAAACCCTATCTCTGAGACCTACTAGCTGTGGGGGTATGGAACAATAAGTTGGCATTAATTAATTTTTACCACTTTAACATTTATTCATCATTAATATTAATTGAGCTTCAATTTTTTCATAGGTAAGATTGAAAGAAATAATGTATGTAGAACCCCTGGTATAATAGGCATTCAGCTAGCAAGTGTTATTATTTCTTACAATCACCATAATTTGTTATTCTGAATCCTGATCAAAAGAATTTATTAGAGGAACTATTCTGCGTCCTCCCTCCCCCTGCCCTGAAAAGCAACACAGAGCTAATCTGAGCAGAAGTCTTTATTCACCTGGGTTTCTGCAGCACAGAACCTGAGAAAAGACGCCATGTTGAATTAAGCCATGTAATTTGTGGGAATTTGTTATTCAGCAATAGTAAACTGGGGCAAATATCTAAGAAATATTTAGATTATTGAACCATCCATGTAGATGTTCAGAGTAATGATAGGAATTATCTGAGGATATTAGAGAGTCTTACCTGGGACAAAGTAAATATCATTAACATGTAAAAAAGAAACAGTTTTTAACTAAAGCCAAATGGTAAAACAATGAAAAAAACAATTTAAATTGACCTGTTGGTCTCCAGCTCTGATGGACAGCCAAGGAAAGTGAGAGTGTACTCTAGAGAGAAGGTGGCGTGTGGCTAAAACCACCCAGCTCCCTGGGTTCAGATATAGTTTGCAAGCGGAATACTCTGTTAGCATTTGGCTTCGAATGTAGATCAGTCTTCCAGGAAGAAATTATGGTGATCAGGGAAGTCTGGTATTTTGGTCTATTTGATAATTAGTCATATTTCTCATTACCAAAGAATAAATTAGAATTCTCCGGAAGCCAAGCCTCCTCTCAGTATTACCAAAGGATTCCATTAACTTATAATTTTAAAGTAGGTAATGATATGATTTCATAAACAAAATGCATAGTTTTTTTGCCCAGAGGATGCACTCCCCAATACTCATATAAATTATTTGGCAAGCTAGCCTGGCTGGCATAGCGCAGTGGTTGAGTGTCGACCTATGAACCAGGAGGTCATAGTTTGATTCCTAGTCGGGGACACAGGCCCAGATTGTGGCCCGATCCCCAGTGTGAGGCATGCAGGAGGCAGCCAGTCAATGATTACCTCTCAGCACTTAAAATGTATTTTTAAATACATTTTAAAAATATTTGGCAAACTGTGAAATGTGATTTTACTGTGCAGGTGTTTATCAGATGGCATATAGTCTGTAGAACAAGCATTTCCATAAAGTACCACTACTGATCACTCTGTTCTGACATTTCAGCATGGTTTTGGCACTGATTTCAAAATATGTCTGAGAAACAAATATTTTGAGAGTGAATGCATAATAATTATCAAATAGCAGTGTCTTATTATATTAAATCTTTCTGTCTTCTATAATTTGTGATTAGTTTTTAGAATACAAGTACATAAATGTGTTGGAAATAATAGAAACTAAAAAATCATCGGCAACTCACCCTTTCAAATTATTCCCAGAGCATTGTCTCACTGATTTTCCGCTTCACATTGCATCTTTATTTACCCAAAATGTCTCACTTTCTTACCCTCTAGAGTGACAATCAGTGAGGCAGGCTTTTTAAAAAATTTTTTTAAAGAATCTCTTTTCTTTTTTGTTGAGTGTTCCAAGTTCAGGGACATAAACCAACTTATTAGTCCTTGGGGAAAACATGTATCAGTTCCTTTCCTTGCCTATCTCTCCCAGAGATTCGTTACAAAAGAATTCTTTTCTCTAGCTCAGAGCTGAAATATCTGGCGGGCCTTGAGGGTGGTCCCATGAGAGTTGTTGCCTGGCATGAATAGATGGAGAAAAATTTCTTTCCTCTTTTAATGTATTCGCAGGTTAACCTTCTGGGTGTGATAATGTTCGTGAAACATTACATTTGTCCCTACCCTGAGATCTATGCTGGCAAGCATCAATATAGCAAACTATTAAAAATATTTTTGTTCATCTAAGGCAGAAGTGTGCTAACAACCTACTTTCCAGGAAAAGGGGCCACATTTTAGTATTTGTCAACTTCCATGATGTAAAATATTCTCCTCCATGACCAGTTTGAAACTACCAATGTGATGCCACTAAATGCAGAATTGGGAAGAGATGCATGGTAGCGCACACCCTTATATGTTTCCATCATATACTATTTTCACCGTACAGACACAATGAATGGGCATAACCTCAGGAAAATGGATAATTATACGTTTTAGTAAACCAATTATAAATTTATCTATTTTAAATATTTATTATCTGTATTTCTTATATACTTATTTCATTATGTTTCTATTATTTATTTTTTAATAATTGCTAAGTTTAATTACCATTGTGCAAAGTTCTTGACATTTTATCAGCTGGCTCTTGAAAGCCAGTATAAGCTCGCTCCAGCACATTGCTGAAAGGGAAACATTATGGTCACACAGAGAAACAAACCACTAAAAAAGGACTCATTTATTCATGGACCTCACAAAAATTAAAATCATAATAATAACAGTGGGAAAGACTGCTAGGTACCTATCCAAATCCAACTTACCTTATTTCTTAATTTCATTTTTTTGTTGGGTTTGGCAATGCATTCAGTTAAAATACATTTTTCATCTTACCCTAAAGTAAAGGGAAGGCATGCGACTGTGTCTGATGATATTGGAGCAAAAGTTGTTGGTTTGAACTCTGGAAGTGTTTCGTATGTTTGTTAGTTTGTTTTAAGTGGCATGGGTTCAGCTGGCCTTCCCCATTTTGCACAACTAGCATTTCCCCTTCCTCTACCTATCTGTAGTAGGTAGGATCATGGCAGCCATATTGTGAGCATGAGGTGGTTCCAAGGATGTAAGCTTCTGCTAAGAATAGCAAAGCAGAAAACAGAAGTATTCTAAGATATTGGTAATACAATGAAGTCAACTCCATTGTACATGAGACAAAAGTTCATGTATTTTTAAGCCACTTATTTTTAGATCTTTGTAACTCAAAATCTAATACCCCTTCTAAATGAAAATATAAAGTTTATTATCTGTCATGATAAGTAATTTATGTGTTACTCCTAGAAAGTTAACACCTTTCTGTGCAGATTAAATATGCCTAGTGTGTGATTTTTGTAGACTCATTTACCCTAGGAAGGATTGATTCAGTTTAAATTTATTAATGTTCACATCTTCCCTTCAGCAGATAGATATTGGTGTTCTAAGAGTTAGATTGATCCTGTCATGCTACCAGAAATATTTACTCAATTTCTGATCAAAGTATTAACAGTAAAAATAATGGTATCGCATTTAAATTTTCCATGCTAGTCAAATACTCAACTCACTGTTTACAGTAGTAAATATCTATTCACACTGACAAGAGGTTAAGTAAGAGTGAATATAGAAAGCACTATTCTGATGTTCTATAGCTTTCTCATAAATATTTAATTGAGGTAACTCTACTCCATTTCTCCATACAGATCCAAAAATTTCTAAAAATTATATTATTAAGTTAGACCTAATATTCAGACATGGAACCCCTGCTGGAATTGCAGACACAAGGAGCTAACATTTCTAGTTCCTTCCAAAGTCTATGACAGCACCTCAAAATATAACAACTCATTGAAATCAGCTCCCAGAAGGCACAGTTGATAATCAGGTAGAAGAATGAAGCCTTTGGCATGCTTGTCAATCATTCCTATTGTTGCATCCTGTGAAGGAAGGTAATCAATTCTGAATTGTATCTCTTAAGAGGAAAACCTGCTTTTATTATAAGAAGGCTTTTCCCTTAAGATTAACTTTTGAAAAACGTCTCAGCTCTTCTTTCCTGAGATATTAAGAGAGATGTTTTGGGGTTATTTTACCTTATCTTAAGTTGAGGTTATAGTCTTATTTTTTTTTAAATTCTAAAATAAAAATTGGTCTGCTTTTTAAGTCCTTAGAATGTACCCATTAGTAGTTATTGGCACCTAACAACCTTCCCCAAATCATTCTCGACATCCTCACTTTCACTCAGGCCCATGTCTCTAATTTACAGCAGAAACAAATGTATCCTGAACAGTCAGAATTCCTGACATATTCCAAGATTTATACTCCTTTTTTTTGGACTACCATGGAATGTTTTTAAAAGATAATCTGTCATAAATTCCTTCCATTTATTTCTTCAGTGTA
Organism: Plecotus auritus; assembly: GCF_963455305.1. Lineage (NCBI taxonomy): Eukaryota > Metazoa > Chordata > Mammalia > Chiroptera > Vespertilionidae > Plecotus > Plecotus auritus. Next base: position 210,358,123 of record NC_137771.1, read on the forward strand.
TTATGATTCAAGGGCAAAACTTCCACATTTGTATTTCTTCCCTATTAAACTGAGAATTCTGAGGAATTAAGTCAATACCCATATTAACACAAGGATTTACCCATTAGATAGTGGGTGATAAAATGTGTTTGGAAATCCTTGGTTTGTGTGAGTTAACTACTTTTTTAAATGAGCAGTTGCTTTTCTGGTGTCTGTTCACAGGCAAGGCTAGTTCAGAGGGTGGGAATGAGCTCCACTGGCTATAAGGCTGTGCCTTTTTTGTTTTGTCTGTGTCTTCAGAAAATGTCTTACGCAGATCCTGAACTAGAAAATAACTGACAGATATGGTATAGTGAGTCCTTAGTCTGTGCCAGGCACTGTGTTCAGCAGTTGACATGTGTGATTTTGCTTAGACCTCACAATAAACCTAAGATATATAATAGTTATTATCTTTATTTCATAGATGAGGAAACAGAAGCTCAGGCATAGCTACTAAATGACAGAGCCTGAACTCAATAAGCTTTGTCTGTCTCTGGGATCTTTGAACTTAAACCTCGGTGCAATGTGGTGAACAGTAGTAGAGAGTCAATGCATGCTTGAGGATTACATAGTGGATATGGAAAACAGTATGGAGATTCCTCAAAAAGTTAAAAATGGAAATGGCTTATGACCTAACAATTCTACTTCTGAGTATTTATCTGAAGAAATCCAAATCAATAATTCATATATACACCCCTATGTTAATTGCAGTGTTATGCTTTTCTTCCTGTATTTCCAAAAGTTTTTAAATCATTGTCAGTAAATACATAGTAGAACCTAAGAAAATGTACTCAGCATATGTTTTTTTAGTTTTTAAAATATTTTTTATCTTTATTGCTGAAAGTATTACAGATGTTCCCTTTCCTCCTCCCATCATTGGCCCCTTCTAGCCTGCACCTGCCCTCTATCCCAGGCCTTCGCCACACTATTGTCTGTGTCCATAGGTTATGCATATATGCATACAAGTTCTTTGGTTAATCTCTTCCCACCCATTCTCCTACCCCTCATCCCCTGCCTTCCCTCTGAGATTCTACTGTCTGTTTCATGCTTCTATGTGTCTGGTTCTATTTTGTTTATCAGTTTATTTTGTTCATTAGATTCCACATATGAGTGAGATCATGTGATATTTGTCTTTCTCTGACTGGCTTTTTTCCCTTAGCATGATACTCTCTGGGTCCCTCCATGCTGTCTCAAAGTATTCAAACCTACACCAGAGCTCAAGTTTGATGGTGATTGATAGATAAGATTTTTCATCTCACACTATAATCTAAAATCCCATTTCACACCAGTTCAAATAAGATTCAAATGAGATTGACTCTTTTCTTCCTTGTGGTAGTTTACTGGTGTTTACTAAACAATCCTATGCGTTTTGAACACATGAAACAATAAAAGGACACTAACTTATCTTCTAAATAAAAAAAATGTACTCAATAAATTTAAATGTCATACTTGTTTTGCTGCTTAAAATTTAAAAACACACACCATTCTTTCTGACTTTTAAAGTTTGCTGGTTCATAGTGTTTTTTAAAAAAAATACTGAAAAATACAGCAAGTTAGGGGGAGAGATTTTTAAAGGAGGGGTTAAGCTTAACCATAGAAATGTCAACTTTTTGAAATGATGAAAAGCAACCTATTCAGAAAGCGTGAATTTGAATGACAGATTAGAACCTGCACAAAAGCTTTGAGAGTTTAATCCTGGTGCCTTTTGTGAAGTTTTTGAATTATACAAATAATGAACATTCTATGTTGTTCTGAGGTGTTTTTGCAGTTTAAGTGTTATTTGGTTCAAAAACTTTCCTGTTTTAGTTAAATACAATTGCTGTTAAAATATCTTTTAAGTATGAGGATCTATGGATTAATTAAAAGTATACTTTAAAACAGAACATAAGACAAATGAAATCTATTTTTGTCATAGACTTCGATTTTGCGTGAATGAATCTATATGAGCTGAAATAATTCTAAACAGAAGGCAGCTTAATCAAATGCTATTCTTTAAACAGTATTTTAGGATATTTATAATAAACTAGTGGCCTGGTGCACGAAATTCGTGCACGGAGGGGGAGGGTCCTTCAGCCCAGCCTGTACCCTCTCCAATCTGGGACCCCTTGGGGGATGTACAACTGCTGGTTTAGGCCTGAAACGGGCTGTTGGACATCCCTCTCACAATCCGGGACTGCTGGCTCTCAACCGCTCACCTGCCTGCCTGCCTGATTGCCCCTAACCGCTTCTGCCTGCCAGCCTGATCATCCCTAACCACTCCCCTGCTAGCCTGATCAACCCCTAACTGCTCCCCTGCAGGCCTGGTTCCCCACAACTACCCTCCCCTGCTGACCATCTTGTGGTGGCCATCTCTGACCACATGGGGGTGACCATCTTTGACCACATGGGGGCGACCATCTTGTTCGAGGGCGTGAGGGTCAATTTGTATCTTACCTCTTTATTATATAGGATAATGTAAATAATACCAAAATCAATTGCACCATGTATGTCTATTACTTTTTTTAAAAGTTAAAAGACTTTATTTATGAATATTTACTTTTGTGAAACATTTGTGGCTTAAGTTAGGCTCCCTGAAAAACATAGTCTGAGGTGGAGTTTTGGGTCTCAAAGGTTTATTAGGGAATGCTCTCAAGAATACTTCTAAGGAGTAAGGGAAGAAAATTGAGAGGAGGAAGTTTAACTGTGATGCATTTGTGGCCCTTGCCAGTTTGGCTCAGTGGATAGAGCGTTGGTCTGTGGACTGAAGTTGATTCTGGTCTCAGGTTTGATTCGGTCAAGGGTATATACCTTGGTTGCAGGCTCCTCCCAGCTCAGATCCTGGTCCGGGCTTGTGTAGTAGGCAACCAATCAATATGCTTCTCTCACATCAATATTTCTCTATCTTTCCCTCTCTCTTCCACTCTCTGTAAAAGATTAATGGAAAAGTATCCTCAGGTGAGGATTAAAAAACATACACAAAAGAACCTCCCTCCCCCCAAACCAACTGTGATGCATTTGTGCAAGAGGGTTCCCAAACTGAGGCAAAGGGTCCAGGCCTTATTAACCTTCCTCCAATGACCAGTCATTAGATGTGATCTGCACCCAGGGGAAAAGATATGCAAGGCACTCCCCTTCAAAGAAAGGACAATTCCCCCAGGTCTGATGCAACTGTGAGCCCTAAGCACCCAACCAGCTAGGGAAATGAGAGCCTTCATCCTGAAGGTGATGGGTGCACTACAACATCTTCCAGGGTACTGCTGGCACTCTGACCACGACATCATTAATACTGAAATTTAGACTGGAAAAAAAAAGCTGTCATCATCAAGCCCAACCCTTTGAAACACTAAGGAGAAAGCAATATGGATGATATCTTACAAATCAAACAACCAAATATTGGACTAATGCTGTTCAGCTGAATTCCAACTCATGTATCTACCTGCCTACTCAGTATTCCCATTTGGACACCTAAATGCCACATTAAAATAAAAACCAAGCATTTGATTCTCCCCTGCATCAGTGGCACTCTTCTCCCAAGATTCCTCACTTCAGTAAGTGGTGCAGCCATTCTTGCAGGTGCTCAAGCTAAAATCATCTGATTCATTATATTTTGTTCCCTCTTGCATGTCTAATATATCAGTATGTCAGGTAGACCTTTTCTACAAAGCATTACCAGAATCAGAGCACACATACTAATACACTATTATTATCTTGGCATAAGCCAATCTCTCCACTTGACTACTGGAGCAGCCTCCTAGGTGGTCTCTGCTTCCTCCTCACCTAATAGAATGTTCTCCACACATAAGAGAGTGAATCGTTGAAAACGATCATGGCACTCTTTTGCTCAAAATCTTGCAAAGACTTCATATCTCACTCACTGTCTATCTTAACTATCTTCCAATTTTTCTCACTTACTCTGCTCTGGCTACACTAGTCTCACTATCTCTTGAACTAAGACACAAAACTCAGGCTCTACCCCAATAGCCTTTGCACTTTCTGTTTTCTCTGCCTTGAACTCTGGGCAGAGAAATAGATATCTGCCTGGATGGTTCCTTCACTTCCCTCAGGTCTTGGCTCAAATCTCACCTACCAAAGTAGGCTTCCCTGCCCCTTCCTGACCCTTCATCCTCTCTCCCTTTCCCTGACTTCTGTGATTCCCGGGTGACCTTTTCACCACTTTTACCATCCTGCTCTGAAATTAAACTTTGTTCTAATGTGGCTGTCAATATTGGTAACAGTTTGCTTTGTCTAAAATAACTACCCAGCACATGGCTGAAAAAGGGAAGTTAAAGATAATAATGGGGAAAGTAAATGTTGTGATTTTATTCAATAAAAGAATTAGTGCCATCTAGAGGGGACTGACACAAGAGGTGGTGAGATTCACAGTCCATCCACAAGATGCTAGAGAATTACCTACTGGTGGTTATATCCATGGAATTGGATAAGGGGTTGACTAAATGAATCTCAAGGTTTCTTACATATCTGAGTTTATGTGACTTTATTAGAATTCTAAAGACCATTATGTTTTATTGTTTCATGAATCCTTGAAATATTTTAATTCATGTTCAGATCTGACTAGAGTCTCACTAGACAATCCATCTAAACATGCTCATGGCTTGCCATTAAGATGACTCTTCTAGTAAATAAGACAAAAAACAGATTTCTCTTGAATCATTCATTATGCATATGAGCACTTGATTAGAAATGTGGCAACGGGAAACAAATAAACTCTTGAAAGTTCATTACTGAATGATGCTATCATGTTCTAAATAAGCACAGTGTGAATTTCAGACTGGCTCATTAGTCATTAGAAGACAACACTAATCAGTGGAATGTGACTCTAACTTTACTTCAGGGCAATTGTACTTGATTGAAAATAGCAGCCAATTAAGACAAAAAGTACAAGTGATTGGCAAGAAGGAAAAAGAGAACTTTTAAATCTAAGACATAATGACTTTAGTGATTAATAACATTTTAGTTGTTTAAAACTCTCAGATTGTTTCAGCAGCCCTGAATTAATCCTGCACTATGCAAATTAGAGAAGTAATTTGTAAGTATAGTAGAGATACTATTCACTCTCTCCTTTCTTAGTTTGGAACCCCAATAATATTGGGTACTACAATGCACTCAGATAATGGACTATATTCCCATCCACTTGCCTTTACAGTCAGATGACCAAGTTGTGCATAATGGGGTATAATTTAAAGTGTTGGGGGGACTTCTGAGGAGGCTGTTTTATCAGGAGCTGACTCAGCTGGGAGATATATTATGCTTTCTTTGGGGAGGAGGAAGTTGTATTTGCTCTCTCTCTTTTTCTTTTTTGCTTAAGTAAACAGGAGTGGTTTTTGTATTCCAAGTTACACTTAACACATGACCCAAATTGGTTGAACAGTGCAAACCCAGCATAATTGGTAACGATTAAATCTGAGGTTTATGTCCACTGCAATTATCACATGGATTAAGACTTTTCTGATGTCAGCTGACCCCCAGGACTTCTGAGATTCTGGCATTGGTTCTAGGCCTGTGTGGAATCTTAAGTCACTACTACTTAGAGCAGTTGGTTGCAGTTATAGCTTTAATGAAATCAATGGTAGTGGGTCTAGGTAACATTTCTGTTTTATGACTCCTGAATGCTCTCTTAGTCAAAGTTGGCCATATCTCAGATGATGTTATTTACCACCATCAGTAGTATTTGGAATGCATACATTTATCTTCACTCCTGAAACAGCAAATCAAGGATCAGATGACCTTGATGCTAACTTAGTCGACTTTGAACACATTTACCACCATTCCAACTTAGCACCATAGAACTTGATTAACCTGTACCAGAGCTTACTATAGCAGAGATGGTACTAGAATATGTCAACTGATTCTAGTTTCTATGTTCTTTCCCCTACACATAATTGTGACACATCAGCTTTAGCTCTGCAGTTGGAGACCTAGGTTTCATATTTACTACCTGTATGACTCAGCCTAATTTACATAATCTCTCTAAGCCACAGTTTTCTCATTTCTCATCTGCAAAATAGGAATGATTGAATGAATTAGTATATACGTTGAACTTAGAATAGTATCTTGCTGTGCTATAAATGTTGGATACAGCTATTAAGATTAAAAATAATTAGTTTAATAATAAGAAAAAAGACTTTCTATATTACCTTTTATGTTTATTTCCCACATCAATATATAATTTAGCATCAAAATTTGTAGAGAAAAATAAATATAAAAACTAAACATGATAGAAAGATTTTGATTTATCTCTTTTAACTATGAACATTCAAGAGGGTGGAAAAAAGTCAATTTTTTTCATCTCTTATAAATTCTTAGAATATCAAACCTTTAATTTTAGAATACCTAGACACTGTCTAAAGTTGCACTAGAGGAAATTTTGTAGTTTTAAATACATATATAAATCAAGAAGAAAGAATTAAATAAACAAGCTTAGAATTTGAAGAAAAAAACTAGAAAAATGACAAATTCAACATAAGGGAAAAAGTAAGGGAATAATGAAAATGATGACAGAAATTTATGAATTAGAAAAATAATACTTGAAGTAATAGCTAAGTAAAACCATTCTTTTACATGGGCTTTCCCAGGTAAAGTAATTTCCATGGAGTGGAAATTCTGACTGCTCTATGTGGGGCAATGCAGGGTGGGTGAGGGGGCAGGAAGCTGAACTGGTGTGGCACTGGTTAGTCCTGACCCAAGCACTGCCCCGTGACAATAAAACCTGCATAGAGATGGCTTTCCTCCGGTGTTTGCTTTTCAGATGTGTCATTATTTTGGGGAACAAAACTCACCGTGCAGCTCGGGATTCCATTTGCTGAGTTTGTTTCCTCACTGTGTGATGCCTTCTCCTCTGTTTTAGAGAAATATGGTGAAATTCCTTGTTCATGATGCCTTCTCCCCTATCCTAACCACAATTCTCCATAATTATTTTCTTCTACTACAAGTTTACTCTTACTCACACATCTTATTCTTTTTTTTTTTTTTTTAACAAACTCTTAACAGGTAGGTATAGGGGCAAATGCATGTGCCTGGTCTGGCACTATAGCAAGAATAATTTTTATTTTTGTTCAGAAGATGTTGGGATGTAAGTGTTGAAAGATAAGTACAGTATGCATTTTTACAATAAAAAAATTTCTTTAAGCATTTTACTGAGATAAATAATACTTTCAGTGATGTATGAGTCTAGCAGTACAATAGCTTCAAACTGTGGAATGTAGTCATTATAGCTATTTAATGCCAACATAACCAATATCAATATACTTTAGCTACTATATCACATACTAGAGGTCTGGTGCATGAAATTCGTGCACTGGGGGGATCCCTCAGCCCAGCCTACACCCTCTCACAGTCTGGGACTCCTCCTCCTTGCTGCCAGCCTGCTTGCCGCTCAGCTCACTGCTCCTTAGCGCTGCCACGGAGGTGGGAGAGCCTCGCCACTGCCGCTGCACTCACCAGCCATGAGCCTGGCTTCTGGCTGAGCAACTCTCCCTCTGTGGGGTCACACTGACCACGAGGGGCAGCTCCTACATTGAGTGTCTGCCCCCTGGTAGTCAGTGCGCATCATAGTGACTGGTCCTTCTGGTAGTTTTGCCGTAATGGTCGCTTAGGCTTTTATTATATAGACTAGAGGCCTGGTGCACAAAATTGGTGCACGGGAGGGGTCCCCTCAGCCAAGCCTGCACCCTCTCCAATCCGGGACCCTTCGGGGGATGTCCTACTGCCAGTTTAGGCCCGATCCTGGGACCACTGGCTCCTAACTGCTCACCTGCTTTCCTGCCTGATCACCCCTAACTGCACCCCCTGCTGGCCTGGTCACCCCCAACTGCCCCCCCGCCAGCCTGGTTGCCCCTTACTGCCCCCCCCCAGCCAGCCTGATTGTCCCTAACTGCTCCCCCACTGGCCTGGTTGCCCCTAACCTCCCCCCCCGCCAGCCTGGTTGCCCCTTACTGCCCCCCCCCCAGCCAGCCTGATTGCCCCTAACTGCTCCCCCACTGACCTGGTTGCCCCTTATTGCTCCCCCCTGCCAGCCTGGTTGCCCCACACTTCCCCCCCACCAGCCTGGTTGCCCCTCACTGCCCCCCTCTGCAGGCCTGGTCTCCCCCAACTGCCCCCCTGCAGGCTTGGTCACTCCACACAGCCTGCTGTTCAGTCGTTTGGTCGCCCCTCACTAACACCCCTGCCAGCCTAGTTGCTCCATGGAGCCTGTTCAGTCGTCTGTTCAGTTGCGATGGTCACTTAGGCTTTTATTATTATAGATTGTTATTAATAGTAAAGATTGAAATTATAAAAGCTTTCTTGGCTGAAACATGCACATTTATGTAAATGTAGACTACATACAAAAAATGCTTACAAATAGCTAAACTTTCTTACTCAAAAATACATCTCTTTTCCTAATATTCTACCTTACTCTGCTATGCAGAATTTCTTATCTCTCTTTTCATCCCCACCTCCAGAAAAAAAGGATTGGATTATAAGAAATTTTGAAAGGTAATCTTGGATTCTGCTTAGCTCTAGTCTGATACTCATAAACTATCAAATAGGCAATCCATCCTTTATGTTTTTTAATCTAGTTTCTGAGATATGGAATCCTCCAAATCAAAGTGTCATAGAACAAGTGCTAACAAAAATTCAAATTAATTTTTTTTTCCAAAAAGCCAATATGAAAGACATGATTTACTTTATGGAACAAAGAGTAGTATTTCTAAATAAATGTTAATTTTTAAAATAAATTGGTAAGATTCACAATACAATGTAACTGTGATGTTAAACATTTGCACATATTAACTGAATGTCTATTACAAATAAATTTAGGTGAGCAAGTTTTAAAAGATTTGACACATCAATTTATATTAATTATACTAATATATTCTGTTTGGGTATTTCATAAAAAGAAGGAAAATGTATTATGGTGTTGGCTTCCTGTAATACAACATCAAAACAATTGACTTTTTAACATAAGCGTGAACACTGATTTCAGCCTTAACTCTTGTTTGAACTGTCAAAATGAGCAGGTATTTCTTTTGTCATTTTATAAATTTAATTAGAAATAATATAGGTAATTCAGTGGTAAAATAGCAAAACAAATTATTTGACATTCTTTAATGTTTCCTTCTCTATCTTGTCTCTCAAAATATCACCTTCAAAAGATGTTTATCCTTTAGTTACTTATTTCTGCTCTATTGTGCTGTAGCTTACTAAGTCTGCATCCAAAGATCATTGTCAATTCTAAGTAAAGTTTTTCATCATCCGATGACTTTTGTTGGTAACAATTAGTAGAGAGACTTTGTTCACTATTCTATGACATATGGTACTAATTCAAAACATGTAGTAGCTGAATGAAAAGATAATGGATATAGCACGTATGCACACTTGATTTAATAAGATGAATATTACTTTATCTGAATATATGATGTAAAAATAAAGATAACAAAAACTATTACTCATGTCTTATGAAGAGCTCAGTTGTGGCAGAATTCTACATTTTGTCCATTTTGTTATTTTCCGTTTCTTCTAGAACCTAGCATTTTTTTTAACATGTTTCTTATTATGTCGACTTTGTCATTCAGAAGAGAAACTACAGCTCAGCATCCATCTTCTGAATTGTGCAGAGAGTAAAAATAGTCTGGGCCGAAACAGACAATGGTATTTTTTTCTTTTATTTAGGAATAGTGAAACCTTATGTAACAATCTTATGGAGGAATTGGAAATTAGACTTGAGTGATAGCGTAAGTGCTAAGAAAGGGAGAAAACTGACAGCAAATTGAGGAAAGAAAAGTGACATTCTAGTTGGAAAATTAGAGAACATTATAAAATTCACCTTGAGAGTAATGTGCCTGTTGACCATTTTGGCACTGAAATTGAAAACAGGATGTAGAAAGTCAGAGACAGCAGGTAAAATGTCAATTCCTGAAAACATCTCAGTTGACAAGTCACTTCTCTTCTGGGAAAACAAAAACAGGAGGAAATCTTAGCATAAACAATGGCTATGCCTATAACTTAGTAGAGGTCTTGTTTACTGACTTGACCATAGGGGAAAATACAACTTTATTGGCTGAAGTTATTGTATAACTCACTCAATTCCTTAAGTTTTGAAAAAGAAAGCTATTATACACAGCAGGCAAGCTATTGCCCAAATTAAGTAAAACAAATACCCATATCTACCGATATCAAGTGAGATAGTCTTTCTGAGATTTACTTGACAGTAGACTCTTTTAGAGCTGATTATTTAGACTTCCAGCTTCAATGCCATTATGGTAGGGAAGGGAAAAGACAGCTATGGGACGTTGCCCATGAAGGAAGTGCAGATACAGAACCTAGAAAGGATGTGGGTGGATTTCTAATAATGATGGCAAAGTGATGTCATATTAACCTTTCCACAAATAAAAATTATAAAATTTAAGACACAATATTAAAAAACAAAACACAACTATTTAAAGGTGCTAAAAAATACCCAAGTAACCAAGGGAAATTGTACTCTGAAAAATTATCCTTACAAAGGGTAAGAAATGCCTGAGTATGCTCCCTAGGACCATTTATAGAAAAGAATAAACACAGCCCGCCCTGCCCAATTCACTCAGTTACAGCACATCCCAATATGCTAACATGATTGAGGAGCTGGGATTATATTTTCATTATTACCTGTGTGGATAGACAAAGGGGACTGTGTGAGAGTAAGAGCTGGACCTTCCATTAACCCTTTGTCTTCCACTGATCCACTGAGTGACAACAGGAAGTCGTTTAAATTCTCAGAGTGACAATGTACTCATCTTTAAAAACAGCATTTATAAAGCTTTCCTGGATTAAAAGAGATTATCTAGTAATGGACCTGACAGAGTGCTTGGTACATAATCTGTGCTCAATTGATAGTTGTTATTTTTGGGTTTCGGTTCCAAGGCTTGATTTGGATGTGTACTGTGCCAAATGCCTCCAAATGATTTGCTCAGGCTCTATCATTCCTGAGACTTACTAAACTACTTAATTCTTGCCAAGACTTTAATTGGAAGAAAATAATACATTTTAGAACTTCTAACAAGTACTTATAAGTTGGAAACTTTCCAGTGTAGACTAAATTACTTTTAGTGCATCTTTGGACAATTACATGTCCTCCAAAATCTCTGTACCTTGACTGTATTCATTGTGTAAATTCCTGAAATAGGCTTAAATAATTGATTGAGGAAAAGAATAAAGAACCTCATACTGTTAACAAGATTGCATTCTGACTCCCACAAGCCTAATTACCTCCCTGAAAAGTACTCTTCTGTACTTTTTGGCTGCTGTCTCTTAAAACAACTAGCTGCAACCTTGATTTTTGTTTCTCCTCATTATCTATAGGTTCTATCTTCAAAGTAGTTGCAAAAGTGAGGTATTATTTTTCAATCAAGCACTATCTATGTACAATTATATGATATCAATACTCCTTTGGGAGCAATTTGTTTTATAGAGTTCTTCATTATATAATTGCTCATAATTTTATGGTTTATTATAAGGAGATGTGCAATGAAATACATTACTATGTTACTGTCCTTTTTGCTCATATTCTATTGTTTTTACAGGAGGAATATAAGCCACTTGGTTTTTATTTTAAGCACCTCTTTTTATTTTATTTTATTTTATTTTATTTTATTTTATTTTATTTTATTTTATTTATTTTATGTGTTTTTTTTTAATTGATCTCAGAGAAAGGAAGGAGAGGGAGAGAGAGAGAGAGAAACATCCATGATGAGAGAGAATCATGGATCGGCTGCCTCCTGCATGCCCCACACTGGGGATCCAGCTTGCAACCTGGGCATGTGCCCTGACCGGGAATTGAGCCGTGACCTCCTGTTCATAGGTCAATACTCAACCACTGAGCCATGCCAGCAGGGCACCATTTGGTTTTTCTCACAAAATCATAATCTTTTTCTCAAACTAAAGTTACTGCATTTGCTACCTTTGAGAACAGCATAATTTCCACAATATTCCACACTCAAGAGCAAGAGTGTCTATCTAAGAGATGGTGGAAAGAATATATGGGGTATGTAAAGAATAAGTGGATTAACTAGATATATTTAAGGCTGACTATTTTTGAATGACACAAAAATTGTATTTAAAAATGCTTTGTAATGCTTCCTATATCATAATTATTGTCTGTTTGGGTTTTAACAACCCAATGCTGACCTAATAAAAATGGCAGAGCTAATTCTTATTCAGGCTGTTGGTATTTCCATTCCTACCATAATGGATAAATCATTTGGAGGACATAACCTTTAATAACCTTTAACAAGACCTCAAACTATAATCTGTCAGAATTATTCCCTGAATACTGTTCTTCCTTCTGCTTCTGCTGAACATTTACATAGCAATGAAATGTTAATAGCTCCAAAGGGAATTGGCTGGGTTTTATTATACTTTGGAAGGAACAGTGATTTCTCTGAGAGTCCAAGATATAAATTGGATAGTCTACCCTAGTACCTCAAACCCAGAGACGTTTCTAGGATGTATACCCAATATTTGGTTTGAATGTTGAGATTGATGATGGCACTCACACACAGGCACATGCACACATACACACACATGTATATACATACACCAAAGAGGAGGAAGAGGATTATTACATAGTGAGACTTTTGAGGGGAGTAGTGTGCCTCCCGAGTGGGCCCAAAGTGATTTGAGAGTAGGGAAAGGAGACTAGCTTGGGTTTTATGGTGGTTGGGTGTGGAGGTATTGGGGAGACTGCAGGGAGAATTGGTGTGTGGCTTGAACTTCCCTCAGGAGCCAAAAGAGGAAATGCCAGGCTTCCTTACCAGTTTACTCAGATGTGGGTCAGAAGATGAAAAGGGAGAGGAGATACTTAAAAGCTGCCAATAGACAAATGTCAGAAAATGAAATCAAATTCTCATAGCAATGCTACACCTGCATAAACATGTGGCACAGATTTGACTATACCTACATACACAGTCTGCCTCCTTTATCATATCTTCCAGTAGGATTTTTGTGCACTGCGGGATTTAAATTCCTGTGGCCATCCCTGGCTTGTACTTCCTGCTCCCTTGTTTTACTGGCATGTGCCTCATCTCCCAAGGCTGTTTGTGTCTTTCTTCTTGGGTTGATCAAGATGCAAAAATCAGACCTCCTACATAACTGAAACAACTGCCACAAAAATGCCCACAAGACACCAGACATTGGCATTTGTGGCACACTGTCCTAAAAGTTTAATAACTCAAGGGAGGAGAGCAACAGGGAGGCTACTATCCCCAGTCAGAGGAATTTGTCAGACCTCCTAGAAGGCAGAAATGCCTATGTAAGTTTGATATTCAAATAACTAGTAGTTGGGTTTTCTTCTTTATGACATAAAGAGGAAGCTGTCCCTTTGATTATATGAGATTATAAATTGAAGTAGTCCAGTAAGCACACAGGTGCACATGTACACACACACGCACACACACACGCGCGCGCACACACACACATACGCATGTACACACCTGGACACATGCACACACCTGGACACATGCAGACAAATGCTGACACAGGGTTTGCTGAGCTCATTGGTTTCCTTAATGCTAAATGAAGAAACCTGTCTTAGACTCAGGAGACTCAGAAATTCTGACAGTCCCCCTGGAAAATGAAACCGAAGGTCACAAAAGATGTCTCTAAATTAAAATGTATTATTTGTAGAAAATTCATAAAATGGAGCTCTTACAGAAAGTATCCAAATTCAGTTTTCCTCTAACCATTTTTCCACTAAAAATATATCACAGAAATAAAACTAGAACCATTTTTATTTATGTCTAAGATGTATAGTCACATCTCACTTTCCCTAATGAAATGTGGGACTGAGTGGCAAATTACTTTAACTACAGTGTCAACTTGGCATCCTGATTTGAATTTATTTGTAAACTTTAAGCCTCCGATGATGCCCACCTGTAGTTATGTTGTTGCTGAGCATTTGCCAAGAGTGACAGGTCTGAAAGGCACAGACTGTGTCTCTTCCTTCCCTAATCTACCTCCCAGCAAGATCTTACTGAAGAGAACAATCTGATAAATGTACTGGCTGATCTTGGACTTAGTTAGGGTATAAATAATTTGGATGATTTACATATACCAGTATATTGCAAGGTTTAATTTCCCCAAATTTTAGGAAACATGGTTTTACAAACAGCTTGTCCATCTTCTAGGGAAGCAAATAAGCACTTTTGCATAATGAAGGAGTGCATAGGGCTACACAATACTAGAAAACATTCACGATTAAGATGAATCCTCCTCACCCAAATTTGCTAAAATATTAGCAGGTGATTTCATAGGAACAAAGTTACAAATATCAGTTTTACGTATGTTAAATATAAAAATAAAAAATATTACCTTCAGCCCTAGCTGGTCTGGCTCAGTGGGTAGAGCATCAGCCTGTGGACTGAAAGGTCCCGGCTTTGATTCTGGTCAAGGCCACATGCCCAGGGTTGCAGGCTGGATCCCCAGTAGGGGACGTGCAGGAGGCAGCTGATCAATGATTCTCATCATTGATGTTTCTGTCTCTCCTCCCTTCCTCTCTGAAATAAATAAATACATATTAAAATAAATATTACCTTTAGCTTAAAATATGTATATCTATGATAAATGATGGACCTATTTTCTCTTTCATTAATTATTCTTTATAAGTAAGTTTTTCAAGCCATTCATTTCAAATGACTAGAAGTTGTTTATTGCAAATTTGCTCAAGGATCCAAAGGAACCAATGAATGTTTGTAATTAATTATTTCACTGGTTCTCTCCCTTAAAAAGGGTTGTTTATTCCCTTATTGTTGAGTTTTAATAGTTCTTTGTATATTTTGGATAACAGTTCTTTGTCAGATGTGTCTTTTGCAAATACTTTCTCCCATTCTGTGATTTGTCTTCTATATCTTGGCATCACCTTTCACCAAACAAAAGTTTTTAATTTTAGTCAAGTCCAGTTTATCAACTATTTCTTTCATGGATCATGTCTTTGATGTTGAATCTAAAAAGGCATCACCATACCCAAAGTCATCTAGGTCTTCTCCTATGTTGTCTACTAGGAGTTTTGTAGTTTCACATTTTATATTTAGGTCTATGATTCATTTCAAGTTAATTATTGTAACAGGTGAAAGGTCTGTGTCTAGATTTATTTTTTGGCATGTGGATGTCCAGTTGCTTTGGCACCACTTGAAGAGACTATCTTTGCTCCTATGCACTGCTTTTGTGTCTTTGTCAAAAATCAGGTGGATATATTCCTGGGCTTTCTATTCTATTCCATTGATCTACTTGTCTCTTCTTTTGCCAATATAATACTGTTTTGATTACTGTAACTTTTATAGTAAGTCTTGAAGTCGGATAACGCTAGTCCTCCCACTACATTCTGCTCCTTCAATATTGTGTTGCTCTTCTGGGTCTTTGCCTCTCCATATAACCTTTAAAATCAGGTTGTCATTATGTTTCTCTTTGCATGTGAAAAATTCACCTCATTCAGTTTTTTTCACTGTGGTTGCCTGGAAAATCAGTGTAAGGCATATCTGCTCAGTCACTGGAATTCTGTTTATCTTTATGGTTAGAAAATTTTATTTTCTTCTCTAATTCTTGTTTTTCTACTTTTATTTAATTTTGTTTTCTGAGTCATATTAGTTCAATGCAATAAATATAAAAATGAATGACACAGTCAACCCAATTTTAATATTCTCCATTGTTCACCTGCCTCTCAATGATGGAGATCTTCTTGTCAATAAACTTGGGAGCTAAGAATATGATTACCATTCTCTCCTTTAACCAATGCATTTCATTCTTAGTTTTTGTGAATTAGGGAAGGAGTCACTATTCTTCACAAGACAAGCGGGAAATTAGACTTCTGGGTGATCTGCCTTTTCAAGTGGGATGCTGGCTTACAGACTCATATTAACAAAGTCCTCAGTAACCCAGATTTTCTCTGATTTGAGTACTATTGTTGCATGGATAAGATTCCTCACATTCTGTTCTTTAAGCCTGCATTCTCTTGATGTGCAGAGACCTGAATTGGTTCTTCATTGATAACATGTACAATATGCTCCAAAACCACACAGCAGGCTATGCAGCACAGACAGCTGCTTTACATGTCTGTTTAGACATGTTCCCTTTCAAAGGACAGAGCAAATTCGGTGCTAATACCAAACATTGGTGAGCTACTGGTAAAAATAAATAAAAAGTTAATTCACTCATTTTCCCAATTAAAATGTGGGTACCTCTACCCAATTTCAACCTTCTAGTATGCTTCTTCATTATTCCTAGTGATATAAAATAACTACTAATGCTAGTAAACATTTTGATCACTTGCTATGTGCCCCCACACTGTACTATTTTACATGTACTTCACATAATCTTCTTAACAATGTTATAAAATGATGGTGTCATTTTACTCTTCAGGTGAAGAAACTGATTCATAAGAACATTAATTTCACTTCCTAGATACTACCCTAATAACTGGAAAGCAAGAATTGGAATCTAGGTAGACTCTAAACTCCTCAGTCTGTATTCTTAATCACTTAGTAAATGACCTCTATCAATTCCAAACTATTTTTAACTACTTGAATATACTTCAAATAGTCTCCCCCAAAATACTATGATTTAAAATCACTTGTATTGAAGCTATACGCAAGACCCACATTCATTAAAATTTTGCATGTCATTTCTTCTTCTTTAAGAATTCTTCCCTAGAAAGCTCATATTCTTCCTTTAAGACTCCAAATCCCTCAGTGGAGCCAACCTCTCCTCCTTCAGACAGTATTTGTTGCCTTCTCTTCCATGTTTACTTAATAACTTGCTCATACCTTGTGATAGACCTTAATCCCATAACTATAAAACTTGCTTTAAGGCAGCTTAGCTGTTCTATTGCTTTGGTACCTCATAGTTGCTAAATATAGTCTTCTGAGATAAACATATTAGGATTCCTCAAGCATCCCCCCTCTCAAATAACCATTCTGGGAATAAATTCAAGAATAGATAATGACTATACTTTTTGGAGCAAGAGGAAGAATAAATGCATATAATTTATGTATAACTAGACCAAGTTAAATTTCAAAGAGATGGAAGAATACTGTTGAAGCCATATCTATTTCTTAACCTACAGCAATGTACTTCTGGAGATAATATCCCACAAAAGGACATAATTCATCGAGAATACCTTTCCACACTTCCCAAGAATTAAGGATCTGCACGGGACTCTGCTCATCTTCACTGCAAAGCCCTGGGTTTGAGGACTCCCTAGATCACATCAAACGCCAACACTGACATCTGCTGGAAATGCTCACTGCCCACATTTTCTGCAGTTAGTTTTTTTTAAAAAAGTGCACAGAAACAAGATGATAAGAAGCTACTTAAAAACTACCTCAGAACCCAAACAACGAACTAATATATCAAGAATATATAAGTGTGAACAATCTTGGGCCTTTCTTTCCATGAGAATCTAATGTTGTCAAACAAATTTTGAAGGTAAACATGACCATAGATTTATGACTGAATTGGGCCCAAAAAATGTATTTGATTTTTTTTAAAGCAAAATAGGATATATATTTCTGTAGGTGAAGGATCCAATGACTTTCCACTTCACGTTTCATAAAGAGCATAGTTTGTGCTCTCTGGATCAGAGAAAAGACAAAATTATTTTGAGGCCTCAGTTTTCATGTGTCTGGAGAACAGTTGTGATGCGTGGTTTATTGCTGTAGTTTGGGTTTTATTGCCATTCTCCTACGTTTCCTTTCTGCTGTCTCACTTGTGATACTAATTAAGTGTTTGGGAAAGAGTCAGATTGAAGAAGAATATACTTTTCTCTACTGTTTATTTATAACTTTAAGTGCAATTAGATGTAAAATATTTCATTCTACACTTATTTTTTCTCATTTATTGAAACTTTTTTGGTAAAGGAAAAAATTCTGTGACCTAAGAAAATCATTTTGTTTTATTTAACACACACACACACACACACACACACACACACACACACACACACCAAACCAGTATATTTGTAATTATTATCTGTAAAAATTAACTCTAGCTTCCTAGTATGAGTCTTTCATGCTAAGAGATGTTCATATTTTCTTCTAAATTTACTTCATACCTGTTTTTTTGGGGAAACAAAGTTATTTTATTTGTTTTTATAAACATTTTAATTGTAAAATATAACAAGTTTACAAATAAGTACATAGAACACAAATGTACAGTTTAATGCATTATAATAAAAGGAACACTTATGTAAAGTGTCACTCAGATCAAGAAACACAGGGTTGGAAATCATGCTGACAAACATCCTAGTTGCCCCTTCTCAATTATAATCCAACCCTGGCTGTTCTTTGCATTTAAACCCTAAATATACATCTCTAAATACTATCGTGTTGCTGGAATTTTAATTTTATATAACAGTGCATAGTGAATTTTTTTTCTATGTTTTACTTCATTCGGTCAACATCCTGTGTTGCATGTAGCTTGATTAGCTTATATTCACTGCTCAATATTTTCCCATTTTATGGATATATTACTATTTGTTCATCTAATCTATTGTTGATGAATACTTTGGTTATTTCTGGTTTGGGGAAGTTTCTAAATATGCTTTCCTATGCATGTCCCATGGTACATTTGCAGGCATTTTTGTTAGCTATAAACCTAATAGTGGATTTGCTGGTTCATAGGTTATTTGGGTCTTCAACTTCAGTAACATCAAATCATTTTACAGAGGTTGTATCAATTTGTATTCTACTCAGAAGTGTATGAGTGTTTCATTTGCTTCACATTCTTGCCAATACCTGATATGGTCAGAGTTTTTCATTTATCATTTGGGTTTGTAATAGCATCTCATTTTATTTTTAACTTGCATTGAATATCCTCTTTTAGAAAATATCTAGCTAAGTCCCTTGCTTGTTTTACTAATGGGTTGTCAGTCTTTTTCTTATAACTTTCTAAAAGGTTTTTTTAAACAATCTCATTTATTTGACCTCTGTTGGTCCTATTGATGTTTCTTAATGTTATCATTTGTTGAACAGAATTCCTTAATTTTAACAGTAAGATTTATCGAATTGCGTTACATAAATGACTTTAGACTGAATACTTCTTAAATCTGAGGTTCTTCAAGCAAGTGGATAGATGGATGGATAGATAGATAGATAGATAGATAGATAGATAGATAGATAGATGGATGGATGGATAGATGGATGGATGGATGGATGGATGGATGGATGGATAGATAGATAGATAGATAGATAGATAGATAGATAGATAGATAGATAGATAAAAATAAGGCCTATTGGGAAACCACATGTCTTCAGATGGTTCCCATTGTGAGCTGATCCTATCCTCATTGAGATTCTAAAACACTTAAGATTCGACCTGATAAGCAGGAGTTTATTTATATCCCTATTAAATTCCCACTCCTATGGCTTTCCAATGGGTCACACACAAAATTCAGTCATACTTGTCTGCTTCCTCTTTCTATTTCCCCTCCATATTCAATCAATTACAAATCCCACTCCTTTAAATATCTATATTTTATGTTTCTTACTATCCCTTAAGAAACCAGGAATATGCATGCACCTCTTGCATCTCCAATTGTGTAGGAAGCCTAGCTGATTGACAGTCCTAGTTTTTCCATCCTGAATCCCCCATGCATTCATGCCAAGGCCATATTTTTCATAAGCCACTTCTTTTTTTAAATTTATTTTTGTTTTTATTATAGAGCAGTGAGAAATGAAGGTTTTTATAAAAATTTAATATTTTTATGAATAATTTTTAATTGAGATATAATTGGCATATGTCATTATATAATTTTTAGGTATACAACATATTGATTTAGTGTTTGTATATATATATTTTTTTAAATATATTTTATTGATTTTTTACAGAGAGGAAGGAAGAGTGATAGATAGTCAGAAACATCGATGAGAGAGAAACATCGACCAGCTGCCTCCTGCACACCTCCCACTGGGGATGTGCCCCCAACCAAGGTACATGCCCTTGACCGGAATCGAACCTGGGACCTTTCAGTCCGCAGGCCGACGCTCTATCCACTGAGCCAAACCGGTTTTGGCTAGTGTTTGTTTATATTGCAAAATGACCACCAGAGTGAGTCTAGTTAATATCCATCACCACACATAGTTACAATTTTTCCTTCCGATGAGAACTTTTAAAATCTACTCTCTTAACTTTATACAATAGAGTGTTATTAACATAGTCACCATACTGTGTATTAGATCCCAAGAATTTTTTTTTAAACTGGAAGTCTGTACATTTGATCACCTTCACCCATTTAGCCCACCCCCAACCCTGACTTCTGGCAACTACAATGTGTTCTCTGTATTTTATGAGTTAGGTTTTGCTATATTCTTGTTTTTAGATTCTACATGTAAGTGAGATCATATGATATTTGTCTTTGTCTGACTTATTTCACTAACATAATGCTCTCAGGGTCCATCTATATTGTCACAAATGCAAGATTTTATTTTTTTTCATGACTGAATAATACTTTATCATGTAAAGAGGGATAAGCAAATGTAGGTTTGGGTATTATGCAATTACAGAAGACAAATGGTAGTATTCTCCTTTATCCTTATGAGTATGATAAAACTTGTATTTATATATATATATATATATATATATATATATATATATATATATGCCTAAGCAACCGTCCATCACAACCGAATGGATGACTGAACAGGCTGTGTGGGGCAACCAGGCTGGCAGGGGGGGTTAGTGAGGTGTGACCAAACAACTGAGCAGCAGGCTGCGAGGGATGACCAGCTGGCGGGGGGCGGGAGGGGGCAGTTAGGGGTGACTAGGCTGGCAGGGGGGTCAGTGAGGGGCGGCCAGGCTGGCAGCCAGGTGAGCGTTTAGGAGCCAGCGGTCCAGGATTGTGAGAGGGGTCCCGGATTGGAGAGGGTGCAGGCTGGGCTGAGGGGACCCAACCCACCCCCCTGTGCACAAATTTCGTGCACTGGGCCTCTAGTCTATAATAATAAAAGAGTAATATGCTAATTAGACCGGACAGCTGAATGACCTTCCAGACATCATTCCAGATGACCTTCTGGAATGACCAGGGGGCAGGGGGCGGGGCCAGTGAACCTGTGCTGCCAGGATAGCCATGGCAGCCCCAGTGCCCCCCTTTCTGCAGAGGCAGTGGGAGAGGGGGCTGTGTGGTCCCGGTCCCAGAGCTGCCCCTTCTGCAGAGGCAGCCACAGAGGCAGCTGCATGGGCCTGGTCCCCGTGCCACACCTTCCACAGACGCAGGGGGACAGGGAGTGGCACGGTCCTGGAGCCTCCACAGAAGCTGAACGAGGTGTGACCGCAGTGCCTCAACCTCCCTCAGCCCCTTCCCCAGCCGGCCTGGCCCCAGATTGCCCCCCCACTAGTAGGCAGGGGGTGGGGCCAGCGCTAAAAAGCAGCAAGCCGGGCTTCTGATTGAGCCACACTCCCCTTCACCCCCAGCCAGAAGCCGGGCTCATGGCTTGTGAGCACAACGGAGGTGGTGTGAGCTTCTCCCACCTCCACAGCAGGCAGGCGGTAAGGAACAAGGTGTCCCAGACTGTGAGAGCCCCGGACTGTGAGAGGGATGTCTGAGTTCCAGCTTAGGCCCGATCCCTTGGGGGTCCTGGACTGCGAGAGGGCACATGCCAGGCTGAGCCCCTCCCCCCGACCCCTTAGTGTACAAATTTCATGCACTGGGCCTCTAGTTAAATACATTTTTATTGATTTCAGAGAAGAAGGGAGAGGGAGAGAGAGATAGAAACATCAATGATGAGAGAGAATCATTGATTAGCTGCCTCCTACACACCCCTATCCAGGGATTGAGCCCACAACTCAGGCATGTGCCCTGACCAGGCATAGAACCCTGACCTCCTGACTCATAGGTAGACCCTCAACCACTGAGCAATACCAGCCGGGCTGATAAAACTTTTAGAAGGTTGCATGACCCTGAAATGAGAGGAAAAATTGTAAAGCTAGGGAATTTTGTGTTCCATAGACTCTTCTTCTGGGTCTTTCTCCTCCATTGTTCCTTAGGGTGACCTTTCTCTCTCCTTTCCCACACAGTCTGCACTGAGTATATCGCTCATCAGATTTACTACAGCTATTTGTTGACACATATATCTTCCCAACTCTTCTTTGGGTTCCTTGAGCAAGGAGACTGATTCAGATCAATCTTACTGTCTCCAATGTCCACCACGGTGCTTGGCACTGATTAGCATTCTCTAAATTCTTACAAAGGAAAGGACAGGGAAAGAAAAGATAAAGAAAGGGTGGGAGAGAGAGGGATGGAAAGAGAGAGAGAGAACACAGAAATAAGGTGATATGAATTTAAGTCATTTTCCCATAAAGTCTCTTATAAAGTATTTAAATCTCATTAACTACAGAATGAAAAATTTCATCTCTTATTCAGGGGTTGTTAAGGAGCAGTGAACAGGTGGGAGAACTGTTTGTAGGGAAATAGAACGGCTTCCCAGGCCCCTTTAACTCACATCAGATGAAATAATTGTTCAATATATCTTTTCATGTGCCTTTCCAAAATAAGGGATCTGCTGGGAGCCGGAAAAATCATGATCAGAGCTCAGAGCCTTGTGCAATAATACTAGTATAATGGGAGGAGAAGGAAGAAAAAGGAACCACCTAATTAAAACAAGATAAGGACATTCAAAAGCATTCAGACTGTAGGTGTATATTCTGTACAAATCCATTTCCACTGCAATTCTTATAATTCATTCATAAGTAATTGGCTTATGTTCCTCCTCTGCTCTGCTGTTGATGGTAATGAACCCACAGGCCTTAGGCGCCTGGGAAAAGGAGCAAATACATAAATAAAAACATTTCAGCAGATGATAGGAAACAGCATTTGCATGCAAGGCAACAATCTCTGAATGTCTGACTTAGGAATATTTTAAAGGAATGGAAAAATTGTGACTATATGCTCTCTCATTCACCACAGACTCCTTATAAGAATACATTCATAAGGTATACCACACCAAACAGAATATATATTTTTTCCTGCATGCTCTTCTCTAGAGACAATGAGTTAGGAAATCACATTTGTTTTTGTATTCCAGAAGGGAGGGAAGTTTTAATTAAACACTTCCAAATTCCTCTACTTGGTGGTACAGTAAAGGGAGTGTGGAGTGGGTTGCGGCCTGGGAAATACCAGCTCATTTCTCCAGACTATTTTTCAAAAAATGGAAAATATTGAGAGTCTATCCATCTTTCTAGATAATCAGCAGTTGCATTGTTTTGACAGCCTGAAACGTGGAGCTGGGTAGAATATTCCCACTCTGCATTTTCTGTGGAGGCCTGGACTGCGACCCGCCACACACCCCCCCCCCCCCCCCCCCGCCCCAGGAGAAAGATTGAATTAACATTCAAGTAAACAAACATTTGAGCAGTGCCTCCTAACTGCAAAACTTGGTGCTAGGCAGCGAGTGCCACCCAGAGGGGACCAAGACCGGCCCCTGCTGGTAAGAAAGTACTATTTCTTTGGGGAGATTCAGAGTTGTCAACAACGAGCCTGTAACATCAGGAAGAGTAAAAAAGTACTGAAATAGTGGTCAAAGCAATAAGCGCTAAGAAAATAGAGCAAGAAATAATGTTGCATTCACAGTGTCAGGAGGGAGAAGAATGCTCCTGTATGCAGTGGCATTTAACTTAGTGGAAAGGACAATTGACCTGTGACAGGAAAGATGGCTGGAAAGGGTAGGCGACCATCACTATGTCAGGCTTTCCTTGTCATTCAGGTTTCTGAGCAAATGTCACCTTGTTGGAGAGCAGCACCTTATCCTCATTTCCTTGGTTAATCTAGTCACCTTGCTAGCAAATGTCCGAAGGTCTGTAGCACACACTTAGTTGTCTTTCTCAATCAAATTATAATAAATGTATATTAACCAATTGTGATGAATTAGGGTATCTTTTGGAGAGAGGGGAGGGAGAAGGGATAACCACTAAATAGGTGAACATCTTTATTAATTTTAAATAGAAATTTGTGCTATAAATAAAATGCATACAGGGGATGATATAATCACACAGAAACTAGCTATAATTTTAGATATTTAAGACCAAAGATTATTATAAGAGGAGTTTTGTTTGTATTTTTTTATTAGTCTTCCATAAAACAACATACAAATATTTACATAATTTGGTAAGACATCATACTTTACAGTACATTTTTATATTCTAAATTTGACAAACTTACTTAAATGGTGAGTGGTCTAAGAAACAATGAAAATGAGTTCAACGTAAAAATAAAGGAAAATGATACAAAATAATTTAAATGAAAAACAATAAATATTTACTAAAACAAATAGTAATTTTGAAAACTTATAGTAGTTAAAAAGTACCATATAATCCTGCCACTAAAATTACTTTCCCATGTAATTAAATAATTTTAAGAAAATAGTTTTAAAGCACTCTATAATACTTTGCTTAGTTATTAACTAACTAGAGGCCTAGTGCACAAAATTCATGCACTGGATGGGGGGTCCCTCAGCCTGGCCTGCACTCTCTCGTAGTCTGGGACCCCTTAGGGGATGTCCGCCTGCTGGCTTAAGCCCGTTCCCCAGGGGGTAGAAGAGGCTCCTGCCACTGCCACTGCGCTTGCCAGCCTTGATTCTTACCTTTCTGTGTAGTTGTCTGTGGGCCAACTTCTCTCTTCCTTCTCATTTAGGGCGAGCAGCATGTGAGGGCAGAGCACACTGTCGTGGAATGCAGAGGGCTGCCTGGAGCTGAGGGGAGTGGTTGGGCCCACAGGGTGAGAGGTGGACACAGAGGATGCTATCTCACCCAATTGTGGGGTGGGCTGGTCAGCCTTCATCTGCCTGACCCCACCCAGGGAGGGACCAAGCAGGGTGTCCACCTCTCCATTCTCCTTCTATCTGTGACACCTGTCACCCTTACCAGGCCTCCCTGAAAGTGAGTTCAGCTCAATCCCTGAATGTAAAAGGGCACAGGGGGGAGGGGACTCCACTCCAGTGTCCCCTGATTCCCAGCGACAGGACCTGGTCTCAGGATGGTGGCTACAGCTGCTGAATATCGATCTGTTTCAAGAAAAGTTGGGAATGCAGACTTTCGTATGAGCCCCTATTCCAAAAGGTGGCAGTTTATTCACATTGTGGCAAAGACACCTTCAAGAGTAACATAAGTGGGTAAAGTCAGGGCCAAAACAGGCCATTTCCTCATCCAATCTCTCTGAGGTGCATGGACAGAACCAAGTCTCAGTTCTTCACAGGACACTTCTGGTGGTTTTTTTTTTTAAGCCTGAAGGACAGTAGTCTGTCTCCATTCTTATTCTTTGGAATTTTTTCATCATTGGATAAAAGGATACGTACATCGGGGCAATCCTCTTGAGATACAATATTCCAGGTGCACCCATGTGATGATGACAGCGCCCCTCAGAGGGAGGGAGCCGACAGATGGGGAGCAGGGAAGTCTGAAAACCGAAGCAAAGGTTCAGAACACGGAAGAAATCCCTGGTGTTCTGCTGAGAAACTTGGACTCCTTCCTCTGTGGTCACACAACTGTCACATGCCAGGCAGTCACTCAGAAATATCTTGGCATTGGACAACTTATGGAATTCTCCCTTCTCTCTGTTCTCCTGAGCCGGACTTCAGACACTGACTGAAGTTCTCTTGGTCATCATTGTTGTTTTTTCCCAAAATGTTGCAAAGTTTATATGAATATAACATACAAAGATGCAGCCTCCTTTGTAGGAACAGGAAAGGAAGGGGTGGTTAAGTAAGGCACACGGAGCTGCAGCAAGCACCAGCTGTGGGGAGGGCCAAGGGGGAGAGGAGGTTGGTATTAGGGCCGAGGCCCTAGAGCCATTACTGGGGAAGTAGGGATCCCCTCTGAGTGCCACGTTCTGAGGCTGAACTAATTGGTCAAGCTGAGGCAGAGGTGGGTGGCCATATCACCATCTTTGGTGCTGTTTACCCTTTCCCTCCCCAGTTCTGTTGTAAAACCCCAGAGCCCTGGATTCCAAAGGCCCCACCCAGAGCAGAGGCCCTGGAAGTGGGTGAGAGGAAGGGGGAGGGGCAAGTTTGAAAGCCGATATGCCTGTGTGCTGAGGGATGGCCGGAGACAGTGGTGAGAGGTAGCAGGGGAAGGGCTCTCATACATACCCTCTGTGGGGGCCACAGTGAAGGAGGCCAGGGGAGTAGGGTAGGGATGGGGCACCATGGCCCCAGCCTCTTAGGCACCCCTGTCTGTCCTCTGCACTGTACATGGAGGAAAGGGGCTGCCTCTGAGGAGGGGCCAGGCCAGGCCAGGTGACCATCCTGAGTTCTGGCTGAGGTGATGGTCCTCACCCTGAGATGCCTGGTGATGGACCCAGGACTGACTCCTGCCAACACCGTGGCCGGGACCCAAGACTGACCCCCCACCGCTGCTGCAGCCGGGACCCAGGACTGACTCCTGCCCGCATAGCCTGCTGTTCAGTCATCCATCCAGTTGTTTAGGTCGTGACGGACCCTGGCTCTTTATATATTAGGATTATTGAAACAAAGACTGTTCTTGGTTTTACTATTATTAAAAATGCCGAAATAAACATTTATTTATAAATAGTTTTGTCAATATCTAATTTTTAAGAATAATAGGAGTTGGATAATGAGTAGGGTAGTCATATATTGTATTCAAGAAGAGAGGGTGGTTTTCATTTAATCACATTCTAATTATTTTGTGTCATACTTAAAGGGTCTGGGACAAGTGTGAGAGGTTGGAAATACTACATCCGTGTGTTTTCAGTATTCTATATATCTGTATAGTCATTACTCTGAGCAGTTCTTGCCAGTCAACCTTCCCAGAGCCTAGCATGGTGCCTGGCATGAAACTCGATTTTTAAGGTGTTTATGGAACTGAGTCAGTGCTAATGCAAGCATCTAAAAATGCCCATGATAAAATATTGTATGGAAGTATATCAGTTCTGCTCCAATGTAATTAGAAATATTATTTCAATAAAGATAGCATACTTTAAATACTTTAACAGCACAGTTTTCATGATGATGCTTGCATCTGTTCTATGATTTGTTCTTGAGCATAACTGAAATAAAAGGGGATTTCAACTAGTTAAGCTTGGTTACATCCAAACAGTCACTTTCAATTTGACATGGGTTGTGGTCTGTGACCATATCATGCAGGAACATGAAATAAACATTTTCAGGGTGAGTCAAAAGGACTTGGTTCTACTTTTGAGATATTCACTATATGTGCAGCAATGAGCAGGACCTGCTGTGGTGAAAAATTACAGGAAGAAAAAATTTCACTACTGAACAGGAAAGACAGAGATATTGTGGGTATGACTGCTTTGAAAAAGATGTACTATAACCCAAGAACTAGGAGGAAAATTGAAGATTAAGTGCAGTAATTAGCAAAATGGGTAATAACAAAAAAGCAATCATAGTTGATATGTGTCCATTGCTTGCTATATGTCAGGCACTGTTCTAAGCACTTTATTCTTATATTAACCCAGTGGTTGCCTCCATAGCAATGAAATCAGAATGTCTTAGGTTAGGGACCAAGCATTAATAATGCGTAAAAATCCCCCAGGTAATTCCAATCTGCAGCAAAGTCTGGGAACCACTCAACGATCCTGCAAGGTAAGTACTCACATTACTATTTCCATCTTCTCAGGGTGGAAACTGAGTCAGAGAGGTAAAGTACCTTGCCAAGCTCAAAGAGCTGAATAGTTGATACATGAATCCAGGTGGTTTGATTCCAGAACCCTTGATCTTACCCACCTCAGTGGCTCCGCTGGGCTTCAGTGCCATTTCTAGTGAGCAGCCTAGATTTTTATGAGTTGAAGGACATTTTCTTTTTTTTTTAAATTTCTTTATTGATTAAGGTGTTACATATGTGTCCTTATTCCCCCATTACTTCCCCTATCCCCCCGACTCATGCCCTCACCCCCCTGTTGTCTGTGTCCATTGGTTAGGCTTATATGCATGCCTACAAGTCCTTTGGTAATGCATGTCTTAAAAATAGTCATTTCAGGAAGTTACAGCCTATTCCTATGCAGTTGGGTTCCTACCTCTATCTGGGATACTTGTCTCCCTGGGCAGTACCTATCTTTACTGTGCACAAAGTTGTCAAAACCGGCCCTTCCCTCGGCCCCAATTCCTTAGCCCCTCCTCCCAGATGTTACCAGTTTGCTATATCTCAGAGCCCACACACCAGTGGTTGTACTTGCGAAAGAGGAAGGGGCCCAGGCAAGGGTAAAGCAAAGCAGAGCAAGAAGAGCAGTGCTTCCTATGATGAGGAAGGCCCCGGTGTCCAGGTTATGACTGCTACATGTCAATTACTAAGACTTCTTTTGTTCAGCCTCAGTGCAGGCTTCTAATTCCTCATATGTCTTTCTACCTTCGTCTTCAACCTAAAGTGATGTCATATTATGCGACTTTTAGGGTCTAGGTTCTCTGCTTAGCTTTGCCTCTCTTACTATGACTGGGCAAGAGTAAGCTGATAATCCCTTCCAGACTCATGAGCTGGGTGTCACTGTAAATGAACTTGGGAAGTCTGCTTGGCTAAATGTCTGGCTCGACGGCCCGTCATTGCTCTAAGTTTAAGTTCAATGCGTTCTTCTGCGGACTGCTCACTGATTTCCAGGCCTTCAGAGCCACCATCACCACTGGTTTCTAAGTCCATTATGAACTTGGGTATCCTGTCTGCAATGGACAAACTTGTTCATAGTTATCAAGGTCCAAGCGATTACCTTTCAGTTAGAACTTGTGGCAGGATATCACTCATCCTTAATCCCCCCATAGCAACTGTTTATCTAGTGTGAGGGCACATTTACTAAGCTGGGCATGGGGCCTGAGGAGTCGCCCATATGTGGGACCCTCCCAGGGAGCATGTTTCCTTCCGCGGCTTGGATTTTGAGGTGTGTTCATCACGGCCATGGCCTAGGCATTTGTCGCAATAGTTACAATTTCTTTCAGGCGAGACTGTGCTCCGTGCAGTGAAATCACACAACAAAGCTGCAACTTAACCCGGGCACAGAGCTCTTCTCAGTTCCAAGTTCAGGTGCTGAACATCCCAGGCTGACCCCAGGGGCCAACGTGAGGGAGAGTGGCAGTTAGAATTTACATAGCAACCGGGCGCCTCCCAACCACCGTGCATAAACCCCCCGGTTTATTCCTTATCTGTCAAAAAAAGAATTCTCTGTTTTGTCATTCTGAAACCCAACTGGGGAGAAAAAACAAAAAACTGATCATTCTTGCTTCCACAAGTCGTTTCTGAAAGACCTAAATAAGTCACTAGTAGTAACAGATTTCATCGGAGTTATAACTGCCATTGCTATTTTTTCTTAAAATGGTAACTTCAGGAGCAGGCTATGTCCACCCCACACTTCCCCAAATTTAATTAGCAAAAGTAAAATATTACATGAACAAAGAAAATGCTCATGTAGCAAAAGGGGAGAGAACTGAGGATCCGATTCCTCAGAAGACAAAAAGGAATAAGTCAGTCCTATCCCCTTGGTTACCTAGGTCACCAGGCTGGGGTAGGACAGGGCAGCTGAGGATGACGGCTGTCCAGGGCAGGTGCAAACAACACTGAGGGAGCTAGCAGAGGGTGTGAAGGAGGACAGTTCCTGAACCCCCAGACCTTGGTCAGCCCCACCACACATCTGGCTTTTGCTCTTCTGGGAATCAGAACACACAGGACCCAACGAGTCCAAATGAAGTCCAACTCCCGAGAAGTTTGGAGGGGGACTCTGGGGCCTGCGTGGACTCACACAGCCACAATCTGAAAGTAGCTTTAGATTCACCACCCACCCCAAGTGCTGCCAGTGCCAAGGCCCCATCTAGGGCTGGCCCCTTGTGAGGACCAACCATGGCCAGAAGGATGTGCCGGAAGCTGGGCCAAGGCCGGTGATGACCGCTTTAATCATTTCCACGAGGCCCAGTATCTTTTGGACAGATCAAGAGAACTCAAAACGATCCTTGGACATTTGAATCTCTGTATTTTACATTTTTGGAGCTCATCCTGATGTTGATACAATAGACTTTGAACATTTAAAATGGATGTATTCTAGGCTTTCAAAAGTTTCCAAATTCTTGAACAATATTGTAATATTTTTTCTAGAACATGTAGAGTACCTCCAATATTAGAATAACTGCCTCAGGCCCACCAGGGAACAGAGTAATAACAATTAGAAAAATAACAAAATCTTGCTGAGTGTCCCACTTAACAGGTACATGTTAAGTGACTGTTTGCTGTTTGAAGGAAGCTACTCTTCCAAAGTGTGCCTCAGTGAAATTATAGATGACCACATGTCACTGACCTTCAGGGTCTTTCCAAAGTGTGAACTCTGTGAGGGTCAAGGGTCTGTAATGAAATAATAGCTCTTTCAAATGATATTGTTTCCCAAAGAAACTAAGGACTTGTAAAACACACTCCCGTCCTGTGACTTGAGGACCCCTAGTGGTCACTGTAGTAATAACTCCTTCTGAACACTAAGCATCTGGAGAATATTTCAACACCCATTTTCAAATGCATATACATGCTGTGATTAATGAAATAAAATGCACTTAACATGAAAATATTATAATGATATTGTTAAAGAAAGATATCAAAGGTACTACCACTAATTGGAGGGCTGGATGTTTTGGTGTGACACTCAAAGTAGTTGTAAACCCCCGCTTTAGATAAGCATCACTTAGGGCAGCTGCTCTCTTGTTGATAAGCAGCACCTTGAATAGTTGGGTCCACTCAGGGTAACAGGAGAGTTCGATAGAACTCAACCAGGAACAGAATTGTATTAACTATAACTATCACACTTACATTTATTGCAAGTTTAGAAAAAGATCATTGACCTGCAAGGAGAATTTGCAGCTTTGACCAAATACCAAGTGGCACAGTCACAGAGAGTGCGCTATATAACCAAATTAGAAAATTTCTCCACATTGGAACTCTGGCTTTCACTGGCTGTCTCTGGAAACTGGGCAAGTCAACACCATATGGAAAATGTGGCCTCAGTTCAACCAAATTTTTAATTCACCCTTTAAAAAATTCACACACATACACACACAAAGGCACTATCAAGAGTGAGTTATGGCCTGGCTGGTGTGGCTCAATGGTTGAGCATTGAACTATGAACCAGGAGGTCATGGTTCGATTCCTGGTCAGGGCACATGCTTGGGTTGCGGACTTGAGCTGCAGTGGGGGGAGTGCTGGAGGCAACCGATCAATGATTCTCTTCATCACTGATGTTTCTCTCTATCCCTTCTCTGAAATCAATAATATATATATATTTTTTTTTTTAAAAAAAGAGTGTTATGCCTTGGCTCAGCTGTGTGCGTGTGTGTGTGTGTGTGTGTGTCTGAACTCTCTTGTCCCTCTGAATTAAGTGTCATCACTCTGTCTTTATTGAAATATTCTCTTAGATTGCCTGATTTCCAGTGTTAATAGTCTCCTGGGGAAGTCAGGCAAATAAAGTGTCTTTAATAGAAAGACAGAGATCTAGAATTAATAAGACAATTTCTTTTTTTCTCTTATAGTTTCCCCCCTACATCTAAAATCCTACCAGACAGCACTTAGAGTGTCAGGGAGGGGAGGGCAAGATCTCCGAGGAAGCGATGGGCGTGGGATGGCAACACATCAGGATTCACATTCTCATTTCTGGTATCAAAGGCGGGTCGGTGAGAAAGGCAGTGATGACCTTCCTTACGGTCAGTTAAAACCAGATGATGCATTTTCATAACGATGCGTTCATAATGACAGACACACACACACACACACACACACACACACGTATGCGAAAGGCGCAAAAAAAATTTACTCTTCAATCACAGATACACAAATATACTTAAGAAAGAGAAGTTTTATTAGGGCAATTTCACTTTATTTTTCCATACAGCAAAGTCAACTACTGCGGTAATAATAAAATAAGCGTAAAACAAATCGCAGCCCAAGACAAAATACATAATTGTAAGCAACTACAAGCAGAAAGTAAGTTGTGATTACATAAGAGTAAAACCAAGCACATCTGTCCTGTCAGCAGATGAAAGGGGCGGGGGTTGCTGGTAAGTGCAACGTGGGAACCAGCTGGAGTGAGGGCTGGCTACACAGATTCATTCAACAAGTGCCCGCGATCACATTCGCTTTTTTGAGTGCTTCTGAGTTGCCAATTAGAACCATGAACTTTGAACTGTGTTTTCTCTTTCACCTGCTGAAAGAACAGGCTTCCTACAGCAATTAAAAAAACAATCACATAACAACTAGAGCTACGCTGTGCTGTTTGGTTTGCCTGTTTATAGTTTCAATTTTGTGAAAGTCATTACTTGTTTTGAAGATTGGGGTGTGTGTGTGTGTGTGTGCATGTGAACAATAAACCACTGACATTGGCAGAAACTGATTAGAATAATACGTCCTTAGTATAGTTCTTTCTCTCCTTTTTGTTGTTGTTGTTGTTGAAGCTTTAAACATGCAGTAGTTTTGAAAAATGTAAGGAATATCTGATCCATGATTTCACCTTAATGGTTGAAGTACCTGCTATTTTTGGTAATGGTCTTCAGGCAGATTTGGCCCAGTGGAGTTTTTGTCAGTCATGAGATCTCGGAAGGATGGCATATCTTTCCAGCTGAAAAAATCCTGGCAAACTACAAGCTGTCCACAAAAAAGCAAAGCAACATGTTTGAAGGGGTACGGAGTGCTAACTCGGTGCCACTTTTGCAAGCAATTTTGCTCAGTCTCATTTTATTAGCCTTAACAAAACTCCTTGTAATTATAGACGTTTTTATTCAAAATAAGATCTTACTATTATACAGGTTTCTCTCTTTTGACTATATACAGAAGTGCAAAAAGTCAACCTTCTCTCTAGACGTCCCAACATGCTCAATTGCAGCATAATCAACCCTCAAGAGTTTGCACACACGCTAGAATTCTCATTACGTAAACTTTGAGTATTTGGATTATCAACAAAAAGTCCCTTGTTCTATTTATTGATTATGCAGCTTATTTATAACAAGGCCTGATATTCAGGGATTTCAAAAATATTAAACAATACTTTAACATTTGAAATGGATACAGTAGAAAATAAATTTTATTCTAATATCTAGGTTCTAGATCTTCTTATAATAACTAATTACAAACAAAATAAATCATCAAAATATTACTCAATTGTCTGCCAGGATTGTTGCGATAGCAACAACTTAACTTCTTACTTAGCAATGATTATATATTTATAAGATATCCATATAAAAGATCTTTGTTCTTTTAATGAAAACTAGACAAGAACTAACAATGACTGACATTCTTACACTTTAATATTAAATCAGTAAAATAGAAATCATTTAGTTAACAATAATACGAATATTCATATGACACTACATGTAATTCAAAACTGAGTATGTTATGAAGGAAAAACTACTTTAAATTTTTTTTTTTGTATTTTGAAAAATTCATCAGTAAAATCTAATAAAACAAGAGTCTATAAACTGAAATGGTATTCAATTGTTAATACAAAATGAAATCTAATAAGTGTAGGAAATGAAAAACTACATTTTAACAAGAAAAATAAGTAATATTCTATAATGTAACTAACTACAATAACATGTGAAGTCACCATTACTCTCTTAACACGATTGAAATTACATTGGTATGGGTTCCAACCCGTAATGTAATAATCTAAGGCTTTAATAGATGTACAGTACAATCAGTAAAATCAACACATCAGTCTTATATTAGAAAGCATCTCTCTCAAGCATAAAAACTTGCAGTAAACTTGGAAGTATGGAAAGTTCTACAACTGAACTTTCACCTCTCCCATTCCACACTATAACTACCAGTGACCTGGCCCCTACTTCAGCAGTTGCAGAACTGCTGACCAGAGCAAAAATACCCTTACTAGCTGCAACACCCAAACCACAAAAAGGGAATTCCTTTGGATGAATCCATTCTTAAAAACTGAATGCACATCTATTTTATTTTTATAATTTTGTAAAAGGCTTTCTAAGGCTATAAGCAGTTAATCTGAACAAAACAAAAGAAATCACATATAAAATTCCCCCAAGTAGGTAACCCACCCAATTGCTAGGTAAATGAAACACCTCCCGTTTTCATATTTTGGTTTATCATGCATCTGATGACAGTGCTGCTTTCTTCTTTGTTTAGAGTCACTATTTTCAACGTGACTGTGATGAAGCATTTAAGCAAACATGGAACCATTTTTGCAAAGCATTTATAGTCTTTTGACTTTGACAGAGCTATAAATAGAAGCAAAATAATTTCCTCAAACATTTTTTTTGTTATCGTGTCTCAGAAATGGCATATCCCTTTTGAATATCATGTTATACAGTATAGTATGCATAAATATTACACTACAATGCATTAAAATAATTATATATATCTATTATATATATCTCCAGTATGTGTGAGTTTATCTGTATTGAGAGAAATGGTGTTGTGCTGTTCTATTGTTACTGTGGTTACATTGGCCATTTCTGAGACAGCTTTGGTTTCAAAAAAAAAAAAAAAAAAAAAGAATGGTGCCCTTTGACTGATTAGTACTAGCAAATAAGCAACAAAATGTGGCTCTGAAAACAATAACACTGAAGAAATAATACTCTAATTTGATGTACAGTCTATGGCACTTCATGAGAATCCTTTACAACATGGTACTTAAAGCCATGATGTGCTTTAAAAGATACACAGTTGTGGTTTTGCTTGGCACATTCATCTCTGTCAGATCCCTCCCTCACCTCATCTTACAATCTATTACATTAAAAATATTACTCTTAAACAAAAATGACTGTGCATGCACGCTCTCACCTCTAATGGCAATTTTAAATACAAGGTGCACCTTTGTTATTTGTAAACCTTGAAAGAAATAAACTTATTTTTAAAAAATTATACCTTGGTCTACAGACGTACCAATACATAAGAGAATCGTGGTTACACCATAGTCTGTCTTTTCAAGATGGCATGAATCTATTAGGAAACTAATTAGGTATGCATCTTTTAATGCATAACTCTGTGCTAGAAAAGAAAGACGATGTTGTTCTTTTATAGACAGGTATATCACCTCAGCACGAATATCAATTAAATGTACAAAGTGTATAGGCAACAGTGTGCAGTGGGTTTCCATGTTGTCTTCTCTTCTGGTTAACATGCAATATGTGGATGTCTTGTGGCTGAGGGGCTTTTGTGGGGGTTGCTTGACGGTATATACAATATGGCTAATGACCTCGTCCTTTACTCTAACCAAGCACACTGTCCTTTCCTCTTTAGTATGATCTACAAGGGAAAAAGACATGGTCTTTGTTAAAACAGGTGATAGCTCAAAGCAGTTTCCAATACTTATTTACTAGGAAAATTGTATTGTTTGAGTTAGTGTGAACACATGCACGTTATAACATCTTCATATAAAAACAAAAAACACCGCCCAAGTACAAGTGGGTCTAAATCTGCTGACCCTCTCTATGAGAATACAATGGCATGCAGAGCTTTGTGGAGATCTTCTAGACTCTTCCCAAAGACTAAGCTGAAAGTGTAAAACAACTTCGCAGAATCAAGGGACAAAACATAGCCGGCTCTTTTTTAGCACTATCGTGGTGGGGCAGAATTTAAATTCATTTTACCTCTCTGCTAAAGTTAATGGGTTTCAGGAGGAATGCTTTGGCGTACAAAATTGAGATCCATGCAACAAGCCCCATTAAACACGATTCACTATACAGAGGGTTCCTGACTTACATACGGATGGGCTCGACTTACATTTCTTTGACTTTGCACTGATGTGAGAATGCTAAGCAATCAGCTACTAAGCTATGATGTTGGGTAGGTGAGCTGTACTAAATGCATTTTCAACTTATAATGGGTTTATGGGGACCAAATCCCATCATAAGTCGAGGAGCGTCTGTATTTGGGTGCTTGATTAGCACAATATGTGTTTAGGGGGGAAAAAGAATAATACTTTTAACTATTTTGGATCATTTAACATTCGGGGCAAATTTTTCCTACAGCCAAGAGAAAGTAATATCATTCCTTATGCTCCTGATGAATTAAAGTGAAATAGATTGTACTTGTAAGTAGATCTAGTTTTTATACAAAATTGGTTCTCATCAGAGTGTCTTTACATATTAAAAGTATACTTTAGAATACGACCTTGAGAATGAAAGAAACCACCATTTTGCTGCACTCAAAACCAGTTTAGCCCTAGCCGGTTTGGCTCAGTGCATAGAGGGTTGGCCTGCGGACTGAAGGGTCCCAGGTTCGATTTTGGTCAAGGGCACATGCCTGGGTAGTCAGCTCCATCCCTAGTAGGGGGCATGCAGGAGGCAGCCAATCAATGAGTCTCTCTCATCATTGATGTTTCTCTCTCTCTCCCTCTCCCTTCCTCTCTGAAATCAATAAAAATATATTTTAAAAAAAGTTTAAATATTGCAACTCATGAAAATAACCAATCATTTGTTATATAAATATACTATGAACAGCCTAAGCTTCAACACAGACAAATCCACTGGTTTGCTAACTGCTGGACTTATGGCCATTTGGCATAATTTTTTTCAACCTGGATTAATTGCTAAGAAATAGAACATAGTTATATATATACGTGTGTGTGTGTGTATATATATATATGGCAAACATACCCAAATGACTATAAAATCTTGAAACAGATTTTTTAATGTAAAAAGAACTCTTCTTCCAAACCTACATACTACAAATTAATATGCTTATTCAAACAGGTGGCTATTGTTCAGAATAATAAATCTTATTATCAGAACTGCATAGAGAGAGCTTTGAGACAGACGAAATCATGTTCAGTCGTGTGCTTCATGATTGTAGCATGTCTTTGGTAGTACTTCTCACAGTCTGTCCTTTCTTTCTTAAATGGCTCTCACACATTTTCTCTCCCCTTCTGCATGGGCTCAACTTTTGTCCAGCCTTCATTATAGATTTTTATCACAAGGGCCTCTGAACTGGTTCTCTGCCGTCTCCTGACATGGCGCTCTGTCCCTTCTCCCGGAAGGCCCATATCTCCTCTCTTCTCTCTGCGACAACCTTCTTTGTCCAAATTCACTTACTTTCTGACTCTATTGGGAGAGTTGCTCTTTATCATTGTTCCAAGAAAAATTTATTCAAACCTTTCTTATTTTAATATAGTGTGATGAAATTTATGTCTTGATCTCCTTGCCTATTCATCTTTATCTCATTGGCATGGTCATTTACACATAGTAGCACCAAAAAGTCACTTGTAAATGTGTTATTGAAGAGAAATGAATGAAAGTAAGCAACAGAGAATGATCACCCATCTTATTCACCAGAGGCCATTTTAAATGTTGTGGCTCTTTTAAAATATAAACATAATTACTTATTGTACTTCTGAGCATATATGCAAACTTGGATGCATGCATACTGAAAAAACACACACACACGCATATCCTTTAAGCGTGGAAAATGACCACCTTTGCAAAGTATCTAAGTCTGTGTGTCTGAAGACAAGCCACAAGACTTTCACACCATTTTTGAGCAATGGCAACATTTTCAGAAATTATATGATCTGCCAAGGTGACTATTTCAAAGTACCTCAAGTACATTTGGATATTTAGATGTGTGTATGCATATATATGAGTGTGTGTATATATTTCTTTCTCTTTTTTTATGTGCCTCAGGCATGAAGCAGCTCTGGCCACCAACACAGGCATCAAGCTAGGATGAACTAAGAACTGTACCTCTGCTTTGCCCCTGACTGATATAAGAGCAACACCACCCATCAGGTGTCTCCTTGCCCACTGCCAGGGGGCTATATAAATTTATATAAAGTCATACTGTTTACATTCTAATGATACTGTGAGGTGAAGCATGTTCCCATTTAAGAATTTACTTCCCCCACTGCAAAAAAAAAAAAAAAAAATGAGGATCTACAAAAGGGATCAGGAAACTCTTGCCTGTGAGCCAAATACAGCCTATGGGTTGCCTATTTTTGCAAATAAAGTTTTATTGGAACAGAGCCACACCCTTTCGCTTACATATTGTTTCTCGTAGAGTTGAGTAGCTGAAACAGAAAAGAGCGGTGACAGAAACCAGGTGGCACACACAGCCAAAAATATTTACTGTGGTCTTTTAAGAAGAAGTTTGCTAGCCCCTGAACTACGCCTTCTATTTAGATTTAAGTCATATTTTTTCTTCAGGCCTGTGGTTTATTTCTAATGTAAACTAAAAACAAAATTTATCTTCCCTAAGTATTATGTATATTTAAGTGATATAAACATATTTATTACAAATTTGGATGATAAAATCCCTCATAACCCATCTAAGATAAAAATATGAGCTCTGCGTAAGTACTTTCCCTGAAAGTTTGCAAACATTTTCTTAAATGCATTACATAGATGCTATCTTTAAAAAATACCATCACAAATATATACTATGTATCACATAATAAACTTACTGTTTAGTGATGAAAATTCTACATCTGGGTAACATACTTGTGGCTAGTCAGATGTTCGGCAGATATTATGGGTATCTAGCAAATAAAAAATTATTTAATGAATGATCCATGCAAGCAAGCCAACAATCAAGAGATGAAAACATTTCAATATTAAATTTTTTAAGAAAAGTGAAATTCAGCTGTCAGGTGATAGTCCTTATCTGGTCAACATAACAGTAAGTTAATGTAAATGTAATGTCAAAGTAGCAACTCAGTTTTAAAATCTTTGTGTTAAGTACTATTCTATCAATGTTATCGGATTTTAAGAAGTAAGAGAAGTAAAACTATCAAAAATTCATGCAGAGCAGTAATTAAAAGAAGCCCTTTTTGTTGGCCTACACACACACACACCCACACCCCTGTGGTTTGAGTTATTCAGTAATCCAAACAGCAAAGTAGAAAATGTCTTGCCTATTTTTGTGCAACCAATTTCTAATATTTTCTTTTGTCCAACTTATGGTATCTAACTTCTTTTCCAATTTAAAATACCAGGTAGGAATTACAGAGGCGTACTTCAAGAGAACTGGGTAAGAGCATAAATTTACATCACAACCTATTCCTGAATCCTAATTGTACCTTTTACTTTTTCTTTTTCTTTTTTTTTTTTTTTTGGTATTATAAATGGGCAAGAGAATTAAAAATCCTGAGAAAATATAATAAGAAACCAAGAGAGGTGACTTATTTCAATAGTCCCCAAAGCCGAGAACTTCCAATATGTAGCCAATCCTCCTACAACCCAGAATTACAGCTGCTAACGTAGGAGAGGCAGCATCATAGATGGAGACTCTCAGAGGACTGGAAGCACAGGTTCTAACACTAGTGACCCATTTCCTACCGTGTAACCTTGACCAAAGCACTTCATTACTCTATGCTTAAGTTTCGTCCCCTACAAAGTGGCACGAATCCCATGTCAGCAAGGTTGTGGGAGGATAGTGAGAACACATACATGAAGGCATTTTCGTTGTTGTTGTTTCAATTTAGAGGTCCTAGACTAATGCAACATATTACAATCCACCGTCTGGAGTGTAAATTAATATGTCTCACTTTTATTTCCATTTTTCAGCTTGACATCTTTACACAGTTTTACAGCATTGGCAAATGGCACGAAAATGTGCTCCAAGCATAATGAAGCTTCTCATACCATTTTTCCTGCTGCTGCAGGACAGGATGTTGCACCCAACAGTGTAGAAGCATCAGGGATGGGGCTGTCGAAACATACCAAGGACCTTCAACACCACCACTCGATGCAGATGAAGGGCCAGCTATAAACTTCTGCAAGCATGCAGGCTGCATTTTGTGGCATCAGCTATTTCCAGCATCGCTAATGTACTGTAGGCATATACATATGTATGTATATGTAGATATAATATATGTGTGTATATATATATCCATTCCCTTTTCTTTCTTTTGGTTGTAAAACAGTATGAAGACCCAAGATTATGCATGAAATGGTCACAGCACAATGCAAAAAAAGTAAAGTGTCCCCTACAACCCAGGTGGCCAAGGGCATGTTGGAATTTGCTTTGCTATAGTTCTGCTTACACCAGCAATTCTACAGTCATGCATGGTACACACAGGAGAATTTGGCACCATCGATCTACCCCATAAATGGATTGCATTGAATCCATTAAGAAATGTCTGCCATAGGGTAAAGATTACTTACTAACATGCTACATATGCACAATCTAGCATTCTTGTAAATGAGTCTGATGTGTTAGCATAAATCCAGGGCTATTTTGACAAGCTTCAGGAAAACTACTGAATGGTCTTTGCCAAGAAATGTTTAAAGCTTGTGCGAATCTTTAAGATACATCCCTATACTGCTTTTGAAATTTTTTAATGGCTATCCTAATAGTTTTTAGTTCTTCAACAGAATACAGTGTGTTGTAGAAACAAGGGTGGCTATTCCTCATAGCAATAACTACATATTCAAATGGCACTTAATTGGTCTTCTCTTCCCAAGGGGCAACGTGTTGATTCTCATCTCATATGGGCTCTTTTGAGATTCACTTGGCTACATTTAACCTTAGTCTGCGGGTTATATGAAATTTGATTTGGCTCTAAATTTTTCATATGCTATTAACCCTACTGAACTTCGCTTTCATAACAAATATATCTGGATATTCAAGCCAAAACCTACTTTATATAAATTTGATTCAATGACAATGCTCATTGAATCAATGTCAATATTTAAATTATAAATATTTCAATAATCATTCTCTTTTAAATAGTCATTCTCGTATACCATTAAATTTAAATTTCTGAAACAGATCCCTTTTACTTAAAAGTAACCTGTGTAATTGTTATTCTATAACGTGTATGGAACACAGAATTGATTGTCTTTTTTTCCTTCATAACTCCCCAACATTTACGGTGGGCAATTACAGAAAAAAAATTTTTTTTCATTGAAGAATCAAAATGTGAACATGAATTTAATCTATTTTTGAATATGCAGTAGGCAAACTTTAACAAATTCATAACAAACTCTGTTTACAAGAGTGGTCTTTTGTGGCATATGTTAGATATTTAAATATTGTGCTTTATATTAAGAATTTAGGCAAGGACTGAGAAATTGTACATACCAGATATTTATAATAAAAAAAAACACCTTAAAATTAGCTGCATTTTTTGATCAGTCAAAATACCTGCATGATTGGTTGAGACCAAATGAGAATTGCTTGTGTAAATATAATTTTAGTAGCTTTAGAAATGGAGCTGCGACAACTTTGGAGCACTTATAAATGGCAAAAAAGCATTCTGCTGCTCATCGTAGAGAGAATGTGTAGGCCAACAAGAGGAATCTTTGAAACCCCATGCTATTAAAGCACCCACGACAGCCCTCACGTACACACGATTCCCACTGACCTCAATGGGAAATCCCCGTGCGTAAGGGCTATTGCATTGAGCCCTATCAGAGTTGGTTTTTAAGAAACAAAGCTGTAAATTAGCAAACCTGGTTGGCTGTGGCTGTTGCAGCGAAGGGAACACTTGTGGCAGATGTTGTTGCTGCGGACACAGTGGCTGGCGTAGCACCGTGCACCATGGGAACTTTCGGAGGGAAAATCATATAAGCAAACATACAGAAGAGTGTAGCAATATGGAAACCATGGCAACATGGAGGAGATAATTGGGCATGGTATTTATCACAGCAATAAGCCATGTGACGGGACATCATCACCAGCGAGTGACATGCAATCACAGCGCAAAGCAGGACAACATTCCAAGGAGAGAAGGGGAAGGGAGATGAAAGAGAAAAAAAAAGGGGAAAAAAAAGCTTGTTACCATCAAATTAAGAAAATTGACACAAACAGGCTTACTTTGCTAAGTCACAAACAAGAATTTTATATAGTGTTCATAGACATTCTAAATCTAAGTCAACATACAGGTATTTACTTCATATATATAATTAACTGTTTGAATGAAAGTAATTTTTCTTATTCACTGTTATAAAAATATACAACATATTACTTTTATGAGATAGATTTTTACACACTAGAACTCATAGTCCAATCAAAATCCACCAAAGGTGACTAAAGGAAAGTTGTGTGTAAAGAAAACATTTATGTGAGTCCATGTCAATTAAATAGAAAATGACATTTAATTGACAGGTGTTAGTAAAAGGGAAATGGACTTGCCCAATAGATATAAGTTAAACTTAGCAGTGGATTTTGAGGGGCTGTGAGGTGCACCACAGGTTTAAGATAATCAAGAAACAAAGCTGGCACCTACCAACACTTGTAGCGGGTGTCATGCACAATATTGAGCCTGCCCATCATGCATTGCAACAGGAAGGTGGATTTGAAAGGGAAAAGAATTAAAACATCCCATCACACGTGTAATTAGGAAATTCATTTGAACAAAGAAGAAAAATTGTTATTATGGGAACAGTGGCATGTAACTGTCAGCACAATCAAATCATACAATAGCACAGTGATCAATTAGAACTAGTCTTGAGTGAAGAATAAAAGCCAGTTCAACTGTCTGCTGGTACACTTTGTTTCTCCTAATTGCTGCCTATTAACTACAAGTATTTTGGGGAAAAATTTAAACCACCTTAATTCTTTTAAAAATAATACTGTCGTTTGTTTTGTTTTAACCTGGTGACTAGCCACCTTGCCGCTTTGCCATTTCTGACTTTAACATATGAACTCATTAACATTTTCTTTATATTGAGCACATGTTAAATAATTAAACATATTATTTATTATTAAAATGCTGAACAATTCAATGCACAAAACTGACTTAACAATGGAAGGAAACCAAAAACATTCATTTTCATTCCCTTGGTTTTACTTTCCTGTTCACTGTATCAGCAACCACACGGACATGCAAGAGCTTGTGATCATCCACATGGGAATTTTATTTGGAGGGATACCAAGCAATGAATTATGGGTAAAGAGAAAGTGAAATTTCTGTACTGCCTGAGCTTGGAATTTAAATGCAGGAAGAATATTTAGAGGGGATACTTTCATGTTTCAAACTGGTGTACTTGGTATCTGGGAAAACAGACTAGTTTTCTTTGCTGGTTTAGACCCTCAGGACTTCTTGGAATAGCTAGTATTCTAGCAAATTCCACACACAAAAATTGGTAATTAGACTTCATTAAAAACCCTGAATGGGAGATAATGAAGATACATACATTACATATGTGGTATTAGCACTGATGTTCACAATTGCTCGACCATGATGTTAAATTAACAGTACATATATATTCCTTTTTCTTTGTGACATATAAACATAAAAAAAAATCTAATTTATTTTACCAATTACAGGGTACCTTCTCAATTACAGAACCACTGTTCTTTCTATGAGATTATTTTAGACTTTTAGATTTTAATATTTCCAATGATTTTACACTTCTATCTTAATCTTGGCACATCCTATTTACATACTAGCAGCATCTGGGATGAACATTTGTTAGAAAAATATCTGCCAATTGAGTCCTGTCAGAGACAGCCCTACAAAACAAAGCTGCCATTGACAACCACCGACTACTCAACGGGCATCCCTGGGACAGCTGCAGTGAGTCTGTGATCACAATGAGACTGTGAGCACAAGGATCGTGATTAACCTTGGTAATGGAGCCAAGGAGGCATCCCCTCAGGTGGAGTTCTATTACAGCGATAGGCGTTATTTAAGACACCTGAAGACCTCTGCCATTTGCTACAGCTACTGAGTCAAAGTCTTGTGCAAGACAACAAAAACAAACCAGCAATAACAGAGACATTACTTTGAGACAGTAGAACAAGCAAAACTGAATACTGTACAACTGGGTCTACATCCTGCGAAAGCAGTAGCCTCTAATGCGAGGGCGAGAGGGTGAAAAGATGAGTGACAAAGAATAACATGGTATTTTAGGAATATTAAACCTAGTTTAAATATTGCAAAGGTTTTATGTTTTAAATTTCCTATTTGTAATTATGCTGCAATTTGCCTACTATATTTCACCCCATGCATAATTAAGCCTGCACATGCTGAAAATGAGTTAACCTTATCCTATCTCTCTAAAACCCTGGAGCTTTTATTATTTGAATTTTAGTTTGAGTTATCTTCCTCATTACCATTATAACCAATGCACACAGTTTGGGGAGGGGTTTGCAGCAAATATAAGGCA
The DNA here is from genome assembly GCF_963455305.1 of Plecotus auritus. Lineage (NCBI taxonomy): Eukaryota > Metazoa > Chordata > Mammalia > Chiroptera > Vespertilionidae > Plecotus > Plecotus auritus. Next base: position 210,402,132 of record NC_137771.1, read on the forward strand.
GCAATGAAAATACTAGCTAGGGTGCAATAACTCACAAATATGAAGACATAATGCTGTAGGACCCACTTACCAAAAACAAAAATCACTTTTGAAATGATCATAATGTCCATTTTAACATCAAATGGTTTGATTTACTTATAATGATGCACAAATAGCCAATTAAACTCTTTTCCCTCAATATTCAGCATAAGACCAAATTTAAAAGAATGTAGTTGTCAATTTCAAATTTCCCCTATGAAAGATATTTGTATGACAGAATGGTGTGTTTCTGAGGAGTGCATTACTTTAATTAGATGACTTTTTAAAATTGAATTTTTAAATTGATCTGTATGACAATATAGGAAAAACAACTAGGAAAAAATTTACAAGTGAGATGTATGCATAGTTAAAATTACTTCAAGGAGAACGAAAAGAAGTAGAAGAGAGAAAAAGAAACATAATGAAGATTTGGTTGGAGGTTAAAATTTAGATGTGATCATTCAAGCTTATTTAAGTATATTATGATAAGTATTAGGTGTAATTCTTTGAAATTTTATCTAGTGAAAAATTGATGGATTATTTGTTGGAGACAGCATAAATTTAGGGGCATGGCAATTTTAACAAGAGCAAAAAGACTAATTTCAGAAATCTCTGGAAAATTACATATGTTGAGGAATATATTTTAATATTATAAAATATAAGATAAATGATTTTATTTTAATTTGAAAGTGGACAAACTTCAATTTGATAGATATTATTTTATGAGTACAAATATGGTTTATTTATGGTGTCTAGAGCATGGGCTATTTCAGTTAGTGGAATATTCTAGCTCATTGAATACTACTACATATTCTATATGTGGATGACCAGTTCCCAAAGATGCACAATATAAAAAATTGTGCTTAGTGAAAATTCATGTGAATATAATTTATTTTTTTTATTATTAAAAAATAAATGATCACATTCCCTCATGGTATTATGAACTTAAGGCACTGCCAATAGTGTCAATATACAAATGGGTCTGGATCTTTGACACATCTATTAAAAATTTTATTAATTTAAATAAAAAAATAAAAATTACTTTATTAAATAAGTCTCAGAACTCATGGTAGTATTTTTTTGAAAGGTTAAGAGGTAAAGAGGAAAATGGTCTTAGTCTCTGGTTAGTTGAATTTCAGATTACAAGGAGATTAATATGTATTTTCTGAAGTAGATGAAGACTTAAATATCCAGGTTAGTAAGTGACTGATTAATTTATGTTTTTAAATTTCCTAACCTTGTGGATAGTTCTAGAGTGTTTATGTGACTAAGTTGAAATCAACTGAAACCACAAATGTACGACTTGAGAATAAATGTTATCTTCACTGGGCACTTACAGCTATTTCAATATTAGCTTAGGATCAATTGTGATCATAAGCCATGCACTGATTGGTACTGAAGGGAGCACTTTTAAGAGCCCTAGAACACAGTCAGTTTTTTATTCTCCACCTTGAGAACAAAAGGGCTGACAAATCGAAATCAAAACTGAAGGTGTCATTTCAAAGAATTCGAATGGACTCTATGGAATCATGAAGGCAAAGGGGTCTTACAGCAGAAAAGTGTCATAAAGTAGCCTGACACACATACAACACGTTTGGGGAAAGAAAAAAAACAAAAAGCACTACATTTCAATTCCAAGTTGCACAAACAAAAATAAGTACATAAAACATCACTGATCTTTAATCCATGTTTCATGAAGCTACAATTCTTAGTGTCTATGGAAAACCACATGGGATACCTCCGAGAAGTTTTCACTGTTGCCACCTTACCTTCCACCTTATTTATGACTAACAACACATTGGGGGCACGGCTGATTTATCTGCTCTACCAGTAGAACTCTATGTGGACTGGCTGATTCATGTATAAACAGACTCAGACCCCTTACCTGGTGGGAGAAATGCTGTATGCTGTTGTAACTGCATGTTGGCTAGAGCCTGTTGGTATTGGAAAATACCAGTGTTAAAGACTGCGGTGGCACCGTTGGTTTTTTCAAGAGCAGGCCTCTTTGGTAACGGGGGAAGTACAGCTTGAGGAATTCCCTGTTTAGTGAACGAGTATAAAAAACAAATGCCAGTAAAAAGAGAAAAAGAAAAAAGAAAAATCAGTTGAAGGCTAAAATTGTTAGGAAGCATGAGCAAGCAAGCAGCAGAGCACTTAACTACCCACGGGGAGGAGGGGATCCAATAAACAATTTTTAAAACAAAAGCAAGGTAAAAGCTTTAAAGGAAGCATTATTTTTATCAAAAACAACAACAACAAAAAACCCACTAGTTCATGAGCACTTGTTACAATGCGTTAAGTGTTTTAAGTCCCATAATGCTTCAGGCTTTCTCTGAGAAGCCACTGATTTAGGAAGAGAAGAAAAGCTGCACTGTGAGCTCCATGAGGACTGACAAGTATAAGCAATGTTAATAGTTAATTGTACGGAGTGAATGAAACAGGTCAAATAAAAACTGATCCCACTCTGCCCGCCCCCAGCTCTACCTAGACATGCAAATGTCCCAGAGCATGCAAGTTTTTTTTTTTTTCTTCAACACTGAACTTTAAATATTAAAAAGTAAATAATTCTATCGCTAAAGCCATGCTAACCAAAGAGGTACGTAAATATACAGTCAAAATTACAATTTTTATGTCCTTGAAGTATTTCATTAGAACGTTCTACAATGTGGTTAAACTGAATGTGGGCTGCTGGGCTTTCAGAATCTTTCATTGTATGATATCCATCCAGGTACTTAGATTATATAGTCTTTCCACTAATTTTGTCAGGAAACCACACTCAGTTTTTCATTGTACTTTGCAACTTTATAACAGAAAATATATATTTATATATATTAAAATTGATTACAAAAAAAAAACTTGTATCTACAACAAAGCTACATGCCAAGCTAAAAGGTGAAAGGTCATAGTACCAGGTCAAAGGTTGCCTCGAGGGGTCGCTTCAGTGATTTGACAGCCGACTGAGTCTTAATTAGCAGGCAGCGAGCACATGATGGCAATGGGCCAGTGGGGTTCAAGCGCATTAACATAAACAGCAAGCAGAGGTGCATCATGGGGGCAGCAGTGCATTTTTGGGTAGGTGAGAAAAAACAAATAAAAAAACAAATCATCGGAATGCCATATACAACGAATAACAAGACTAAGCATGCACAATAAGGGCACTACTGAGTTGTTATTGGGAGGATAACTCCTCTTTGTAGTTAATTACAAACAAGATACTCTAACAGAAAAAAAAAGTGAAAGGAAGAGAGGAGGAGAGAGTCAGCCTTCTGTATTTTTGCTCAAGTATCCAAAAACAAACACAGAAAAGACCTCTCTCGTGATTATTGTACTTTATGACTATTTTAATGGTCGAGTCATATATTTATGTGTAGAAAGGGACAACATTAAAATAGCTAAGTGAAGAACAAAGAATGGGCTCCTTAAAATCAGCTAGGACAGTGGTCGGCAAACCGCGGCTCGCGAGCCACATGCAGCTCGTGAGCCACATGCGGCTCGCGAGCCGCAGTTTGCTGCTCTGTTGACTAATGAGTTTGCCGACCACTGAGCTAGGGGATCACCTCAAAATTTACCTTCAGACCAGTTTCATATCTATTCTAAATGATCCCATTTCTAACTCCTCTTTTTCTCCTTTCTAGAAAATGGCATAGTCAAGCTTCTCTCCTTTTACAATTATGTTTATGCCATGATATTATTTAAGACAATCTAGAGAGCCTATGTGGTTCGAATCTTGCAGCTAATTCTAAAAACAATTTTGTGGAAGCAATTCTCCTAAATAGTTTCAGATTGTGTGGCTGTTAAAAGCAAGATATATATATATAGAGAGAGAAGAGCCATGGTGTGCAGAAGAGCACACCGAAGGAGAACACTGGCTGATTAAATGGCACGCAGACCTAAGAGCACCGGAGATGGCAATATCGTTAAACTGAAAAGGAGACAGGTGTTCTTTCAAAGCAGAAATGTCAGAGACCCTACCATCCAGAGGAAGACAGAGTATTAAGAGTTAGGCCAGAGGTAGAAGCAATGTGAAACCATTTGAGGAGTTACCCTCACTTTTGTGAACGGTAACTGCATTAGGTCGTGTCTGGGATACCTGAACAAACATATTTTCAGCAAAAAAAAAAAAAAAAAGTTAATAAATGAAGAGCTTGTCGTCAGATACACTTGTTCCCTTTGCTAACAAGGAGTGGGCTGGTGTGCCTACTCACCATGGCAGCTGCGGTGGCTGCAGCCTGTGCTGCTGCAGCCTGGTTGACCTGGTATTGGGCAGCCTTGATCTTGGCTTGCAGGTGTGCGGGAGGATGAAAGTATTTGCACTTTTCCCGAGAGCATCTCCCTTTGATGTAATCCATGCACACAGTGACGGTGTTGTCATTGGTGTCAATCATTGTGCTGTCAGCAGGATGAGCAAACCGACAATCGTTTTCTCCTCGGTTGCAATTGCCACGCTGGTACTCTCGACATACCTACAAGGTCATGAAGTGCAAGAGGGTCAGTCAACATGGAACAAGTTGAATCTGTCTTGAGGATTTTCACTGACGGTGCAAGACTGGTGAAAGAAGGCCACAGATGAAAAGGGAAGACGATCATTGGCAAACAGAGAAGAAAATACCTTGAAAAATTCCTCCTTTTCAGTAAAATGTCCATGAGCAGGAAAATGCATTTATGATACCAATTATGTTAAACACCTAATATAAAATATGTGGATATATTTATTAGTTATTAAGGGGGGAAAATAGGAACATTGCAGTAAAGGAATCTGGCAGAGACCACTTTAACCAGGTGATCGAAGTTAACATCACCGGTAACAAGACGTACAAGTACCTACTTTTATGGGGCACTGGAAAAAGGGCACGCCATCACTTGTCTGACTGCTGAGAATGCATAACCTGAAAATAATCACGAGGGAACAGCAGACACACTGAAAGGGAAGGATGTTTTACACAATATCTGACCAGTACTCTTCCAAAAGGTCAAGGTCATGAAAGACAGAGAAAGGCGTGGTTTGGACAGCTCTGGAGTCAAGAAAGGATGCTGTTAAGACAAATGATGAAATCCAATTAAGCTCTGTAGATTGGCTAACAGCAGCGCAGCGCAGCAATGATAATCTGGTTTTATAAATGACTCTATGGTTATGTAAGATGTTACTATTTAGGTAGGTTGGGTGAAGAACAGGCAGGAACACTTAGTTCTATTTTTGCAACTTTTGTGCTAATCTGAAATTACTCTCAAGTGAAAATGTATAAAGCAAAATTTGATAGCTTTTTTAATAAAATGTTGCCAGGAGCTATTATTTTATTTTATTTTTTATCATTAGAGATTTACTGGGTAGATACATAAAGCAGGTGGAAAAAAGATTAGTTTTTGTTATTGCCTATTTGTTTTATGTCTTTCAATTTTGCCATAGGGACCATGGAGGAAAGGTGAAAATGGATTATTTCGCATTCATTTGCTCAATTTTGACTCTTACGATTATAACTATTAATAAAGTCTGTCATGGTGACTGCTCCTGTCAGGTTTCCAAAGCTGTCTTCATTTGCGATAGTTTGACCTTTTTACCACAAGAGGGCCTTCTAAAACATGGAATGTTCTTTTAATATTTTCATGTTCCTGCTTCAGGCTTCAAGGAAATGGTTTTTAGTTTTCACTGTTTTTACAAACTGAGCAAATAAAGGCCTGAGCACTTTATTTTGGAGTTCAGCGAGAAAGAGAAACGGGAATCCCGTTACTATTTAAAAAGCAGAGGTTTTTTTGGATTTGTGTCCATAAAATGATCACATTTAATTTTAGATCTTTTCCCCATTATATTCATATCCTATTGTCTGCATCATGCTACAGCTTGAAAAGAACATTAGAAATGACATCTTGCACTATTTGGAAACCTCAAACTAGCTAAAGCATTGTATTCCACATACTACCAATGGGCCAATTCTATTCACCAACTCAATTCAATTTATTTAATTTAAAAAATTCATTGAATAAACTACTCTGTGCCAGAACATCTGAGAGATATCAAGAACATAAATATGACCCTGGCCTGTTTGCTCAGTGGTTAGAGCATCAGCTCTGGACCCAAGAGTCTGGGGTTCGATTCCCAGACAAGGTTGCAGGTTCGATCCCTAGCCCTGATCAGGGTGCATGCAGGAGGCAACCAACTGACGTGTCTCTCTCACATCTCTCTCTCTCTTTCTCTCACTCCCTCCCCTCTACTCTCTCTAAAAAATAAATAAATAAATAAATAAAATATCCTCAGGTGAGGACTTAAAAAAAAAAGAATATAAATATGACTTAGAAAGTTACTGATAACCCTATTTTATTCCATTTCATTTATAGGTTTATTGTAATGATTTATTACAATTTTGTACTTGCGGGATGCAATAAGGGAAAATTCTGAAACTGTTTAAGCAGAATTGGTAACTAGCAATTAGTTTAGAATTTGTTCTGAAGCCACCCTTTTCTGAACTTCAAATAATTTTGTCAAATGCTTTTGCATGATATGTTTCCTCCCTCCCTCCCTCCCTTCCTTCCTTTTCCCCAGCTTAAGTTTTTTCCAAACATGGGAAATAAAACAGAAGAAATATACGGAACTAGCTGTTCTCCCATTATTCTTGTCTTTGAAAAGTAAAGAAGAAGTAAAAATATCTTGTGAAAACCTGTACTTGTGAGAACTACAGGCCAGAGGGGCTGGTTTGGCCTGATTTCTCTGATAAATGCAAGAAAACTTTAGACTCTGCTGATCCCCCAAAGAGATCTCTTAGATATAGAATTCTATTAGCAAAATATAATTGACACACAAAATTTCAACAAATTTGATCTTGTGATTCAAATCTGGATAAGAACTTGTACAATATGGAACACAGAAGGTAAAACTAAGTTTGAAAATCCTAACAACGTTACGGTTCTTTTTCTAGTCTCATGCAGTCGTCTGCATGTACACATTTTTCAAATAGGTATAATTATAGTGTAGCTCCTACTCTGTGACCTGCTTTTGCTAAACATTTTTCATTTTACTAAGTGTCCACAGTAATCATTTTTCTATGGCTGCATCGAATTCCATCAAATAGATGTGTATAATATACATAACTTTCAGAGAACATCCAAATCATTTCCAATATTCCCAAATACCATAAATATTGCAAAGAATTTATTCATAACCATAGGCATTTTCTGATCATTTTCTAAGGATAAATGTGCAGAAATGGCATTAGAGGATGAATAAGTGTAAGTACTTTTTATAGTTCAGTTAGTGGCTTTTCAAACCTAGATTAAAGGAACTCCATTCATTTAGCTAGACACATAATATACCTCAATCAAGAATAATATTGGTTGAGTCTTTTACTCTATAATTATTAAGGCAGGATTTGTTATATAAATCAGGTAAGTTTTAAATATTTGCATAGAAAATGAGTAAGAGGTTCTTTCATGGCAAAAAGCATCATTTCAATGAAGATATTCACTGAAAACACTTCAGTACTACCTTTTATTTCCAAGAAAAATCTATGGAATAAAAAATAAAAAGTAATCAGAAAAGCTTCTCAAAGAAATGTGAATTAATTCTCCATAAATCTGCTTCTGTTGATTAAATAGAAGTGGTATAATGGAAAAAGGATAGAGTTTCTAATCAGAAATTTGGGGTTCTAGTTCCTATACGCAACTAGCTATCTATACGATTCCTTGAGAATACTAAGAAAATGTATAGATAGCTTAACACACATCATACATGCCTGGTTAAAATGGACGGTACTGTTATTTGATCTTTAATTTTATATAAACATGACAAAACTCAGCAGTAGAATTAAATTCAGCAGTTCTCTGAAAGTTAAGACCTTGGGATTCTAAGGAAATTAATAGCAATGTTTGAACTTATTCAAAACTGGACAGTCAACTGCATGTTCTGTAAGGAGAGATCCCTTCCAGTAACATGATTGGTGCTCAACATATTAAACTGACTCATCTTTGGAGAAAAACATCCAAAAGCAGGAACAGGAAGCTAATTATAACAAGAAACAGGGACTCAGTCCATTTTAGTATTTTGGGCATAATTTTAAACCTAATGGCCAATTTTAAGGAGCATATTTAAAGACATATACATACCTGTTGCTCAACAATAAGTATCGTGGACTTTATTTTTTTATTAAGCTTGAGCTAGCACGGCACATTAAAAAGAATACTGGATAATCGATAATTTTCTAAGTATCCTCAGCATTAGTGGTCATGAGTAAATAATTTAATTCAGAGAAATTATCTGTATTTTCAATTCAATAGGGTTAAAATTTCCCCATTTTACAATTCTGGTGATTCAGGGGAATGATTTTAGGTAGTTATTGTACAATTAAATTTCCAAGATAAATACATGACATAATATCTAGTTTTAGTCTGTTATCTACTAATTGTGCAAATTTGGTCTATGTGAATCTCATTTTTTTTTAAAAATAAAGAAAAAGACACCCATTTCGTCTATCTCAGAGGATTTCTGTTAAGAACAGGAGTTTTCTTTGAAATCTACAAAGCAGAACCCATCATTAGCATTAGGCCAGAGAACACAAGCCTATTTCTACAGATGACACAGCTAAGAACGTGCAATTGACTTAATGTGATTTAAAAAATCATATTTGGCGATACATAAATGACCAACTAAAACAAATTTCCCATTAAATCCACTGCCACGTTTTAATTAATTTATTCCTATTTATTCCAAATGTGCAAACCAAAAGGACAGGAAAATACAAATATCTATGAAAGAAGCTCATCAATATGCCAAAATGTTCAGATCTGTAGTTTCTTTTATTACTCTTTTTAAATAACAGGAAAAATGGAGAAATTTTAGTGTTAGTTTGGGTAAAGAAGAAGAACAGCAAAAATGAGTGACCAAACCAAGGTCCAAACCTTATTTGAAACAAATTACAACTCTGCCGTCTCTCTAATCACAAGAGAAATAATTGACAGAGACACAGTACATTAGATGGTTTAAACGGGGGTGCAAGGACACTTTTAAGAACCATTCTAAAGCTTTCTTATAGATTTAAAAATATGTTTAAAGTATGTAAACCTGTGTGCACAGAATTCTTAAGATTTCTTAGTGATTTTTCTAGATAAACTAAAGTATCATACAAGCAGTACCCAAATATCCTCTGTGAACACACATAATTAAAATAACATTAACAATAAGCATTCCTTACCTTAAAAGCAGCTGCTTTTCTAATTTTTTTAATTGAATGTCTTTTATATTCAATATATCATCCCAATCTAGGCTTGCTTTTACTGTCACTTTAACCCTCATTTAGTTTTATGTGCTCTTTTCTTGTTTAGTTAATAGGTATCATATATGATTAAAAATATGGTATCTATTAACGAACCAAAAAGGGCACATAAAGCTAAATGAGGGTTAAATCCTTTAAATCATATCTACCTATATATACAAATCCAGTGACCAGACACTGTAACGACCAGAATGACCAGTTGTTATGATGCCCACTGCAGCCAGCAAAACGGCCTGATGGGGGGTAGGGCCAGCTGGCCAACCTCCCGCAGCTGGCCCACCACTGATCACTCTCCCACCCTGATAAGCCTGCCTCCCGCAGCTGGCCCCACCACTGATCAGACTCTCCCACCCTGATCAGCCTGCCTCCCGCAGCTGGCCCCACCACTAATCGGACTCTCCCACCCTGATCAGCCCCTAGCCCCTTCCCCCAGCCCGCCATGCTCCTGATCAGCCTCTCCCACCCCGATCAGCCCACAGCCCCTTCCCCAGGTAGGCCCAGCCCCTGATCGACCCCCCACCCCAATAGGGAGTGGGGCCGGCCGGCCAACATCCTGCAGCCCCTCCCCTGGCTGGTCCCACATCCAATGGGCCCCCATCACCCCAATTGGCCTGCAGCCCCTCCCCCGAGCTGACCCCACCCCTGATCGCCCCCCTACCCCAATAGGGGTTGGGGCTGGCTAGCCAACCTCCAGCAGCTCCTCCCCCTGCCTGGACCCACCCCAGATCAGCCCAGCCACCCTGATCAGGGGCAGGGCCAGCTGGCCAACTGCCTTCAGCCCCTCCCCCAGGCAGGCCCTGCCCCTGTTGGGTCCTCACCACCCCGATTGGCCCGTGGCCCCTCTCCATGGCCAGCCCAGCCCCCAATCAGCCCCCTGACCCCAATTTGGGTGGGGCCCACTGGCCAATCACCCATGGCCCCTCACCCCAGCCAGCCTGGCCCTGATCAGGATGGGCCAGCCAGCCAACCTCCACTCTCTCCTCCTCCCAACAGGCCTGGCCCTGATCCGCCCCGATTGGGGCCAGGCCAGCTGGACCCCACCCATGCATGAATTTGTGCACTGGGCCTCTAGTATACTCTAGTACAGGGGTCCTCAAACTTTTTAAACAGGGGGCCAGTTCACTGTCCCTCAGACCGTTGGAGGGCTGGACTATAGTTTAAAAAAAAAAACTATGAACAAATTCCTATGCGCACTGTGAGCCCGGGACGAGTTGGCTGCTAAGCAGGACAGGCAGCGGCACCCGGTGGGCTGGATAAATGTCCTCGGTGGGCCAGATAAATGTCCTTGGCGGGCCGCAGGTGGCCTGCGGGCTGTAGTTTGAGGACACCTGCTCTAGTATATATATACAAAAGGCTAATGTGCAAATTGTCCCCATGGGAGTTTGACCGAGAGACCAGGAGTTCGATCGCTCACTATGATGTGCGCTGATCACCAGAGGGAGGCACAGAAAGAAGGAAGGCCCCAGCTGGCACCCAGCAGCCAGAGAAAGAAGGCCCCAGCTGAAAGCTGGAAGGCCCCAATTGGCCCTGATTGGCAGCCAGGCCTAGGAACCTACCCATGCTTGATTTCGTGCACCGTGCCTCTAGTAAAAATATATTGCCTAGAGTCTTTCTTCTGTGTCAACATGAGTAGAAGCACCCAGTACCCAGGAGCCTGAATTAGAAACCCATGCCATGATTACCTCAGTAGAATAAAACGTTCAGTACAACAATAACATTTTAAAACAAACTCTAGCTGAAGATATCAGAAGCCAAGTCATTTGTCCACCTTCTGTGAAATACTTTGTCTGTTTTTCTCATATGGACTGCTGATATAAAAATGATACTGTTAACCACATAAAATCTTCTATCCTCAACAGCATCTTAAATAGGTAGCCATTGGTTTGCTTTTCTTTGATTAATGCTATTTTGTGGTATAAATTACCTTAATAATCATCGTTTACCTAAAATATTTTATTATGCTGTTCACCATGTTCTCAGCAAATTACACTGTAGGGTGTTAAGTGAATTGGAGGAGGTAGGTTTTTAATTCAGAGTCACAAATAACTGTACATGAGGTAAATGACGAAAAGTTGGGACTTACAGAAGAGATGCTGGCATCCATTGGGGGAAGTGTCCTGTGGACTCTTTGCATTTAGATGTGCCTGGCAGAGCTGTGAAAAAAACTCCAGAGCCCCACTGCAGACCTGTACCAGTCTTTGGGGATGAGGCCCTGCATTTTTAACAATCATCCCAAGGAATTGGGCCATGAACAAGATGTTATGTTTTATACTTGGAATGCTCAAACATGTTCCCAAGGAGAATGCTAACAAAAGCTAAACATTTCTCATGTTTTAACTTTCTCATGTTTAACTCTGAATAAGAGTACATATCTTTCTGTGACCAACTGATTAACTGGTTGATTGTTTGAATGACTCATTCATTCATTCATCCATTCATTCATATAACAGCTATTGGGCATCATTCATGAGCTTGGAACTACTCTGATGTGGACCTTTTTTTGTTGTTGATCAGATAGCAGTTAGATTTCAAAGATTTCCCTCAGAATACTTTTAACTTGAAAGATGTTCAACAGTTCTTCATTGGATATTGTTTAATAAATAAGAGAATGACTGCATTCAGGGATCCTTTTTGCACCATAAAAAATTACTATTTTTGTGTCTCTTGACACTAAGTCAAATACTTCTTCATAATGAAGCAGAGCATGGAATGAAAACCTCAGTTCTTTCCAGTACGTATAGATTTTAATAATTTCTTAAAATAATCCTAATATATAAAAACCCAGGGTCCATAACATCCAAAATGACTGAAGGCTCGACTGACTGCTGCCGCTTCAGATGCCCTGACCCAGCACTGACTGCTGAGGGGCTGCGGATCAGGGCCGAAAAGAGGCCTGGACAGAGAAGCAGGGTCTCATCCGTAGCCTCTGTGGCAGCTGTTGATCAGCACTTGCCTCTCTCTTTCACTCAGGGCCTGGCCAGCAGCTGTGCCTCTCTTTCTCTTGGGCCTCCGCTGGGGCTGCTGATCAGCCCCGCCTCTCTGATCAGGCCCGTTGATAGGCCCGGAGATGCTGACTGGCATAGAAACCAACCAATCAGAACCAAATCTGGGTGAAGTGCGAGGAGCCAATGGCTGCCTAGGAGGTGGAGCTTTTGACACTGACTGGCATAGAAACCGTCCAATCAGAATCTAATCTGGGTGAACTGCAAAGGCAGAACCTAAGGTGGGAGCTGTGGAGGGGTTTTAAGGGCAACAGCTGTTCGGTGTAAGGTGTAAGAAAGCGATTCAATTTTTTAATGACCGGTTTGGCAGTATAGTGCATATGGCTGGCTATCAGTCCAGATATAGGGATTATGTATTTTTGTCTGCCAAGAGCATCTCCTCCTGATGAAAAAGGCTTCCCCCCATTTAAGCAATCCTATCCTATATAATCTATCTATACTACTAAAAGGGTAATATGCTAATTAGACTGGATTGACCGGCCATCTTCCGGATGTCCAACTTCCTTCCAGACAAAGTCATGGTTATGAGGGCCAAGGCAGAGGCTGTTAGGGGTGAGAACACTTTGGGGCAAGATCAGGCCGGCAGGGGAGGGCAGTTGGGGGTGAGATCAGGCTGGCAGGAAAGGGCAGTTAGGGGCAATCAGGCAGGCAGGCAGAGGCAGTTAAGGGCAATCAGGCAGAGGCAGTTAAGGGTAATCAGGCAGGCAGGTAGAGGGGTTAGGGGAAATCAGGCAGGCAGGCAGGTGAGCGGTTAGGAGCCACTGGTTCCAGATTGTGAGAGGAATGTCTAAACTGGCAGTCAGACATCCCCTAAACTGGCAGTCAGACATCCCCCAAGGGGTCCCTGATTGGAGAGGGTGCAGGCTGGGTTGAGGCAACCCCCCCTATGCACAAATTTTGTGCACTGGGCCACTAATCTAAATAATAAAGAGCTAATATGCAAATGGCCATGATGCCTTCACGTGTAACAACTGATCAGCAGGAGGCTGCGTGTGCAGCAGGTGCGGGTGGGTGGGGACTTGCAGCTTCAGGAACTTGCGTGAGGCTCGCATCTCCGCCCTTGGTGCTGGGCCCAGGGACGTGAGGCTCGCAGAAGCTTGCGTCCCTGTCCCCGGTGCTGGCCCTGGGGACGTGAGGCTCGCAGAAGCTTGCGTCCCTGCCCCCAGTGCCAGGCCCAGGGACGTAAGGCTCGCAGAGGCCTACATCTTTGGGGTGATGGATTGCAGGGCTCCCGCACTGTAACAAGGCACAGGCCAGGATGAGGGACCCCCCCGGACCCCCCCCCCACCCCAAGAGCATGAATTTTGTGCACCAGACCACTAGTTCAAAATAAAAAGCTGCTTTGAAATTACAGAAAGGCATCCTAAGGTCACAAAATGGAATTCTAAAAGCCACTGTTACTGATACATAAGACTTTGGCTCCTCATTAAAGAAAACCAAGAAAGCTGACTTTTACAATGTAGAAAGTCTTTTAAAAGCTATCCAACAAAGAATGGATAATATGAATATTGGTATAAAGCTTATGTGTGTGTTTTACACACACACACGCACGCACACACACACACACACACACACACACACCACACAGTGTCCCAAAATGTATACACACACTTTGAATGATTAGAAAGGCAGTGTTTATTAAAATATATTTCACTTTCAAAATTGAGTTATCAGCTGCTAAAGTGTGTATGCATTTTTTGGGGACCCCCAGCATATAAACTTTCAAAAGTTGTGGCTGGCATTAAAATTAAGAAAATTCCCTAAATGTCCCAAGAATGTTCTAACTGGAAGTGATCTTTGGGATTATCTAGTACAATCCCCTAATTTTATGTATGGAATATGAAGTTCAGAGAACAATGAGAAGTTTGACCCAAACTCACTCACCTAATTAGCAACAGCGATAGCACTAATCCTTGGATTCCTGCTTTCCAATTTAATGTTTTTTTATAGAATCACATTGGGTGCTGTAATTACATGTCAATTCACCCAAGCAATTATATAAGAACCAGAAGGCTGATAAATCTATGATATTTTTAAATTTATTTATTGTCTAATAAATTGTAGCAAAAAGAAGGAAGTGGCAAGACAAACCAGCCATTATTTTAACTGATTGAAATTCTTTTCCACCTCCAAAGGAATTCAAAATTCAAACATGCACTTCAGAGTTCCTCAAGGAAAAAAATAGAGTATAGATTTAAACCCCAATAACTAAACATGTGGCCAATTAGCAAATAAGTGTGTGCACTCATTGCCATGTCTTTCAGACTCCAATCTGGAGTGCAGTTAGCATGAGAGGAAATCACCTGAAGATATGAATGTCTAAGCTCCCAAGTGCCGAGCAGGAAGGCATGCCCCTTTAGCCTCACAGTGCAATAGCCTAACAGGTTGTAACTGTGACACTGGATCAGATCCAGTTAACCAGAAGGAGGTAGGAAGCTGCCCCACCACCAGGCATTCAGAGAAGGGGGATTCAGGTTAAAAGGAAATGACAGTCATTTGTTGTGACTACTGCGAAATCAGACAGACAAAATACACAAAGCAGCTTCTCCCAAAAGAAAAATAAAACCAAACGACAAAAGTTTTCACTGTAACTAAACATCACACCAAATATAGTCAATTACAGACTACCTAAAATTATGAGGACTCATTTAGAAGAGTTCTGACCACATAGCTCAGCCTTTGAGAGAGATTCTTTTAAAGAGATTTCAATAGAGATTTTTCTCAGCTTTTTAAATGTCACCTCCTATTAATAATTAATTCACTAAAGTTCATCTCAGACGGTCTGTTTGGTTCCCATTAATCAATCAACAATTATGCGTTATGAGCCCAGGGTTTGCCTCAGAAAGGCTGGGGGTGGAGTTCACATGTTGAGCATCAGATAATTTTTAAATATTTAAAATTTCTTAAGTTTCCTCCTAATTTATCTGCAAGCAGCATTAGTTAATGAATGGACAAGGACAACTGTGCAATGACAAACCACACACGGGTCACGGTGTACCTCTCTCTCCAGCACACAGCAGAGTCTTCCGACCACAGAGGGCGCGCAACTAGGTTTCAAAGTCCTTCCCTGGTCCTACTTGCAGTAATCTCTTAATTAGCAGCCTTTTCCAAAATGTTTAATGAAAGGTAAGGCATAAGCCTAAAACAAACAAAACTTTAAAGAGTATACGGGAGCCAAAATGTGCTTCCTCCTCTACGTATTTTTTATCACCTGCATGGGGATGGGAGCGTGACATAGTGTTTTAAAATGGGATTCTGAGTTCATACTCCACTGGAACATACCACCTTTGTGAACTTGAATAATTATGTCACATTTATACCCCTAAATTTATTGCCCTGTAGAGTTAATAAGAGTATCTTGTCAGGCTGGCGTGGCTCAGTAGTTGAGCATTAACCTACAAACCAGGAGGTCACAGTTCGAAGCTCATGCCCAGGTTGTCAGCTGGATCCCCACTTGTGGGGTGTGTAGGAGGCAGCCAACCAATGATTCTCTCTTATCATTGATATTTCTATCTCTCTCTCCCTTCCTCTCTGAAATCAATAAAAATGTATCTTTAAAAAATAGTAGTATCTTCCTCGTAAGCTTGTTTTGAATATTAAATGTGTGATGCTTGTGAGCGGTTGACTCTGTATTTGGTAGATAACAAATATTCAATAAGTATTAACTATTATTATTATCATCAAAATGATGGTACAGTTATGACTTCTGAAATCTGAGATCCTTTGCAAAGCATACAATGAAACTTAATAAACAAGAACTTGGTGCTTATTAAATAAATTCTTGCTAAACTTATAAATTATTAGTGTCAATTATATTCACACAAAAGCCTTATTTTGCTGCTTTCTCTATAATTAATACATGCAAAACTTCTCTTCACTCAGTATTGCCTCATCCGAACCAGGGACAAGAGGAAAAGATCATTTTGTTTTTTAGTTGGACACCAAAGCCAGGTTTTAGAGCTTCAATGGACAGTAATGTGGCCATTTTTTCCTCTCTCTATAGAGTTCACCAAATCTATCGATTTACAGCCATGCTGAAACTCTGAACAACTACTTCAACGTAAGATTTATATCTTTAATTTCTTTTTCATGTAGCAATAGCAAAGCACATACATCTGATCATCCTTGACTCTGAGACTCAGATCATCACACAATTTCCAATTAAAAATGTTTATGAGAGTGCACTTCATCAACAAAGCTGCCTTGCTATTCCAACCAAAATATACTGAAGCTTATGAGGCCATCTGCAATAATAAACTTTAAAATGCTTTATAGATAGTAACTAAATAACATCTTTATGAGAACAAGTATCAGGGGATTGATCAAATTTGTTCTTAATAACAACAGCGATAAATATTTAAGAAACATTTGCTGGGTGCCAGGCATTCTTTCTTCCAGCTCTTTGAGGAAAGTGCCATTATTACCTCCATTTCAAAAAAGAGGAAACTGAGGCACAATGAAGTAACAGGCAGTCTGACCCCAGCATCCAAGTTCTTACCCATTAATCTTACACATGGATGTTGTGGCTTTCATGAATATTACATTCATCACATATAGTATGCCCATATTCTAGTAAAATGATCCAAGCAGTAAACCAAAACCTCTGCTTTGACGTTTTTTAACTTTTATGACAATGAAAGAAAGAAAGAAATAGCACACTTTGCAAATTAGAATAGAGTACATAAAGAAACCAGCTCATCATTCCTACCTCAAGTCTGTCTGTCCGCATTAATTTCTGTGCAGCAGCTGCAGCAGCTGCAGGGACAGGGACCCCAGGGTTCCCTGTAACCAACATTGGTGCAGTCGGCAAGATCTCTGCTGGAACCAGGCTTGGGGAGACAGGTCCCAGGTAGGGATTAAAGGCTGCTGATGCATTGGTGGCTAAGCTGGGTGCAACTGAAAACATTGGCTGAAAAATAAAGTAAGAAGAAAAATTTAATATGAAGGTCTTAGTTGAAAGTTGATATCCTACATTATATATATGTTTCCATCCATCTATCCATCCATCCACCTCCCCCCCAACCTCCATCCATCCATCTATCTATCCCCAATCTATTCTTCCCTTTCTCTCTTCCTACCTTTCCCTCCATTTAATTCTGTGTTTATTTACTCTTATTCAGGATAAGGATGATTCTTAAATAAGCATTGATCAAACCAAAGTTTTTCTAAAATACAAGAGGTAACCTGCCGCTACATTTTCCACTGGAATCTTAAAGCCTGGGGTCTATAATACTTGCAATTTCTTTATGAACAATAGATCAAGAACTCAATAGGGAAACTTCCTTTGGTTATCTACTTCCCATCTTTATCTTGATTGAACCCTAGACGCATATCTAAGAAATATATTTCATAATTATTATGTCAGATGTTCTTGAAGAATCTGTTTACAACTGTTAATAGGTTGCAAGTGTCCTATTATCTGGAATAAATAAAGCAGAACTCTCAGTGGATAGCTAAGTTCCACAGTCAATGTAAACTGTGAATGAACCTCATGTGGTCACGGAAAGGTGATGATGACACCATTCCTGTGGGCACACAAGATAAAGTGTTTGGCATATTCACTAGTTGCAGGTTTTTCTGGGGGGATTATAAACTTCACCAGTCTATCACGCTCTTGTGAGATATTTAACAGGGAATTCACCTTCCTAGGGGAGAACCATTGGAAAATGGGAAAGCTGCAACAGAACACTTCTAACTAAATGCTAGATTCTTCAAGGGAACACTTAGGGCGACACTAACGAAAATGCGACAAGATTGACTTTCTGCCAGAAATGCTTTCATGGATACATGAGAATGGTTTCTATTTGTTGGTATAAAAATGTGCATATCAGGAAATATATCTGTTCTTGATAGAATTAAGCAATTTACCTGAAATCTACTTGAGCAATTTTTTTTTCCAATTTTAAAAGCATAACCTAGCACCCACTTTCCCATGTGATTGATGATACATTTTCAACTTCCTAATTCAATGGAGTTTCGATTCTTAAAGTTTAACGCTTTGTTTAATAGTAATGTTTGTCTCCAAAACACAAAAACGGATGGACAAAATGGAGCCTATTCTTGACGGTAATTTTTAACAATTCACTTCTTTTACCCTGTGGTATGGAATAGATTCAGAGAAATTTTTTGTAGAATAAAGGGACATTACACTGTTGCTATTCTTCCCTCTGAAAGATGATACTGAGTTTATACAGTGTTCAAGAGAAATTTGGAACAAATTTGTAATGCCATTAAGATGCATATTACAAAAGTAATTCTTATAGTTCAAAAGAGAAACGTGTTAAAAAATACAACATTTCCTTTATCTAGCCCGGCTCTGTCTCAAGTATTCCCTTGTTCCTAGGACAGTTCTCAACTATGGGTGATTTTGCCTCACAGGGACATCTAGCAATGTCTAAAGACATTTCTGGTCGCCACAGCTGGAGGGTGCTATGGCATCTAATGGGTAGAGTCCAAGGGTTCTGCTAAGTGTCCCATAACACATGGGCAGCCCCTTCCAACAAAGGTTTATCCAATCCCAAACGTCAGCAGAGCTGAGGTTGAAAATCCCTGTCCTCGGGATGCACTCTTCTCTTGACCTCACACATTGCTTTAAGACAAAATCTTCTGTGCATGCAGCTAGCGCGCGCAATCTTAGTGAGACAACGGTGAAAAGTAGAATATTTAATACATAATGTGATTCCCTTGGCAGAAGAAACGATGCACCATGGATTCCTCTGAGATGTTCAAGTTAGAATGATGATGCCTCCGAATGTGTTGGCTTAAATGCCATGGTTAGCTGCCCTGCCAGATCGATGGCTCTTGCCTGAGGAAGTGGCCTAAAGTAACACCTCCCATCCGCAGGCCCATCCCTGCCCAAAGCAGCTACGCTGCGTGCTGACAACAGGAAACTACCCAGCATTCCAGATATTAACAATCCATAACCTGCCAGGAGCTGGGGCCCAGGGCAGTCTCTGCCCACCAACGGATATTGAACAGCAGCTGATTCTATGCTGCTCCACTGTCTACTGGCAGCCAAGGCAGCAGCAGGGCAAGGGTTGACCTGCACAGCGAATACATGTTGAACTTGGATTTCTACTCCGAGATACTCAGGTAAAACGCACACTGCCACATACTCGCAGATACAATATGTAAAATTTCAGCCACGCCAGTCACCTATTTTTCCTGTTAGATATTTAATAATGATTTAAAAATTAGCACTAAAGACTAAAAGACTAGTTTAGAATGTGGAGAACAGACGCCAGGTAATAGCATTCCTCTTTGTATTCTGTTGCTACGAATGAACATGTATTTCCAGACAGTGCATTTTTTAAGGCATGCTTCAGAAAGTTATTGGATGCTCATGTCACTGTACACAAGCTACTATCATTATTTAGAAGCAGAGGTCAAATTTACAAACTCATTTGGAGGGAAAAAAAGCATTCGTATTGTAAGAAAATAAGACCAGTGGCCAATAAAATTCAGCTTTCTTAAAGCTCATTGAATAAAATAAACATAAAATCTACAATGCCTAGAATACAGAAGTTGCATATTAAAGGGAAAGGAACTCTTTTATTACATAAAAATATGGCAACAATTTTCCCACTGGACTGTTTCTATAGAGTTGTCATGTGAATTGATTTCTGCATTTAATCCAGCAGAACAAATTCAAGTCTGGTGAATTTTAGGGTACTCTCCCCACGTAAAATCTGCAGCAGCTTTTAAAAACCTGAACCATCAACTCTTCAACAAGCATGATCGCAAATTGCTCCCTCTCCAGATAAGTGGTGCTATTTGCTAAACAGTCAGGCAATCAATAATAATAGCTCTACGCTTTGAAATCTGATTCCAAAAGCTGCTTTAAAAACAACAAAAAAAGTACAACATTTCTTCATTTCTTTTGAGGTTTTTTTTTTTTTTTTTTTTGTAAATCTGTTACATCCTTTTTCAAAGAGCACCTTGCTGGAGGTAGGTCACTGCTGGACCCAGCAGTGCCCTAATCTGATTAGTAAAGAACTTGAACTGCTACACGGCTGATTCTCCATCCAAAACTTGCCCTGGCAGGGTTCAGTGGAATCGCAAGGATGGATATTAATGCAATGGTAGTATTGAGCAGCATCCTATTTTCTCTGAAGTATCCACAGGATAATGTATAACTACATAATCGGTGCATTTGATACTAACTGCATCCTTGTAACAATGATTTACAGATACCTTGCCTCCGGGAAGGCATCAGGAAGGTTGGCTTATTATTGTCTTTTGTCTGTGGACACCCTGAACAGAGAAAAACTAATGGCAGGCTTACTAATGCTTGCATGGGCTAATCATTTGTTTGTTTTAAAAGAGCCATTCTGATTCCATTAAGGTACTCAGGCTTTACTATAAATGAAAGTGTTATTTAATTTCACATTATGACCATTGTTAAATGTGTGCAAACATGGTTATTAGCATAATTCCCTCTCCTTACTGTGTGCCAGGCATGTGCTTGATGCTTTACCTATGTTCCTGCATTTAATCCTCATAACAATAGAGTGTAAACTTCAGTGCAAACACAAACAAAACTCCACGGCTTTTGTTTTAAGATGGGGTTGGTGGTGGGGGGGGGGGATACCTGTTTAATGCACTACTAAATTCTCAAAACATAGAGCAATGCCGGGCACACGGTAGGCACTCAACATACACTGAATAAGTGCCCGAGTGGGTGAATGAATGAATGAGTGCGTGGATGAATGACAGCCTTGGCAGGTGGGTATGATTAGTCCCATTTTGCAGATAAAGAAGTCTCTTGGAGATTATGGGCCCCAAAAGACCTAGGATATGGACACAAGTGTGTCTGATTCCAGGGGGTTCTGAAAATAGGGGTTCTCTGCGCAGGCCGCCCATCAGAATGACCTAGAGCAGTGGTCAGCAAACTCATTAGTCAACAGAGCCAAATATCAACAGTACAACAATTGAAATTTCGTTTGAGAGCCGAAAACCGACTTTTGCGCATGGGCCACGAAGTTTCAATCGCACTGTACGTGCGCGCCTGCACGTGGTATTTTGTGGAAGAGCCACACTCAAGGGGCCAAAGAGCCGCAGTTTGCCGACCACTGACCTAGAGAGCTTTCTATCCAGCATGCCCTGCCCCGCCCCCTCATCGGACTCTCTGGGAGACATAGGAAGGCAGCAGTGTTTTTTAAATGCTCGTGGATGATTTCAATTCCAGACACTAAAGGGCCTTCTACTACTATTTAAAAACAGAAATAGGTTCCATTTTCTGATTCCATATGAGGTCACTAAGGACTCGTGTTCCCTTCTGACTCTCTTCTTCTGAACCTGGTTTTCCCTGCACATTGAAGGATGCTCCTGCCCAGCCCACCTATCTAATTCCTAATTGTGCTTCAATAATTAGGGCTCTTCCTCTTGAAGTTGTCCCAGATCCACCCACACCTCCAATTCTAAACAGGCGTTTCCTGCCCTCTGCTCTCCATGATCCTCATCACCCAGGTCCAGCATTAATCACCACGTGTGTGTCCCTGACCATCTATCTCTTCTACTGGAACTGGACCGCAGGCTCTCAGAGGGCAGCCTTGTGCCCTGTGTTCTGTTCATTTTGTATGGATCCTGCAGCTGGCCTCTACATAGGTCCCTGATAGACATTCACTTAACAAGTATATCAATGGATGTGCTGTTTTTCTCTGTCAAAGAAATGAGTAAATGCATTAAATGTTTTCTAGAAATAGAGATTTAAACATTAAAAAAGAGATTTAATGTTATCCATTTCTCTAATATGCTCCTTAGAAAAGTTTAATTTCTTTTCTTTTGGTTTTGCAATTTTTAATACTGAATTTTTCTAAGTTATCATTTTCCCATGCTGCAATGTTGCAAATATCAGATGAGCCCTAATTTATTTTAAAATGCTATGTGAGACAGTGTTTGTTTTTCAGACAATGTTGGCAAGTTTTAATAAAATGGAGGGAGTACTTACAATAAATAATACATAATTGGTATATGCTGGCATTTACAGAACACGAATTTTAAGTCAGATCTGTCTAGATTTTATGTGTGTCTGTGTGTATCTGTGAAGGTCAAACTTGCAAGCAGTAAACCATAAAGCATTTTTAAAAAATTAACAGCATAATCGAGGTGTATGAAACCAGATTCTTGTACAACCCTGTATAAAATCTATAAACAGCCTTTGTAAAAAATTATGTTGAATACGAACGTAGATCCAAAAGCTGATGGGAGTTATCAACAAATATCACCTTACAATGCCTTTTTTCTAAGAAGGTAGCATACAACTACAATCAAAGCAATCCTATTTTAAAATCTGTTTCTAGACTGACTTGCTGACTGGGCTTTATCCTTAATTTCACTTTCTCTTTCAATCCATTTTTTTCTCAACATTTAAATAGAGAAGACTCACTTCTAGTTCTCCAAGTAGAAACATAGCAACAAATATGCCCTAAGATTTGGGGCCCATTTTCAAGCTGCTTAAGGAAGTGCAGGCTCCTTGACTGAGAAGGGCAGATGCCCTGGCCAGGTGACACAGTTGATGGGAGCATCATCCCATACACCAAAAAGACTGCGGGTTTGATTCCTGGTCAGGGCACATATCAAGGTTTCGGGTTGTATCCTTGGTCTGGGCAGGTTCAGGTGGCAACCAAGGGATGTTTAGCTCTCACATCGGTGTTTCTCTCTCTCTCTCTCTCTCTCCCCCTTCCTCTCTCTCTCTCCAAATAAACAATAAAAACATATCCTCGGGTGAGGATTTAAAAAAAAAAAGAAGGGCAGATGGATGAAAGATGATTCAGGGACTTGGAAACATTTTACCAGAAACACTTGGGGATGAAGTGGCCTTATCTCAACCACCAGTTGGATAAACTGGAAAGGGAAGTCCTAAAATACAATTGAAGAATCCCAGGTGTTCCTGGAAGTGTGACAAATGATGACATCAAAGCTTTCAGCATCAAACTGACAACAACCGCTTGGAACCTGAGGCGAGAACAGAGACGAGGTGACAGAAGCAGCAGAGAAGCTCCCGAGACCTGAGCTAAATGCAGGAACTCTGAAGTCCTCTGTCGCTACACTGCTTCCAAAGCACGAAATTCACGGGATTTCCACGTGAGTCGGGGACCTCAATAGGGCTAGGAGTGTGTGCCTTCAAGGCAGCTGTTATGGGACCTTATGGATGGCCAAGCCTAACCTTGGGAGCACAGGGCAAGGCGCCTGAGGCCTCTGCTAGCTCTCCGAGGGCAGTGACGAGAGCCTGAAAGCTATCTTTCAGGAAGGAACCAAAGAACTGTATCAGAGGCCTCCAAGTTGTAAACCACAAGGTGCCATCTACATTCGGTTAGGTTGTTTAATCACTGCTCATTAGATTGCCTTTGCATCAGATTGTGCATGGCAAAGTAAAAAAAAAAAAAAAAAAAAAAAAATTAAATTAAATTTAAAAATTAAAGTGGCACTTAGGAAATAAACCCAAATTTGGGTAATTAGATACTATAGGCCTTCCATTTATCTTCCAGTTACAGAGCTAGTCAGCAGCAGGGCCAGTCATAATAATTAATCTCTCCGAACCTCTGAGGCTTCATCTGCAAATCTGGGATAATACTACCTACTTAATAGGATGGTGGTGAGGATTTAGGACACCAAAAGTACTGAGTTCAGTAACTGCACGCATAGAATTGCATTTGCCCCCAAAATGTCAAGTCCTCTTTCTGATTCTTGGCTGGGTGCCTTTCTCTACAATTTAATAAAGTACATAAACACAAGAAACTCTCCTATAAATCCCTGCACTCCCCAAGTCAGCCCAGTGTCAGGTTCCAAAGACCTTACATTTATACACCAGGTCTCTCAAGATTTATGAGAAAACGAGAACCCAAACGGAGTGACATGCAGCCATTTCCTGGTCCCCAAAGGGCCCTCATACAGCCCCTGGCTGCCTCTTACAGGGTCTGCTACAAAGTAGCCCCCATTTGGTGCAGCAGAGACTGGGCTGGGGCACTGGGACCTGGTTGCAATTCCTCTGGACGCCGGGGAAGGTCAACCCCCATGAACCTCTGCCTCTATTTCTTGTGTTTGGAAAGCTCCTTCCCTCGTTCACTCTTTCACTTACCCAAGCAATCGTTTGATCTCTGTGACGTGCCAGGCACAACACCAGATACTTCTGAATCTGATTGGACCTTGCTAAGCCCTTGCCCAATCCGTGTTCCCCCAGCCACAGTTTGGGGGCCAAACTGGTTGCCCTTCGATTAGAAAACTAAGAGGCTTCCCCTGTGTGACTGCAAGCCCCTTGGCTGCTCAGACACTGCTGATGCTCCTGATGGGGTGGACCTGCTCGCAGCATTATCTCCTTGGAGATCCCACCACCTGGGCTGGATCCACGTTTATGCCATCCCCTCAGACACTCTCGGCTGGCCAGCCTCTTGGAGTGGTTTGTCCATATTTGCCACCTGCCGGTTCCAACCGGTTAGCCTCCCTATTCGTGGGCCCAGCATTAAAGTTCCAGTAGGCAGCTGGTTAGGACCATCTCACTTATTTCTGAATCTCCATGTTATCATCTTCATTAAAACATGGCTGGCTACAGGGATCAAAAAGTCTCCGGTGAGATTTTGAAGCAAATTTCCCGGATTAAAGCCTTCTCTGTAGCCATTAAAAGCCATTCCTATTAGCAAATGCTTTAAAATTGAATAGTTAAAATGACTGCTGTACTTATTACATAAACGTCACTCTGCATAGAGTATATTATTTCTAGACTGATCTCACAATGCCTCTAGCAAAAGGGTTATTCCACTTTCAAATCCAGGAACCAGGGAAAATTAACATACAATGTGCTCACATCTGGGGGGGGGGGCGGTGAATGGAGGAAGAGGGCATAGAGGGGATGAATGGTGATGGAAAATAACAAATGAAAATAAAAGTATTTTAAAAAAGAAAAGAAAATTAATGCTTTGTCTAAGCTGAGAATTTCCCAACAAAAACACCAGAAAATGTGGTGATTTTTCTAATGGTTCCAGAAACCTGTGCGTTAGTGATTTCCTAAACAATGCATATTGGTTACTAGTATTTCAAAGCCATGGGCATAAGTGTTGCTTATAGTTTGCGCCAGGATTACGATGTGCTGACCCTGGGAACGACCTTGAGTATAACTCAAGGACGAACCTCCAGGACCAGTGCTGTTCTTTGCAGTCCGGGAACCTCACTGCGGCTCTCAGAGGCGCGCTCGGCCACTGAGCGGGTAGATACGCTTTAAATGTTTCAGTGGAACAAAGTACCTCACATCAAGAGAGATCTTATATCAAGAAAAGTAGTAGCTGCCACAAGGATTTATCGGATCTTTGAAGCTACCTATGTGAGGGCTACGTGTAACAGAGAAGTCCTATCCAATATTTTATGCTAGAGAGAAAAAAACTGTTTTTAAACCAAATGAACGAGTTTATGCTATCCCAAAACTAACATGTGAAATTAGCAGATACCACAAAAATAAATTTAAGATATCATATTTTACTGCATCCCCAAATAATGAAAAAAAAAAAAAAAATATATATATATATATATATATATCAGATTAAAACAGACACAGAATTACAATATTATCTCACCTCAACTGTATAGAATTGATAATTGGTATCACTGCCGATGTGATATGGAGATCCCTCCCACCTCGAAATGCAATCCCCCCCTCTTTTTTGGAATGATTGGTGCATTAAGTTCTAAGAGAGAATAATAGTTACATTGAGTTCAGGTGTTAAAATGTATTAGGAAAAAAATTAGTTAGCACACTGCTACAGTTAGCGTATCAGAAAAATGCGGATCTTCACATTCCCATGACCCCAAAATACTACATATAAGTTAGTGACATAAATTACTGACAGATACAATCTTATCATTGCAAATTTCAACATACATTTAAACACAGAATTACCATATCACAATGAATATCAGAACACCTTTTGCAACCTATAATTATGACATTAATCTCTTACATTTCTATGAACAAGTGTTTGAGTAAAGGTTATTGAAATCATTTACCATATATACCCTCCAAAAATCCAAATAAGTAAATAAATAAATATATGTGCTCAGACTCAAGTGTTATCCCCATATGTTGCTCAGTAAACATTAAATCCCCATGACCACCTACAGTTTCTAATATTTACATCTTTTCTTAAAAGTCCTTGGAGTTTCTGCCTCTCCTGATAATTTCTACTTTTATGAGACTTCCAAGTCCATATTGATTCACCACTGTCAGAATTCTTTCAGCACTGTAACCACAAAATAATTTCAATTTATGTTTAGAAGAATAACAAAGGCTTCTTTTTTAAGAAAGAGAACTAGCCATGACCAGTGTTTCTCAGTGGATGGAGCATCACCCTGAGCACCTAAGGGCTTACAGGTTCGATTCTAGGTCCAAGGGCAGATACCTGGGTTGCAGGTTCATTCCCTGCCCAGTCCCCCTCCCCCACCCCACCCCCCATCGGGGCACTACAGGAGGCAACCAGTCCATGTGTCTCTCTCACATAGATGTTTCTCTCTCTTCCTCCCTCCCTCCCTCTCACTCTCTCTGAAAAGTAATGGGGAAAATATCCTCAGGTGAGGATTTAAAGAGAGAGAGAGAGAGAGGAGAGAGAACTATATAGAGTCTCTTCAAGGAGGAAAGCAAGGAAATTTTTTTTCTCAAAATTAGAGATGACATATGCCAAGTTTTAAGATTATTATTACCATTAAAGTAGCCTGAAAATGCACATTGACTAGATTGATGAGATTGATAAATAACCCTTTTAAAAAAACAAACAAAACACTTTACATTTGAAAGTCACAGAACTTAGTTTGGAGAAAATGTTAGGGGAAAAACATGCTATAACACAAATTTCCCCATGATTTACACAGAAGATAAGTAACGTCACAGTGTGAAAACAATTTCAGGGTTTGACTGATAACTGTGTTAGGAAGTACTAGGCAACTGATCCTGTTACCTGTGCTCCTTGAACTAGTGCAACCATCACTTTAACACTAAAACTGAGCACGTGGAGTTACAAACGTAATAAATGAGGACTGAAAATACGCTCACCACGGGTTGTAATGGGGCACCGGGCATCATGGCATTGGCTAGTTGCATTTGCTGGGCCAACATGGCCATGTTCTTCTGCTGAATCAAGTTATTGCGCCCATTTATCTCCAACTGTGTTTTTAAGTGTGGGGGTGGGTGCAGATATTTGCAGTTCTCCCTGGAGCAACGACCCTAAAAAACAAAAGCAGAAACTATCTTAAGAAAAACGAATAAAATAAGCAAATCTTAAAAAATAATAATAATGCAAACCTATCACTTGAATCTACCATGCACACAATGTATTGCCCACATCATTTTATAATACGTTTAGAGTAAGTAATGAATTCACCCAAATGCTTAAAGAAGTTTTTTTTTTTAATTTTAATATTAGCTCTATTGTATCAAGATCCCAGTTGAAAAATCTACACATTGCCAAGATCATATGAAAATACAGAATATCAAATAAAGAATATTAGGCTCCTTGCATAATATCTTCTGGTTAACTTTAATGAACCCCAAAGAATCATGAAGTTTTACTATCTATTTTTACTTGCACTGAGTCCTAAGGAAATGAACTGAGAGGACTCAAGGCACACTATATTCTCAGTAAAATGCCTTTACAAGTATTTCATAACAAATAAAATTTAAATTACTACTAAGATTTAAAAGGCCATGTACTAAGATATTTAGAGATAAAGAGAAGAAAATTCTCATATGTGACCACTATATACAGAACTTAGTAAGTACAATGAAACATGGGGGAAAAATATAGCCTTTACATTTTCTCCAATGCCCAAGCACCATAAATCAACCAGAAATAAACACATTTACTCACCAAAAAATTTTATAATGTAAAATGGAGAAACAAAATAAGGTACTATTAAAATAAGAAATGTGAATATACCATCCTTTTGATGACTCTTTTTATAAAAAATATATCTATTAAATTCTGTCATATGCAATGCTGTATGAGGGAGTGTACCCATATTATTTCAATGTATTGTCAAGTCATACTGATAGTAGCAGATCTCATCAATTGCTACGTTGATAACTTCTTTTATCAATAATTCTAATTAGGACTGTTTTGAGGGTAAAAGAAAGATTTAATTGAAGGCACCAACCACCTTCTTGAGCTTTATTTGAACTTCCTAAGGAAAATCTATTTCCCATAATTTGACCTTTTACTGTAAATTGACACAAAACTGATGCTTATGTTTGTGATAAAAGCTGTCAATTCTAATTTGAATGATCGATTCCCAGCTTGTTTGGATGAAGGTGTTTAGGAATAAGTTTCTATGCTAAGTGAATATCTTAGGACACTGCCTATTACTTTAACAAGCTCTACGTAACAAAGCATTACTAACCATACTTGCGATCAGGCCTCAGCAGAGGACAGTAGTTGATAACAAGGACCGTACAGGTCTGAAGACCTGGGGTAGAGGCCTAGCTCTCACTCATCAGCTAAAAACACTAACTTCCATACGCCTCAGGCTTTTTATCCATTTCAAAATTGCTACCTAACCTTCACCAGAGTTTTATTATGAAGATTAAAGCAGCTAATGTATAGTCTCATCCTTGACACTCACTGCATGCCCCTCTCTGAGCAAGGTAAAGGTCTGAAGCTGCTATTACCATCCCCTCCATCACATTTTAAATTTTATATCAAACAAATGAAAAACAGCCTTTTGACATGAAGGTACTTATTATGGTTATTGATATGTTCACAAATAAAGTAAGATTTAGATATCTATAACTTGTTCCATATGAAATTATCATGCTTGATATCTATTGAGGTCATGAGCATGTTATTAGCTTAAAAGCATCTGGATACAAAACACCTTTTACAAAACCAGCACTGAGAGTCACAGGGAATGACTGGCCAACAGATATAAGCTCAAGGACGATGGATAGTCTGATTTCAGGGTCATTCAGTTGGAGTCTCGTAGAGAAAACCTGCTTTTTCCATACAAAGAACAACCTGGCCCTAAGAACAATTCTAGTTCTCAGTCTCCACATCATCACTCTCACTAAGATTGGACTTTGTTAAGGGCAGACAAGCAGGGGTATATCCACCCTGTGGATTCAGTTGTTGTCAATGCACTCAGCTCGGTTTCCATAGTTCCATAAACAGTACACAGGTAGCCCTGAGCCGGGAACCAGGCCTTGCCGAGGCTCACAGCGGTCTTACGAAGGACTTCACTCAAGTGCCTCCTTTAACACAAACCACCCGGCCTCCTACCTGTGAACACAGCCCAGGCTGAAATAATGAAGGAGAGAAACCCAATTTCTCCACCATACATCCTATGTTGCGCATCGCAAAACTCTGAAGCTCAGCCCTTGGGTTTTCTCTCTGTGTTTGCTACCTCTGCTCAGGAAGGCTATGCTTCTGTGCCCAACTTGATCTGACTGCATCTGAGCCACACTTTCAAAAAGCCATGCTTGGGGAAAGTATACAGACTACAAAGCCTCATCTGCAGAGAGCTTGTGGCAGGAGGTCTGGGGGCCCAGGTTATTCTGAGAGAGCATAAAACATGGCAAAACACAACTCTATAAAGCTACATGAATTTTTCATTGACGTGTGTGGAAAAAATAACACAGTAGCCTCTGCAATTAATATTAGATAAACTTAGCTTCTTAGGAAGTTCAGAACTTGTTTAATGCTGACTGTGCTGCTGAATAATTGCAGTTGGACAAATAAAAAAGTAAAGAATACCTTAGAATAAACATCCTTTTCTATTGTATTGCCTAACACCCCAGGGAAAACCACAAGTAGCATACCTTCCATGGAGAATTTAGGTAAATACGACACTGGTACCTCTCCAGGTTCATCTGTCTGTGTTCCCAGCACCCACACCTCAAGAGTCATTTGCAGAACGAATGAAGGGACATGTCTTACAAAATAATTGAAGATGAATTATTCTAACTCTATTCTGGAGACAAAGATAATGGGGGGGGGGGGACTAAATCTCATACCAAACTTTGATTTTGAGTTGCACTAACCGAATGGTACATTTATTCAGACCTATAATTTGATCGCACAAGAAAGCTTGCCATGACAAAAGGACCTAAGGTGACAGGTTTGCAAGTTTCACTGGTGAAGAAAGATTTGTGTTAAGAATGACATCCTAAAAATCTATCTACACTAATAAAAGAGTAAGATGCAAATTGACTGTACCTTCACGACGCCTACCAGCCAATCAGGAGTGAGTATGCAAATTAACCCAACAAAGATGGTGGGCTAATTTGCATATGCAGGCGCCTAGGGGCTGGGGGCGATGCGAAATGCCTGCGTCATTGCCCCGCTCCGGGCCTCTGGGCAGCGTGGGAAGGTGGGAAGGCGGTGCCAGCAACCAGGGGAAGGAAGGCCCATTCTTGCACGAATCTTTGTGCATCGGGCCTCTGGTACAGTGATAATGTTCTAAAAATCTAAGAGCAGAAATTCCATCAGCACCTAGCGCTTACTTATGCAGATCTGTACGGGAGATACTACTCTACATCATTCAGAGACTTAGCCTCAAGACATTAAATTGCGCTGTTAGGATTAATGCAAAATATAAATATCAAGATGTTGTTGTTTTTTTTTCAGTTTGAATGCTACATGCAGTTCCAACGAGTGCCACTTAATTGTACATTTTATCAAATACAGGTTGGTTCAAATATCAGCTTTGTAACTTACTTGCTGTGTGACCTGTGGAAGTTACTTAAATTCTCTGAGCGGCCAGACCTTTTCAACAGAATAATAACAATACCATTCACCTCATTGGTGATGTCTGAAGGTTGAGCAAGATAGTAGGCCAAGCTCATACATGGCTCCTGGTATAACAGGATATCAATAACTATTATTTGTCTCTCTTTCCCTAAGTCTCCAGCTAATCACAAGCAGCAGTTGCTTCATTTAGCACCATTATCTGTTCAAAGTGCTAAATAATAATAATAATAATAATAATAATAATAATAATACAAGTAGACAATACAAGGACAGTGCATGACAACCATCAGTAATATAATATAAGCTTGGCCCTTAATCATTGTTCTGTACTTGCCACACTAAGGAAAAAATGCCATTTTAATACGTTTCTTATGGTGTTAGGTTTCTGTGGTTTGTTTTTGTTGATTGCACTGGAATGTGATTTTCAGTGAGCTATCTAGCTGACTAGCAGGCCACATTAAAGAGCCTGTGCCATCAGTACCTTAGACTCCATTCAAGGAGGCTTTTTATAGCTTAACTCAACCCAGATTCCAAAGGCATCGCTGTAATACATGAACTATATATTTTAAGGGAATGGAGGAAGTTCAATAATATTGATCCCGGCTGAGTCCATTTTTCTCTAATAATTTTTCTACATCTATAAATAAAAAATAACCAGTCCAAAAAAATCAACATTCCCCCCACCCCGTAGTCTTAAAAGCCTGTATATGGTGAATAATGGTCATTTGAGAGATCAATTGATCAAGTCCCCAATTTTTGAAGTTACAAACTGCCCCACTGTGAATTTAAGGATTTTTTTTCATTAGTCTTTGAAATTGGCACAAAGCTTGTGATTATAACAAGGGAAGATGTATGTTTAGATTGTTTGAGCTTAAAAATAAGTGCTTTGTTAATTCTTAAACATTATGGTTTAATAAACTATATTTTAAATAATTATATCCAAGCTTATATGTAGAGTATATATCTAAAAATTATGTGTATATATATATATTAGAGGCCCGGTGCACGAAATCCGTGCACGGGGGAGGGGGGTGTTCCGCAGCCCAGCCTGCACCCTCTCCAATCTGGGTCCCCCAAGGGATGTCCGACTGCCCGCGGGATCGGACCTAAACGGGCAGTCGGACATCCCTCTCACAATCCAGGACTGATGGCTCCCAACTGCTCGCCTGCCTGCCAGTCTGGTCACCCCCTAACCACTCCCCTGCCAGCCTGATTGATGCCTAACTGCTCCCCTGCCAGCCTGTTTGCCCCTAACTGCCCTCCCCTGCAGGCCTGGTCACCCCTAACTGCTCTCCCCTGCAGGCCTGGGTCCCACCCAACTGCCCTCCCTTGCAGGCCTGGTCCCTCCCAACTGCCCTCCCCTGCTGGC
This sequence comes from Plecotus auritus, assembly GCF_963455305.1. Lineage (NCBI taxonomy): Eukaryota > Metazoa > Chordata > Mammalia > Chiroptera > Vespertilionidae > Plecotus > Plecotus auritus. Next base: position 210,434,500 of record NC_137771.1, read on the forward strand.
CTGATCGCCCACAACTACCCTCCCTTGCAGGCCTGGTCCCTCCCAACTGCCCTCCCCTGCTGGCCATCTTGTGGTGGCCATCTTGTGTCCACATGGGGGCAGCCATCTTGTGTGTTGGAGTGATGGTCAATCTGCATATTACTCTTTTATTAGATAGGATAGAGGCTTGGCGCACGGGTGGGGGCTAGCTGGTTTGCCCTGAAGGGTGTCCCGGATCAGGGTGGGGGTTCCCTTGGGGCATGGGGTGGCCTGGGCGAGGGGCCTGTGGTGGTTTGCAGGCTGGCCACGCCCCCTGGCGAACCAAGTGGAGGCCCTGGTATCTGGGATTTATTTATCTTCTACAATTGAAACTTTGTAGCCTGGAGTGGAGCCAAGCCTTCTGCTCCCTCTGTGGCGGCAGCCATTTCTATTGGGATTTATGTATCTTCTATAATTGAAACTTTGTAGCCTTAAGCGGAGGCCAAGACAGGCCAGGGTGTGCAGAAAGCTTGGCTTCCTCCATCACCGGGGGCAACCCTAGCCTCCTGCTCTCTCTAGCTCCTTGGCTGCCGCCATTTCTGTTGGGCTTTATTTATCTTCTATAATTGAAACTTTGTAGCCTGGAGTGCAGGCCTGGGCCTGCCAGGGTGTGTGGAAAGCTTGGCTTCCTCCATCACTGGGGAAACCCAAGTTTCCCTCCTGCTCGCTCCGTGGCCGCAGCCAGCTTGGTTGGGGTTAATTTGCATACTCGCTCCTGATTGTCTGGTGGGCGTGGCTTGTGGGTGTAGCAGAGTGGTGGTTAATTTGCATATTGCTCTTTTATTAGATAGGATATATATATATTTACATAGATTATAGAATAGGCATAAAATGGAATGAAATGAAAGATGGTCACTTAGAGATGTGGAAAAAACACGGTATTTTTAATATTAAGAACTTGTTAACAATAAAAAAGAAAATATCTTACTTAGAAGTTGGTGGAACTTAAACAAAAAAAAACTTAAAATTCTATTTTAAAAATGAAAAAAAAAATTTTTTAATTATACTTCCTCCATCTAAAATAAAAGAAACATTGTCATGTATGAGGTCAGAATGTGACAGGATATCTTATTAAGGTGCCAAAGGATAACTATGTTGTAGGATTATAATTACTGAGTCATATTTGTGTAGATTCTGGAAATAAAAGGGCAATGAATAGATTGCAGGGGTATGAGCTGATATTCCTAAGTCTTTTTCAGCTTTACTGGAAATGCTGGTGTTCTGGGAAGACTGTTCAAACTGCAACCATTTATTTCAATTGTTAAAACAAAACAAATATTTTCTTGGGGACAGCTGAGATGTGCAAGAGTTTTGGTAGCACATTCTGGAGACAGTCATCGGTCAGATATGGCAAAGGTATTTGGTAGCTTTCTATGGAAAATTCTTACTGGGTTGTTTTTTTCCCAGCTATGATGATACAAGTATCTCAGAAAAAAAATCTGCCAAAGGCAGATTAAAAAAAAATAATGCAAAAAGCATTGGCAGTCCAGAAATACAGTTTCATGCATTTCCAAAAATGTTTTTTATGGTTCCACTATGCTTTAAATCAATTCTTGCATCAATTCTAATAAAAATCTAAATAAACTTACATATAAAATATCACAGGGGTCCAAGCTTACACTCATAAAATTTTTGCAACTTTCACTGGAAATGCTGGTTTTCCTTAGGACGTTTCCATGGAGATTTCACTGATTTGATGTCATTGTTTGCTTTGTTTTGGTTTACAAATAGTATACTGTGCAATATCATAGATATGTATAGTATAAATTCTATTAATAAATCAATACTACATAATTACTATATTTAAATAGTATGGTATACTATATTGTATTGACATATTAAGAGTAATTTTTCTATTCATTTTTTTTATTCTCAAATATTGTCCCTTTAACTCAGATAAGTAAATGGGATTTTTTTTCCTCTTGAATAATTTCCTATTTTTAGTATCATGGCACCTTTGTACTTACTTTATTTTATTTTAGAGTTTTATCATTTGGAAAGGCAAGAAAATCTTTAAGATCATCTTTACATCTTCAAATCAAACACGACTTCATGGGCAGCTTAATCAGATGTCTTCTCACATTCTGACTCCATACATTAAAATATTCCTTTTATTTTTGGTGGAGGAAGGATAATTAAAAATGGAAAATTAGTTTCATGGGCATTAAACATATTCTCATCAACATTTGATCTGATCTTTCGCAAGTGGTTTTAGGTTGGACTTTTCTACCTATTTAAAGAATCATCTCTCTTACTCAATGGATGTTCTAGCACTAGTTTAAAGAAGATGGCTAAATTTGATGATGAAGATTCTTGGACATTAAAACCAATAGTGACATTTACAACAACCCAAAATAAACTCAATGCTGACGCCATATCCACGCACTTTAGCTCAAACATCGGGATACTATGACTTTTTCCCCAGAGAACTTGGGAGCTTTTATTGCACAACTCCCATTAATCATCCTGAAAATGGCATAACTGAAACTCTACACAGCTAGATAAGTATTATGTAATGCATGAGAGTCGGGTTAGCTGCTGCTGAGGAGGTGGAAAAAGAGAAAAAGGCAACAAATCACACACATGCACACATTCTGGTCACAAAAATACCACTCCTCTCTCCAGCCGCTTTTGTCTGTGACAGATCAGATATGCACACAACTGTGACAGCACGAGTTATAGCAGCACACCGTTTTCGCTGGTAGTCATCTGAAGAAATCCTAGCCTCCTCAGAGAGGGCCCACAAGAATCATATAGAGTTACTTGTTATGAGATGCTGTGAGAAGAAATAGTCTCACTTTTTCCGTATGCCCATGGCCTCCTCCATCCCGCAGGACCGTAGGGTGTAGCCATCTAGGAAGTGCCTGAAGCTTTTAATTGGCACCTACTGTCTCCCCCGTTCCACAGCCTTCTGGGCTCCAAAGCTGTGTCTGGCCAGCATCTCTGAGCCAGCCCCGAGTCTCCATGACCTTGTGAAAGCCCAGTGACATTTCATAGGGGCCAGCATCATGAAGCAGTCCAACATGTGTTGGCTGCTTTCGTATAGCATCATGAAATTGGAAATGCCAGAGCACTACGTGTCTATTCTTTTCTTCAATTGCTTTATTTATTTATTTTTTTTTTTCAGTACAGCAACTGTCAGGCTTCTAAACTGTTTGTAGCAGAAACACTTGTGAAGTGTGATGGCATCCGAATCAGACACTTTGCAATCTTGGCTAATAATTGAAAGCCCTAACATTTACATAATAAAGTTTAGTGCTCTATTTGTGGCGCATGCCTTTGAATTGAGAAATACAAAATGTTTTACAAATCATACCCCATTCATCTTCATACCATGATTAAGTGGTTTACAGGGTGACTGTCTCTATTACACTTCTAGAGCTTTCCTCAGAATGAAAAAGAGGTAAACTTAAGTTAAATGCATATAATTTTTTTTCCTTAAAAAAATCTCTTGGAAGAGTTGTTTAATCAGTTCTTTATAGATCCATTTCAGTCCCTAGTGCATTGAACAAAGCAGAATAAAAAGGTGTTTCACAATATAAGCAACTAATTTTGAAGACTAACCCATGTGGCATTTCCGAAGTATAAGAGAAAAAACAGATTCTCTTATAAATTTCAGTTTATCTGTCATTCTTTTATTTTCCCTTCAGCAACACCAGTATTATAGGATCAAGTGATTTTTTTCTAGCGAAAAGAAATAACCTGAATACCAAACAAGTTTAAATTTTGCTTCACATTATCCATTTTGACAAGCAGTTTCTTGCATTAGCAGTGGATTCCACTGGCCTGGCCTCTGTGATTCGAATATAGCACCGATATGGTGTTTTTATATGGAAAAATATATGAAATGAAAAATATAAAGTTAGAAACATAGAGAGGATGGTAGGTTTTTAAGGGGCAAGTATTTATTTAGTACTATAAAAAAAACTAAAGAATATCAAAGGGGTGAAATATGTTGGTAAAGTCAGTTGATATATCTGTACCATGGATCCTACACATGCCTACAAATATAGGGGGAAAACCCTGTTCTTATATATCTGGAAACATAACGCAACATTAGTTATGACAAACTTTAAAGTACAATATTATGGAGTGTTTTCAAAGTTCCATTTCAATACTCCCATTGTAAATCTTCCATCAAAGTCTACCACAGGGGAACATGGATATTATGTATATGATTAGTGCTTAAATAATTTCCCAAACTATAACACATGTCCCAAATGCTGGCTGTCAGTTTTATATATAGAATTTGCTGCATTACACTGCTCTCCTAATCTTTTAGAAACTTTTTTTTTTTTTTTTTTGCCAAATATCAATTCTTTCCCCCAATTTTTCATTCAGACTCCTCCAAAAACCTCTTGGCTTCCCTAGCAGAACACAAATGCTGCTTTCTGACCTCACAAATCCCACCCCCAGTCTGACCATTAAGTGCTACCACTTCACACAAACAACAATGACAGAGCAGGAAGGAGCAATGAGGTGACAAAGGTCCTCCCCACTGCTGACCACGGTCTCCTTCAGACAGATCAACTTTGTACCGGCACACAATGTGCTCAATGACACTGGCTCCGTCCCTGTGGGGAGAACACTCCCCTCCCCCCAGCCCCATGACAATTTGCTAAAATTGTGCACAGCCATCAGCTCTCTCAGACTCCAGGCTGCAGCGAGGAGAGAGGCCATTGGCTCAGGAGCCCAGAAGGCATCTCTATTGGATGCTGACTGCAGCAGCACAGGGTGAAAAAAAATCTTCCCAAGTCAAAAACCGGTATCATAATACCAGTTATCTGAGCCTGTCTCCCACCCCTGCCCCAGAGACTGCCAAGCAATGGCTTTCTAGGGCAGATCCGAAAATATCCAAAGAGTAACATTCAACCCAAGTTACTTAAAAATTGTCACTGGGACTAAAAGAGGAAAGTTGCAGGATCTTTAGAAAGAATTCATCTGCTTCTAATAGCTCTGAGTAGCTTTTCGGGGAAGGATCCATATGAACAATAAGCAAATACATGAAAATAGGTGCCGATAAGCTATGGGACTCTTACAAAACATCTATCAGGTGAGTTTCTCAGGCAGAAAGGTACTGCAGTCAGCACGTAAGCCTAGGCACTTGAACGAGCTTAATCGAGGGCGCTCTATGCAGAGAAGCTGCAGAGGGTATTCTTACGCGCTTATTTAGGATATAAAGTATGGAGATGTTGGGCCTCGCAGGAACACAGCCATGGCAACACTGGTTTCTAATGAGCCAGCATGCGAGCGGAACAGGGACAAGCACAGACGGCTGTCACATGATGTTTTTCTCTCGCTATCATATCAACAACATTTAGGCGGAAAGCCCAGATCTGCTAAACTGCATTGAGTCAAGCAACGTATCTGAATTTTACACTCTACCTCTGGCTAAAGCTGGTGGCCCTCGGGAAAAATGGTGGTTTTACCTTCCTTGGCACCTGGTCCTTGCCTCTGAACTAAGAGGGTTAACTGGCTTTACTGCAGTGTTTACTTGTCTTCATCCCTAGGGAATGCCTCTAGAAGGGGCTCAAGCCTCAACCTTGTGCCCACAGCCCAGGCCAGGCCAATAGGCCCTTGAACTGCTTGCCACGGGAATGAGGGCTGACTAGAGTTCAGAGTATAAGATATTCTGTCCAATAAAGTACTTTTCCAGCGTGCCTCTGCACCTTCTCCAGGACCTCCTCAGGACCTACACACAGGGTACCCATTTTCTCTTCACTCAATTATATTTTCCTTTTTCCTAGTCTCCTCCCATAGGCTCCTTTTCCAGGGACCTTCTTAGTACCGTTATCCAACCACAACGCTCTGCTCTACTCCCACCCGCGTAAGAAATAGGGACACTTGGCTGTGTCCATAGCGTGTGGGCTTCTTGCACACACAGGCCTCAGAGATCTACAGGTTAAGGACTATCTGGGGACTCGACATAAGAAAGCCTCACAGCCTCTGCTGGATGGTCACATGGGCTGGAATCAGACACGGGTGCAAACGCCAACTCTGACGTGTATTAGCTCAACCTCACTGAACTGCAACTTCCTCTTCTATAAAACGGGAGAGAAGCAACCCATTCTAGGGATGATGTCTTAAATGAAGGGATGAATACAAGAGCCTCAGTCATGGTCTGGTACTCAGTAAATGGAAATCACAAGGCCCCTCGCACTCTCTTCCCATCCCTGGAAACTTACACCCCCCCTCCTTGCTGTGACTCAGGCCCACTTCTCTAGATACACTCACTCGAAAGCATCCTCCCTCCTCTTCTTCACCCTCCCCTTTGGCGGAGTCCCTCCGCTCACCATCCAGTTAGAATCTCCGTTACTGATGGAGCCCACACTAAGCCTCTAGTGGCCCAGGATGGCAAGCACTATCCAGGAGCCTGGACTCACGGTCCCTGTCTCACTCACCAGCTCTGTGACCTCACGCAGATCTCAACCTCACACCCAAACAGGGCCCTCCTTTATGACACTGAATCCTATTCATACAGCTCCTGGGGGCTGGAGAAAGCTTTGCCAGTGCCCAAGGTGAGAACTAAGAAGCTGGGCATCTGTGTTTTAAAAGGGGTTGATAACAAAAGGAAATCGTTTTCAGAGGTGACACTTGATTTTACGAGAGGTGACCCTTTTCAGATGTCACTTTCTGTGGACACGCTGCCTTTCACTTCCCCTCCCTTCCTCCTCTTTCCTTCCCTGCCAGGAAGAATAAACTCCCCGGTGAATTCAGCACCTGTCAAGTTGCATTACAGATAATTTCTACAAGTCTGTCCACCCCTCCTGATTAAGAACTTGTTAAAGACTGGACTCAATTTCGTTTAGCAACCTAAGCATTTTTAGCAACTGCTTGTAGCATGAATAAGCAATTTTGAATAGTGGAAGGCATTTCCAGTGTTCTAGCTATCACATCACTGAGACAATGCTCTAATGCCCAGCCCTTAGTCCTCTAATGGCTGTGCATTACAAATAAGAGAAGCCACAAACCCCAGAAATTCTGATTTAATTGATCTTGGCTGGGTCTCCGGCAAGCTCTCAGATGATTCTAAGGACTACTACTCTGAGGTCCATTGGTTGGTCTATATAGACCAATACACATTCTCAGTCACACATCAAACACAGTCACAATCACAATCACTTTCCACAGTTCTTTTAAACCCAGTGTGTTTGCCAGTGACTTCCAGAAACTGCTAATGCTACCTGTCAGTTGCCTGAAACGTCTGTTTGTAAGCTGTCTATTTTCCTCACAGCTCTTTTCCCGGACCATGGGCGAAAGGCCACCCCTGGGCAAGGGGCTGTACAAAAAGAACTACTGCCTTTTGTTCCCTTAGGTACATACTCCAGAACAGTGGTCGGCAAACCGCGGCTCGCGAGCCACATGCACCACTTTGGCCCCTTGAGTGTGGCTCTTCCACAAAATACCATGGCCTGGGCGAGTCTATTTTGAAGAAGCGGCATTAGAAGAAGTTTAAGTTTAAAAAATTTGGCTCTCAAAAGAAATTGCAATCGTTGTACTGTTGATATTTGGCTCTGCTGACTAATGAGTTTGCCGACCACTGCTCCAGAACAAAGCCTGCAGACCAGCCACACCTCTGACCAAAAATAAAGTTGCCTCTAAACACCTGATTCATAAGAAGCAAAAGACCTCATGGGAAAAAGAGAAGGATCAAGGGATCCATGTCACCTATGTACCCATGAGAGATCTTAAGTATTCTTTTTCTAGTTACTCAGCATAGACGGTACACTAAAGAAGGAGTGTATCAATGACATTTATTTTAGTTGAGTAATGATAGATCTTACACAATTGAGTTTCATTTTCTTCCGTGTGGGTAAGAGGTCTTAGGTGGTTCCCAGATTCACTTGACAATTCACTTTATAAGTTGCCTATACTCAAGTTAAAATGTTCATACAAAGTTCTAAGTAAGAATATAAGAATTCTCCGCAGATTTATTGACATCTGCTTTAGAAGGGCATTAGGGCAGAATGCTTTCTCTAATGGTGACCTCCTCAGATGCAATACAATGTCTATCATTATCACAACAATATCTATCATCTGTTCTCAGGGCAATGTCTTCTTATCAGCCTTCTGATAAGGAGGCTTCCATTGGTTTATTGTCCCAGGCACAGCCGCCAAAGTTAAGTGGTGAAGTTAGGAAGTAGTCATGTCAGAGTTCAGCATGCATCCCACCCACCGATAGGCAGGCTGAAAAAATGTGGCCTAAACAATCGAGGGACTGAGGGCAACTTTAATTTGTTGTTGCTCTTTGTTTTCAGATATAACAAACGATTTCACTACAACCCAAGGATAGAAATTGATAATATGGGCTGCCCCCATTAGAAATCATCAAAAATAAAATAAAGTTCTTTGTGTGTTTCTTGTAATGCATCTATGAACTTGTTCTAAAAGAGCTAGATTTGCACTTAGGTCAGAAATATGGTGTGTTATGTGCATGTACACATGCGTACACATAGAGGAGAGAGAAAGCAGAACAGAACAAATAATTCATTGTCTCCTAATATAACCCAAAAGTAAGTCAGCAGGTAGGAAGTGAATGGATGAGGTCAAAGAGTAAAGTAAAATAAATGTGGAATTGGTCTTGCCTTGAATATGATTTAGACTAAATCTTGTTATCTTCCAGAATAACTCATTTATACATTTATTAACCAACTACTTGCTGAGACCTCCCATGTGCTCACTGCTATGGGGCAGTGGAGACACAAATTGAATCAGACACAGTCTATGAAAGGAAATAAAGTATGCATATAACTGAAATATAAGGCTAGGAGGCAAAAGTGTCATAAGGGGCATTCAGATAATGAGTTCTCATACTCTGAAGGAAAGAGAGAATGTTTCCAATTTAGAAGAATCAAATAATAGATTTGAAGAAGAGGTAGAATTCATACATGAGGAGTTATAACATATCTCCAGGTAGAGAAAACAGCATAATTTGAAGCATTGATGACAAGTAATAAATCTGTAATAAGAGCTGTGGGGAAATAAGTTTGAAAAGTAGACTGAGTCTAACTTAGCCTAATTTTAAAAAGTGAGTTAAAGATTGTCTACTTCTTTCTGCAGGCCAGGGAGAGCCACTGAATGGGGCCAGGGACCATGTTAGCAAAGCTGTACTTCCTGAATTCACCAGGCAGGAGCAAAAGGGCTGACGTGGCAGAGAGCCTGCGGAGGGCGACCAATTAAGGTAATTATTTCAGTAGTCCAGGCAAGAGCTAACACAGACCTGACCACTCTCCAGATAATCAGCCCAGACCCATCTTTCTCACAATCTCCTTCCCCACTCAAACACAAATGCATTTTCCCTCTCTCCTTCTCTCCCTCCCACCCTCCCTCCCTCCGTCCCTCCCTCTTTCCCTCCCTCCCCTCCTCTCCCTGCCATGCTAGGTTCCATCTTTTGTACAAGATATTACTCTGTCCATGTAGATCCACCTATGAAGACACTATGCCTCCCTTTTCTGGGGGGGAAGGGAGTTGGCTAACTTCTAGTTAGAGTTAAATGTCACCTCCACTAGGAAGTTATCTTAAAACTTCAAGTCTTTAACATTCTTCTAGCTGATTTCAGAGCATTCACTACACTTTATCACCTGGTTTATCAGTTTTCTGTTTCCATCATTAGACCAGGCTCAAAGATGGTAAGAACATGTTTATTTTCCAGTTGCATTCCCAAAACAGATCACTTAGAATAGTGTTAGGCTCCAAACAGGTGTGAATACACTGAATGAATATGTAAAAGAGACTTATAAAGCAGAATATACATTTTATAATATACATACAGGCATGTACATATAGATAACATGCGTTAACTATATGTCTAACTTCCCAACACACCTCTAGAATGGTGCTTTTGCAAAACCTAGTCATGTTCTGAAAATGCACATTAATTAACTGTCAAATTAAGCTTTATTATTTTGCAATTTCTTTCAATGTAATAGGAAATTTCTGGTTCAATCATCAGTCCATTATTCTATGTTTCATTGTTTCCTTTATACCAGATAAAAACTGGACTCCATACTATATTCACATGAGAAAGGAATAAAGGGTAACTGTAACCTCGATTACTCAGATAGGAAAATGTTACTGAGAAATGTCAAACTGATAGCTTAGCAAAGGTTCTGATGCACTGATCAAGGGATGTACCAATAAAATGGAACTGAAAATGTTGTGTTTTTTTTTCCTGTTATAGTAGTTCTTGTTAGAATAACCATTTTACATGTTTCGAGGCTTCACAAAAACCAAAGACAATAAAAAACGAAGTTCATGTTTGCCTAATTTTATTCTACTAGAACTCAAGTTCTAGTAGATAATTATTGATAATTTTAATGTATATTTTCTGATTGTGACATACTCATCTATAATATTGGAAAATAACAATTGTATTACCCACCTTAGGAGAATCCGACCATATTGTAAAATCAAACATAAAAGGCCTTTTATTAAATTAAAAGGAATTGTGCTAAATTGGTGTAGAACATGCACTAACATAGATCTGCTTACCTCCTAAACCATTTTTCCAAAACAATTTTAATGAATCATAATTATGTGATTAAATTCCAAATTATCCAAAAGAGGTTTAAGTCTCCATGTGCAACTGTTTTTAGCTATTTTTGAAATTATGCTTTTGGTTTTTTTTGTGTGTTTTTTTTTAATTTTTGTTTAATTGTTAGCACTTACCCATAAGTCAAAATAATTTCAAATTTCATTTTATTTTTTAAAGTTATCTTTGTTGTTGAAAATATTACAGATGCTCCCCCCCCCCTTTTTATTTCCAAATTTAATTTTAAATGTTGTGGCTCCTGATTTACAACAAATTTCTCTTGTACTATGATTGGGACAACTGTGTTTTTTTTTTGTTTGTTTTAACTTTTTAAATAAATTGTGGTATAAGAAGGACCATTATTAAGGGAGTTTGTTTTCAACATTAATCTAGAAGAGAAGAAAATTGCCTGTAAACAAATGAACTGATTGTGCAAACAAAAATAATTTGTTTAAAACCAGTATTCTACATTATAAACTACCAGGGTTTGCTAAAGCAGACTTGCTTACATGGGGAAGGAGGCAGCTGCCCTCCCCGCCCCCCAGGAGTGAGTTGGTGAAATTACTGGAGCCCATGGAACATACAGCAGGAAAAGATTTATAATGTGTTAGTCAACACTGTTATTTTAGGGAAAGATGAAATAGAGTACCATCAAAGGACCAAGAAATACCTAAATAGATTCAAGTAAAAATTATAATTATCAATAGCCTTATTATTTATGCATAAAACGTATCACCAATCATTTGAGAATAAGCAGGTCTTGGAATACCAATGTTCTTTGGGTAAACTTTCAGATCAGATGGTCCATTTTTAACAGTATATCACATGCTCTCACCTGGGCTTAAAAGCACTGCCTTGTTATAGTTTCTTTTTGTATAGTTTTGCCACTTCACTACTTATTGTGGCTATACTTTGTCATTTCTCCTTTTGCTGTCTTTCTAATGCTATATTTAAAACTATACTACACCTCCATGTTTTTCCCCCGTCAATATATTTCTATGAGTCTACTATGTAAAAACATTTGCTAACGTGCCATAGCCCACTTCTCCTACTTCACTTTTCATAAATTAAGCACTCTGCTCACACAAATGAACAGATGGTTCATTAAAATAAACAGGTAATCCCCACAATTCCTTTTCGAAATTTTTAATCAACCTCTCTCTTTTTGTAGATCCAAAGACCTACCAAAAAAAAAAAAAAAGTGGGGTGGGGCAGACCATAAAGCATAACATAGGGCATATTTGAGAAAAGGGATCATCAACATTATGCAATGTGTCCTATGATATCAAGGTAGACAAAGTGCAGAGCAAAACAAGTGGGGAGTGAAGCACTTTCACAATCCTTTTCAATTAATCTCACAATGACCATCTGAGAAGTGGTATTCGCTACATGATGCTGGTGGGGAAGGCTCACAGAGGTCAAATGACTTGTCCAGGATCACAGAGCAGTAAACATAGTGTAAGTCTCAATGCCAGGTGTGATGCCAAGTCTGAGGATGATGTGCTCTGTAACATGGCTGGCTTTCTAGGACACCCAAAGCCAAGTGGTCTTAACAGGTACAATGGCAGTAAATAAAACCATACTGGTGGGAATATTCAGGCTATTCAACAGACAATGGCTATACCAACCTAACAGGGATGAAGACTTGTCAGGGAAGGTTCCATATTTTTCCTTGTATAAGATGCCCCCATATATAAGACACCCCCCACTTTTCCAACCCAAAATTAAGAAATCAATATTTTAAATATTTTGCTGGTTTTCCTCTTAAGGCCTTCTTCTTTTTTGGCATCTTAAGGAGTTGTTCTTTCTCCACTGTCTGATCATACAGTCAGTGGGAGGAGGTCCAAATTGTCTCTCTGCAGCTCTATTTCTATGTTCTTTTGCATAGCTGATTACATTCAGTTTGAATTTTTCAGAGTAAGACAATCGCTTACCAGTATTTATCTTTTTAATTTTTGACATCTTTATGGGCTCAGAAAGCTCCAGTCCCCGTTGCATCTGCACACTCTCCACCTCCACCTCCAATTACAGCATCAACTGACATCAGTAACAATAAGGCTCATGATTGGAGGAAGCCTGATTGACAAGGTCTGGGCAGCTATCACCCAAGCAACTCCCTCCTTGACTGACTTCCACGTATAAGATGCCCTTCGATTTTCAATCTAACGATTTATGAAAAAAATAGTGTTTTATACACGGAAAAATATGGTAAGTTCAGAGAGTTTTTAAGGCAAAGTGGAAGTAAGTTAAATGCCTGGTCAAGAAACCTACAAGCAAAAATTATCCATTCATTGAATGCTTTTGTTGAGGCCTATGCGAAGTTCAGGAAGACTTGGTCATAGGCTATAGAAAGATGGCACTCAAGTAACAAACTCAAGTGTAATGACTGTTTATCTGGTTGAGTGGTACATAACAATCTAAGACAAAACAGTGGCGCTACACTACTCAAGTGGGTTAACAAGGTAAGCTAGCACACAAATGGCCTCCGTGAAATTTATTAAGTCCCAAAATGGTAGAGAAGAAACACAATCAAAGGATAATCAGGACTATCCTGTGATTGAGTTTTAAATAATGGTATTACCCTATAAGGAAATGAAAATGAATTAGTCTACTAAGCCTGAAGCAATAAAATATCTGCTTTGAAACCTTAAATTTATAATAAAAGCATTTCTCACAAAATGAAAACTATGCATATTGTTGTTCTACAAATTTATGAACATAGTTAAATACAAGGCAAGAAAATGAACTGTGAATGGGGCTGGGCGGGGGGAACATTACTGCTTATTGTCTATGCTTTTCCAGGCAGAGCAGTGGACATAACCCACTTAGTCCACTCAAGTCCTCCCGAGCCCGGCTCCGCCTGCCCTGCCCTGTTTATCTCCTTCTCAGCACTGGTTGTACCTGCACATAAGCTGCTTATTTATGTTCACTGACTGAGTGACTGAATCCACCAGAAATGTAAGATCCGCGAAGGCACGGCCTTGTCTCTCCCGGTTCAGAGGGAGCCACAGTGTTGAATAAAGGAAGAACAGATCTCACTTGGTCCTCCCTGCCATCTAGGAGGAGAGCACTATTGCCCCCATCTCACCCCAGCTTTGCTGATGGGGATTCAGATATCGTGTGAAATTAAGTGGTTTGTACAAAGTCACAAACTAAAGCAATGGAGACTCATCTGCCTGATTCATATGTACTGTATGAACACATTTGGCCGGCTGCATTTAGAATGAAAACAATCTCAAGCTGAAATTCAAATAGTCAGTGGTGTTTAAAATACGGCAATTAAGGAAATCTCTATGACTTTTTTCACCATACACACACACACACACACACACACACACACACACACACACACACACACACACATAATAGAGGCCTGATGCACAAAATTCATGCAAGGTTAGGCCTCGCGGCCCCATGGCCCCGCCCCCTGGTCATTCCAAAAGGTCATTCTGGAAGGTTGTTCCACTGTCTGGTCTAATTAGCATATTAGCTCTTTATTATATAGGATATAATAAAGTATAGTCAGACAGACTTCTTATACCTATCAACAGAGTACACATTTAGTTATACCATGGATTTCACACAATTGATTGACACTTTGCAAATCATAAACAAAGTTGTCTATGTTACCCCTTGGGAAAAACTCAGTTTTGCACCCAATGTATTAGTGTTGACACTGCAAAGATAATAGCAGGTCTCAGTGGTTCTCACTTTGGAAGAAATTGTGAAGAAAACCTATCTGATCATCTTGGTTCTGAAATCTGTAGGTTCCTCTTGGAAAACCATGTAGGATGAACGGAATGTTAGTGATAAAAATAGATTCATACTGAATTGGTTACTCACAATAACTGTTAGAAAAGCTCTATAAATGAGATAACATTTTTCAGTGAGGTTCTTAGAAAAAAAGTATTTAAAATGTTTTTTTTTTTATATATTATCTCTGAGGACTCTGAGAAAAAAATGACTCATTAAGAAAACAATGCCTACAAAGAACTGGTGAATTATATATAATATTCAGATTCACTGTGACAACTATTGCTCATACATAGGAATGAGGAACGTATAGTTATAATTTTGCTAATAAATGTATTTACATTGATCTATTAATATAATTGGATATCTATTAGCTTATCATTATGTTGGGTGACAAGATAGAAAAAGGAATACAAAATGCAATTCCTATTGGTAAAGAGAGTCAGAACATAGGAGACATCCATGCAAGTTGACTTCATGAGCAACACCCCTAATAAGAGGTATGAATAAAATGGGTTAAATGGCCTAAGGATATTCTCTCAGACCTGAGAGGATTCACATTCTACCTTATCATTCATTCTCTTGAGAAGGTAAGTCAATATATCAAGAGACTATAAGCTCTTAGCTGTCAGTTGGTGGTGGTTCAAATCTGAGAAAGTGAAAGGGCTGGAGTTACCATGCCCACTAAAAGCACTCTGGAACCTGGCATTCGTTTTGGATATCAAAAAATCCTCTAGGATGGATCCTCGCTGCAAGGCCATTTGTGGTTTATTCTTCATTACTGACTTAAAAGCTGTCCAACGGCCATGAGACCCTTCTGTGCAAACTCTATTGGGAATACAATGCCATGCTTTCTAAGATTTCAGAGCTCAGTAGGCATGCGTGCAGAAGGGAATTGAGGAGGAAGGACAGGAGACATGGAGACAGACCACTAAGGGTTGGGTGGGAAGGACAGAGATGCTCATGTATAGGAGTTCTGTTCCCTTCCCATGGCATCTAGGTTAGAGATTCTGGACTCCTTCTAGGAGGTACCTCAAAGACAGAAGATGACACCACTCTAGACACTTCGAAGCTAAGACAACAAATTATACATGGCACTAAAATGCTGAAAAATGTAACAGACCATCTGCACGTTAAAAACAGATGAAGAGACTTTGAGATTTTCTACTTGGATGAATTCTCAGGAATATTTTTGCATCTTATATGAAGTTTCCCTTACATTCCTGCTGAAAGTGGGAGTAGCTACCTTTCGGAAGAACCTGACGGCCTTGGCAGAGCATGCTGAGACCTTCTGAAAGGCTGCTTTCGTAATGGATGTGCCTTCTTCCTGTGTCTTTCCCACCCTGTGATTATGGCTCAGCCATTTAAAGCTATTACATAATTTTGCCAAAAATAGAAAGGGGTTAATGAAGAAGAAATGTTAAAGGAGACATATATTATTCAAAAATTAAAAATTAACACTTTGAGCCCAGCTGGTGTGGCTCAGTGGTTGAGCATGGACCCATGAACTAGGAGATCACTGTTCCGTTCCCAATCAGGGCGCGTGCCCAGGTTGCTGGCTCGATCCCCAATAGGGGGCGTGCAGGAGGCAGCCGATCAATGATTCTCTCTCAGCATTGATGTTTCTATCTCTTTCTCTCTCTCCCTTCCTCTCTGAAATCAATAAAAACATATTTTAAAAAATTAACACTTTGAAGTATGGTACATCCTGTAGCTGCTTAAGAAGAGCAGAAATTCTGGGGCAGTTGGTTATTCAAAGAGGCAGAAGTAGGGTTAAGTATGCTGATTTGCAAAAGCATTCCATGCATTTTTTGAGTTTTGAAATAGCACATGAAATGCAAATATGTATAAAAGGCTCAGTTTGTTGAGCTCTGCCCCCATTAAGACCACTGTCATGGGTCTCTTGTCAATTTTAGTTCTCAACTTTTGTCTCAGAAAAAGGTTGTGAAATTTTTCACAGAAGCAATATGTAACAATAAGAAGTGAACTGCATATTACTATGGCTACAATATTACCTAAGGAGGGATTGCATTTTAAAAAATAAGGCCCATCTTTGGGGACCTCTTCATAATGCATTATATAAAGAAAAAAGAAGTCTTTATGCAACTACCACTTGCTATTTATAAATCTCAACTGCCTCTCCAGAATGTAAACATGCTTTTCTCTTATTTTCAAAATGACAGGACTTAATGATGCTCCCTATGTTTGTAACCCATGCTCAGTAAAATAAATGCTTAAAAGCAGTTTGCAATTCATTCAGATGATAGGAGCTAAGGGCATGCCAATACTTTGCCAATTCCCTGCAAACTCAGCCTCTCCCAACAAACAGAATTGGAAAGCATTCCTCAGAATTTTTAAAATGTGTTTCCCTGTGAGTCGGGGATAGGAAGGGGGATAGACCAACAGTTTGGGCACGCCGGAGGCAATGGCATGCTACTTCTCCCTGATTCCAATTAGCATGTCAGCCCTTTGCTGCTCAAGTTGGAGTTTTCATCTCTAACGCATACTTTGTTTCTCATCTTGAGTTATGCCAAGGTGTTGTGTATGGGAACTATCACTGCAATAATGCCTGGCAAACGCTTAGTTGGATGCTACACAAATAAAACCACGTCCGGCATGGGCTAAATGCACGGAAACTAAGAAAGCGTGCAAAATGTGGCCCCCCAGTGCTGACAACCTTCTTCCCAAAATCTCCTAGAACTGTAAGAAGCATTAATGTTCCCCATGTGACTCTCAAGCAAGTTGCAGGAACCACGTTTTCAAGTGAAAATTACAAGGTCAAGAAGAAGAGGCTTCACAGGAATGAGGAGCTGGAGGAAGAAATGGAAATGTGGGAAGAAGGTCAAGCATCTGAAGGCCAATGTCATACATCTGTGAACAGAAGCTTAAGCAGTCACATAACCCATCTGGTCCTAGCTGAGAAGACTTCAGATTTAAAAGTTGGGACAATCATTATCCATTCTAGGGAAGGTTTTCATTTCCTCAAGAAAGATGGTTCTTATGTGTAATATTAGCAGCTGTGAGGTTCCTTTACAACTGATTAAGGAGACAGCACTTAATAGTGGAAACTAAAAAGCAAAAAGATACATTCACGTTCAAATCCCCGCTCTGTGACTAACTATGCACGCCACATATCCCCTGGACCTCAGTTTCCTCATCAGTAAAATGGGAATAACTATGTAATTTACAAAGTGAAAAATGTATGTAAAGCCAGTACCTAGCCCCTAGAAAACACCAGTAAAGTGTAGTTATTGTTCTTATTATAAGTTTATCTGAATTTGTTAAGTGAAATATTCCAGTCTCTCTCATATAAGTGCATTCTGAAGGCCTCAGTTCATTGTTCCAGTAATCTGGGCCTTTACACAAAGTACCAGCTCCTGCTCTGCCCTCCACAGACTGTGGGACAAGGACATCCATGCCCGTGTCCTGTGACCCTCTTCCTGAATCAAGTACCCCCAGCATCAGTGTTACTGCTACTTGGGTGTGCTTCTCTGATGTAAGAAAGAAGGCAGGGTGTTTGATTTCCAAAAGCTTGATCTCAGACTAGTCACCAGAGGACCGCCACCCATGTATACCCATTTGGTGTGTGTGTGTGTGTGTGTGTGTGTGTGTGTGTGTGTGTGTGTGTGTGTAAAGGAAGGGGGAACAGAAAAGGAGAAAGGGAGTGTGAGAAGGGGTGAGAGGGGAAGTGGGAGAAGGAGGTAAGCAGATAATACAAATGAAAACAGTTGTGTGTAAACATAAACAGAAAAATCAATATATACCCATCTATAAAGGGCCCCTATGGAGATTAATCCCCATTCAGGGTCTATGAAATACTTCATGTGAACTTGACCAGATTACATAAAAATGAACTGGGCTGAAAACCAGAAAAGGTTTATTACTACACTGTATTAATAATATCCACATTCACATTTTCCAGTAACTCAGAAACTGCACCGACACCTCACTTTCCTTCTTTGCCCTTACTTTATTGCATGATTCATGGAGTGAAGGTATTTGTTTTTTCAATCAGTTCATTTACTTGCATACCTGTAGAAATAATGTACCTGTAGACCACCACATGTGACTTGTAGATAACTACTAAATTCTATCAATGAAGTCTCTACATTTCCAGCTCTGAGTTTCAACTGCTAGGTCTCTGAACCAGACTCGTTGGCCATTTCCCAGAAAACCCAGTCCTGTTCTCTTCCCACAGCATATCTAGTCATACATCCTCAAAGTCGTGAACCCCGGGTGGGATGTTAGATGGGCAGATGTGGGAACTGAACTGGGTGTCTGAAGCCCCCAGGACCAAGCCAGATGCTCTTAGAAGAGAACTGAGGGCAGAGGGGAGCAAGAAGAGGAATCCTGCTCCACTCAGTTCTGAGACTGGGCTTCCAGGGTTAGAGAGGCTGGAGATCTAAAAACTGTAACTAATCTTCATTAGATTTTTTCATTTTTCAAACCCTGCTTGTATAGTACTCCTTTGAAACGAGCCTTGATATTTTCAAGCTTTATGGCTCCCAGACCTTTGTAAATTCCCAAATGTAGAAACGCTTCACTCTGTCTGAGTCACTGGTGATGGGAACAGTCAACAAGAACACACTAAGGTGGGCGGCCAATAGGTGCCTCTCTAGCCAAGTCATTAAGCCAACTTGGAGCACGTGACTTAGATTTCCTCCCAAGCACCAACACAATCGATTACATGCCCCGAATCTCTGGGATTGCTCCTGGATATTCAAACACAAGAACGCACAGGGACTAGCAAAATCCTGTTGGCCTATAAAACAGTGCTCAGAGCCTGTGGCTTACAGAAAGGAGCTATGAATAGAGATCTGGAGGCTACCTAATCTCAATTTTTAATTTTATTTTTCTCTTTCATTTGTAAAATGGCCTTGGTAATCTGATTCACTCCTTTTTATATGGTACTAATATCCTTTTTATCACTTTTCTTAGACTATTGGAGATACATGAGATGCGCTCAAATCTACCCACAAAGTACGTGTGTGTGTACATATATATGTGTGTGTGTGTATATATATATATATATATATATATATATATATATATATATGTTTTATATATATATTATATATATACTTATATATACACATACCAGTCATATAACTATATTGCATATATATATACATGTATAATTTATTTTCTACATATATAAGTAATTATACAACTATGAGAATCATAATTGCTCAGGAAACATGGATTAGAAGGATACAGAGGCACTTTATGGAGGTAAGGTTGAACTAGTCAGACGTAAAAGCTTTCTGTGACTTCTGATGAGTGGGACAAAGTCATTTGTTAACCAAAATTGCAAAGAGTACAGTTTTAAGAGACAAAGATGATATATGAGAAGGGAACACTTTTTTTAAGAAAATCTGCAACAGAAGAGAATAATTAAAAGGAGTGACTAAACATATTTTAGCTCTTGACTATATGAAATCGTGGCGTTTGAAGGAAGAACTAACTCTACAGCGTCATTAACTCCTTTCACATTTTAATTTTTAGTTTTAGTATCGCCAGTCTTCAATGCAGACGATTTCTTTCTTTCCAAGGATTTACTTTGTTAGCTTTCGTTTAATAACAGTTTTACATTCAACACCAACTGCAGTGCTGTCTTGTGTTCGGTGCAGGGTTATGCTACTGCAGTGATATAAAAATAGCAAAGGCAAAAAAAAAATTCACAGCAGACTAGAATAGCTTAAAAATTGAAGCTTTCAGATAAAGCTCTCTGAAATAATTATTATAGATACAACACCTGATTCTCTGCTGTAAAATAGTTCTTCATTATATAATATTGCAATTATCTCAGAGATTCGTATTTCTCCCTAGACTTATAAATTACCAAAGTAATACTCGGTCTTAGAAGAGTTCAAAATCCAAGCCGCATTGGCCTGCTGAGTCTGTTTACTCAATCTATTTTTATAACACTGCAGTAGCCAAATGCAACTTACCAAATACCTGCTCCCATATTCTGCACCGCATTGATTCAAGAGAGAAAATTCATGAGAGGAAAGCTACAAACTGTGCTTGTTTCTTATAAGTCAATCTACTCTATACTACTAAAGTCAAGGCCACAAGGATTGTTTCTTATAAGTCAATCTACTCTATACTACTAAAGTCAGGGCCACAAGGAATCCCTGAAACAGAGGCCAAAAGGATTTTAATTTTTTTCAATCTCTGTTCTGCCAGGTGAGACAGTTGTCTACTATCTACATATATAAAAGCCTAAGCGACCATCCAACCATTCGACTGTCTGACCAGTAGCTATGATGCGCACTTGACCACCAGGGGGCAGACGCTCAACGCAGGAGCTGCCAAGCTGCAGCTGCAGTTCTCGGGTGATGCACAAGGAACCAGAGAGGAGGGAGCCCGATTCCGGGGTGCGTCACCCAAATACTGCCCTCTCGCAATCTGGGACCCCCTCAGGGGATGTTGGAGAGCTGGTTTCAGCCCGATCCCTGCAGGCCAGGCCGAGGGACCCCATTGATGCACGAATCCGTGCACCAGGCCTCTAGTTACCTATATAAAATAATACAAGTTACTTTTCTCACTTTGCAAGTCTGAGTGTCTGTACTAATCCTCAGTAATTGTTAGGACACACAACCATGTTGGGACACACGTACCATCTCTACAGCAACCTACTACACAAACACATTACAGCTAAATTATTCAATAAAATAAATCCTTGTCCGTGAACATCTCTCATGCCAAAGAACAATGCCAAATCTAAGTCTCACTTTGTGAAACACTGCTAACAATTCAATGTACCCAAGTAAAATAAACTTGAGAATACTGACAGAATGGGACTTGCCAATTAAAAGTTGTTGCCATGGAAACAGGCTTTAATATGTGCTAAGAAAAATATGAACACATTATGCTTTCTCTTCAGTCATTTACATTTGAACATAAAATGTAAAAAACACAATTACAGAGAAGGGTGTAGCTCCCTAAGGAAGCATCGAACGCATTCTCTTGTTCGTGAAAAAATAAAAGTTCCTTTCTCAACCATAAATGAACGCATACTCTGTTTCCTTGAATTTTTCATGGATTATTTGACTAATATGTCACTTTCAGTGTATGGTGTGATTTCTTTTTCTAAAACTAAACTTTTTTTTCCCAAAGTACTCTATGAGATTTATATTTTCTGAAAGTCTTCAAACACTGTGTTCTTTGAAAAATAACTTTAAAAATATCTTTTGAACCACTCAAGGGGAAGATCGTTACAAAGGATCCTTTGACATTCTAAACACTCTAAATACCACATGTTAAAAAGTATTTTAAGTACATCATTGAATGTTCCTGACTGTTGACTCAAGGGATTAATATGAGTTAGACTCTAGCCAGATGACCATAACCAGCCACGGGATATAAAATAGTGAACCACTTTATCACTTTTATTACTGTTTTACTAACAGAGTCCATGACAAGAATTCTGGGCATAGTGCTATTAGTCTTCAGGTGGTGACCCACAATATAAATATTAATGTTTTGTAGAAATTCTATCATGCAGTTCCCAGATTGTACTCATTTCAACATCACTCCAAAAAGCAAGTGACGCATTTAATATTTGTCATTTGAAAGGATCGATCTATTATGATGTGACTTAATTCATTACATACATAAAAAAGTCATCCTATGACTGATGAAAATGTAAAAATTATTTATTCCTTCACCAGTTGAGGACAGAATTATCAATCATGGAAAAGGTGCTGAATGGAATACTTAAAAAATACACTAATATGTACACTACTGATTATCCAAAAATAATATAATTTATATAATTGAAATCCATGAAGATTTTAATTGATTATGCTCTAGATGAAAGAAAGTAATTGTTAGGAAGAGGATTTTTTTTTAATCACAGGAGATCACCTAAACTAAAACATTAAAAAGTATGTAAAAGGACCAGTCCTATAAATTCCCCTTTTTCTGCCATGAAAGGGGACTAGGGAATACCTTATTTATTTAAGGCAATAATGGCTTTTAAAAGACTTAACCTAAGAAAGACCTAAAAACAAAACAAAAAAAAATATTCTTGGGAAAAAAAGTATATATTTAAAAATACCTTACACGTTCATTTCTTTTCAAAACCTTACCCTATTTGTCTCTCAAACTGAAACAAAGATGCAAATCATACCTCAAAACCAAGTATGGCCAGCACAGTGCTTTCCTTCTGCAATTTCTACTAGAGACGTGGAACCTCTCTTGCATTACATAAAAAAGTACACATAATTCTGAAAATTAGGCCATGATTATTTGATCATCTTTTCAGGCCTAAAGGGTGAATAATAATTACCTAAATAAGTTCCGTGAGAACATGCCCACAGAAGAATCAAATTTGCGGGCAATACTCAGATAAATAACCGGCCAACAGGACCACAGCCTACCTAATGGTACAAAGTTTGGGATTCTGAACTCCTGGCAACGTTGGTTTATAAAATTTGGCACTTCCAAAGCAACACAATAGATTGTCTGATTTATTAAGCAAGATAAAACCGATTTAGATTTCAGGTGTTAAAGTCAAAGGCTGGAAAAGCAAACATCATATAAAGGCCACACCTGCTAGTGAAAGTTGAAAATGGCCCGCTTCCGTGCCCATCAGATTTGCTTCAACAACTCGCTCCCTGTCAGGCTGCCTGAGAGGGTGTTAAACGCTGTGACTGTAATCTGTTGGTTTCGGAGTTTCTTTTTCTATGACATTTTGTTCATAGAGTATTGTCACGACATCTTATGGCTTTTACACTGACAATACAATGTGATTTTTTTTTTAAAGGTAACTTCTAAATATCAAACTGAATTTAGTTTGGATGCTTTTCAGACTAAAAACATTTCATTCTCCATTATTTTTCCATGACTCTTTAGCAAGGCAAAAACCTGGGAACAACACTCTTTGGGGATAAAGGATCATTTAATATATATGAAAAGGACTTTTAAAAAGTTTTAAATATACCCTGACATATGGATTGAAAGTATAATGATTGGTAGCTACTCTCCTAAGAAGTATTTCCTCCTGGCAGAGTTTGCCGTAGCTTATCTCCACCTACCACCACCCCCTCTAAGGGTAACTTTTCCTAAAATAAAGCATTATAAACTTCTGTTGTACACTAGGCATATGGAGGTCTGTAATAATTCAAAGACAAATTATTTAAATTTTATGTTTTGAAAAGTGAGATGACAATGTTTGTCACTTTGTTAAGTAACTAACAGAGGTTGCTAAGTCAAATTCTCATTTAATCTAAACAAATAATAAATCCAGTAAGTAGTAAGTCTAAAACCCACTTTGATGGTATAGATTTACTTACTGATCTCCTTCAGTGTCCATAACAGACAAAGGGAATCTGAGGTGAGCAAAGATGGAATCACTAATTCTCTCAGTCACAGCTTAAGGGACAATCTCCAGATCATCATCTTTGTTAGTTGTTGTTTGTCCAACATGACGGACATCGTTTTCAAGGTAGAAGGACCCTGAGATATATCATGATACATCTACATGCCAAAAAGTGTTGCCCAGCTGACGAGGCTCAGTGGTTGAGCGTTGACCTATGAACCAAGAGGTCACGGTTCGATTCCTGGTCAGGGCACATGCCTGGGTTGTGGGCTCAATCTCCAAGTTTGGGGTGTGCAGGAGGCAGCTGATCAATGATGCTCTCTCATCATTAATGTTTCCATCTCTTTCTCCCTCTTCCTTCCTCTCTGAAATCAATAAAAATAAAAATAAAAATAATTTAAAAATAAGTGTTCATCTCTGAGCCTTGGCATCAATACCACGCAGCATGGCCCAGAGGACCCCTCCAAAAACAACCCGAGAGCTGTCACTTGGGAATGAGCTCCATGACAGCCGTCCCACAGGGATAACAGACCTTTGTTGATCTCCTCACAATGGACCCTTCACACAGCTCATCTAATCTGATGTATTCTCTATTCATGAGACAGGATTGCTCTATCACCAACATTTGCAGATCTTTACTATTTTCAGAAGACTTTCTGGCTCTGCCTGGGCATATAAACAGCTGTTACGCTGTGGAGGGCCATGGGCACCTGTATGCTATGGACTCATTCTCCAGAAACCACCCCCATGGGATGGGCATAAACTACTGGCCTTGGAAACGCCCCGGTGGGACTGTGAACTCCTCTAGGGGTTCTGCGAGCTCTGTAAGCATCCCCGGGGTAAGTGGGAACACCAAGCTCCAGCCGTGGGAGTAGTTGTTATAGACCCAGAAAGTGGGGTTCATTTCAGCACCCCAAAGCAAGTCAACCTGCACGGACTCAGCCTCTGCAAGCAATCTGACAGAGAGGCTGTCAGTGGGTAACAGATTTTAGAGAAATTTTGGTAGAAACTTGAATCAAAACAAAACTCTGACACTGACACTGCCTTTCCGGAGAGCCGTGTCGTGGGCCCCGGCGCCCTGGAGCCCTGACATGGGATTAAACAGGTCCTCCCTTCCCCAGGCTGTGAGACTGGAGAGAAGGCCCCCCCTACCTCTCAGGTGAGAGCCACTCCTTCAAAGAGGTTATGGGGAGATTCGATAATATGTGGAAACACCCTGATATGTAAGGGATGATATACAAAATAAAGTAGGTAACAGAGCTGAGACTGATACAGCAAACACACACACACACACACACACACACACATAAAAAACAAACAAAATGAAGTTGTAGAAAATGTCAAAATAACAAAAACTGAGTTTGAAAGGTAAGAAAAACAAGAGCGAGATAGCCCCCACTCAGTGTAATAAGAGATATAACAGAACACCGATCCAACTCTCTTCTGCCCTTGAGGACAAATACCTGGTATCTTCAAACTAAAAATATTAAAGGCATACTACACTCTGCATAACTGTCTGGGCTTCCTATCCAGTGGCATTCATGGACCAAAGTAATAGAAGTACTATAAAAATAATAGAGTCTCTAGGAAAAGCTTTCCCATTTATTTGGGATTTTCAGTTTTATTTTGCCTTGCACACTTCAAATTACCTGGAGCTGTAGGGAAGGGGCAGGAAAGTCTTATTTCCATCATCCCTCAAGTTCTCACCAACACAATGCATGGCTTCTCCAGCTTTTGTCCCTTCTTAAAAGTGTTATGTGACCCAGTGTATCATGGCAAGAGACCGGGATTCTATTACAGATTCATAATGTACTCTTACATTTCTGATTTTACATTGTAATTGTAGGGGAAAGAAAGGTTTCCTTTCCTTAATAAACCATTGTCTGAGTGGCAAGACAAACAGGGTAAGAGTGGGCAGCTAGATTTCCATTTGGCTCTTTCTACTGCCAAGTGGGTTCAAAGGCAAACTATTTCATACTTAAATTTGCTTACTTGATTAAACATTACCACCTCTGCTTACTAAACCAGTCTAAATATAGCAGCCTTGGCTACTTGGTTACACTGAGGTTGTTTGTAAATCAATTGAGACATACAGCAAGCATCTAATATGTCCCTAACCTCAAAAAAATATGACCCCTGCACTGAAGGAGGTTAGGGTAACAAAAGAGCAGTTGGGAAACAAAGTAATAAGTCAAACAATTATTTGCCATCAAATAGCTAACACCTTTAAACTCACTGTCTGGGTTGATTCTTTTGAAATGAAATTAAGCATTTTAGAGAAAAACAAACTTTGGTCTTTTTGCACCCTGCTGATACAAAGCTAAACTAGACAGCATTTTTTTAATCAGAGACACAAAACACACCCTCCATAGAATCACATTTGGAAATTAATATATGCGAATGAAAAGAATAATTATTTACATATTAAATTAAGACCAATTTTCATAGAAATATGAATGTGGAAAAGTGAAATAAAATTAAATTTTGCTAACTAGTGACTATAATCATCACCCAAATGAATTTTGTGATAGATTTTTCAGTAATGTATTTCCAAAATATATTTTCCTATTATAATAATTCAATAAGTATGCAATCATAACTATTCATCTTTTTAATGTATTAAATTTTATAATATTCAAACTGTAAACAGTATTTTTTAAAAGAAAGCAGTATGCATTTATTTTATAGGTAGAGTTCGTTTTTATTTTTATTTTCTAGCATGTAAGAGTATATACTAATTCAGTATGCCCTGGGCTTTTTCTACAATCTGCCTAAAGAATATAGACATAGTTCTATCAAGCAAACCTATAAACTTCTGCAACCTTCACATATACCCACATGTGCACACATCCCCAAATCCAGATGTGTTCTTTCAATTAAGGCTTTGTTTCAAATAAGTCCGACTATGGGCCGAGTATAGAGCTGCCTTTTATGTAAATGTAATATAAAAATAAAACTTGTTATAATGAAAGCACCTATGATCAAATCTTAGTTTGAGAAAAGACGTATGATTTTTGCATGTGGGGTCTGTCTAAAAACAGGGAAGTATTTTCTGACATGAAGCCAGTTTATTCATCTGACCCCCGCCCCTGTTTTATTTACTGTGTCCTTCACAAACGGTATGTTATAAAAACTTGCTATTATAAGAAAAAAAAACTTAATTTGGAATGGGCTTATGAATATTTTGATTAATTAATCTTCCTGCGTAATGCCAAACAAAGCATATTCAGGGGGACAAAATAATAACTCAGTGCTTAAAGAAATATGCAGGGGAATATATACATATTTGAAGTACATAAATACTCCTAAGTGATTTAAAAATGAACCTAATACAGGAAAATGTGTAAAAGCTATATTAAATAGAGCACTGAAAAATGTAGTAATTCCTATATGAAGGGTTAAATATAACATATTAGAGTAATAGAAATATTTATTCAAATTTATAATACTCTGGATATATTTAGCCACGGCTTGTGGGGGGGGGGGCAGGATGATGAGGCAAAAGCTATAAAACCCATTTCAAACCTCT
Organism: Plecotus auritus; assembly: GCF_963455305.1. Taxonomy (NCBI): domain Eukaryota; kingdom Metazoa; phylum Chordata; class Mammalia; order Chiroptera; family Vespertilionidae; genus Plecotus; species Plecotus auritus. Next base: position 210,461,659 of record NC_137771.1, read on the forward strand.
TTAGGAACTTATATCTAGCCATCAATTAATAATTTGAAAGATCTCTCATCCCTGTTCCTGTTGCCTTTTCATTCCCCTTATCTCCTCATTTTCTCTCCTTTCTATTGGGGTTCAGCATCAATTAGACCTGAAGATAAACTCTGTGTTTAGATGCAAGGAAAGAGTCTAATTTGAGCAATCTGAAAGATAAAGATAGTGTCAGATTCTCCAATTATCCCACTTCCTTTTTTCCTCTCACCATTTCAGGCACTGTATTTTAGGTATTCAAGGACCAGTGTGTTCTACAACTGTTAATGTTGGATTTGGTGGGCACTCCCTATTTTTATACTTTATGATGCATTGTTCAAACTTCAAATCTGTAACCAAAGGAAACTTCTCAAACACAGAGAAATAGTAAGTGATGAACAGTGAAGGAAAATATTTTTATCTCAAGGTTACGCAACCTGAAATGTACTATGAAACAATGGCATACAAATCTTCATACCCAAAAATCTTTAAGAGCTCTTTGTGGGTTAGCATTAATATTAACTCATCCAGGCTGAGAATAGCAGTCTGTGATTTTAAGTTCTGCTTCAGTTTTAGAAATTATACCTGTTTTGAAGGTCTTTAACTGCCTTAGAGGGTAAGCATATAATGTCATTAGTCTCAGTCCATCTCAAGGAAATTAGAGTCCTGAGCCAATTCACATGGAGCAGACAAAGGGTACTTTAACTCTTAACCCATTTCATCTAAACCTCTGACCAAAAACAAACAAACAAACAAACACAAATAAAACAAACTGAAAACACAAAAACAATAAAAACTAAACAAAAAACAAACAACCCTAGTGTAACCTCCTGCTTCTTCACCACTTACTTGTAGCAATTACTAAAATGTCATTTAGAAAATCTGTGTCCCAATAAATATAATAAAGACAATTCTAAGCAATTTGGAAGGGTCCCAGGAAAATAAACTACATCTTGCCAAAAAATAGAAAGTGCAATCAAAACAAATAGTTTGAGAGAAAAATCTGAAATAATTTTAATATTTAAGGCTCCAAAAAAGTTACTGTGCATCCACAGGTGGATTCTATTGCATAGGAGAATGCTTTAATTACCCAATATCAATGACCACTGGTTGGCAAAGGATCACATTCTTTCATAAAATTTTTCAGAAATAACCCTATTCGCAGTTTAGCAGGTACAGGAATTCCTACTTCAGTGTACATTCTGTGAATTTGCTAAGTAGTCTTCAACAGAAAAATTCAAGGTTAATTAACAGAAGTGTCAGTGGTAACCTCTTGTAAAACAAGTCTTTATATTTAATTGCCCTTGTTTCCAACCTAGTTTTAAGTTATTCAGTAAATGTTAAATATACAGGATAATCATATTATAAATCAAAATATAGTTGCTAAAATAGTTTGTCTACTACAAACGTACTTCAATAATATAGTATATTAGGAAGGGTTTCTTGATAATATTGGGAATATAAAAAGTTTTTGTCTTTTTCAAAGAGAAAATATTTATAGGAAAAAGCAATGATACAGGTATATTTAAAATGGTTTTGCACAAAGTTGTTTAGCAATTAAATAAATAGCATGTAGGGAATACACTATTAAACATTTAAATGATTTCATAGTAGCAAAATGTGAGTTTAGCTAACCTAAAACCAAACAAAACTAATAAATATTATACAAGCAAGTGTACTACTATATCTCATTTGCATAGCAAGAATAAATGGAAAAGTCTTAATTCTCTGTCCTTGTGCCCAGAATATGACAGCTGTACATTTTATCAAACAATAAATTAACCAATGTAACAACAGTTCTCATTGTAAAAGAAATTAGGGCCATGTAGAATATAGTTAGTTTACTCAATGTTAAAGAATTCTAAGTAAATAAGTGCCAAAGATTTTATTATGAATGTGATTTCCAAATATATTGAGGTGTCTCACAGCATAGGTTTAATTCCATCACTAATTTGTCATTGGACACATAATGACAACTAACATTAATTGTTATGTAACACGTGCTAAGCAAGTGCTTCATATGTATTTGCTTATTTAAAACCTTACAATCCTTTTGGTAGGCACTATTATTACCCCCAAAGAAAGGATAATGTAACTGAAACAGAAACAGGTTAAGTAATTGGCTAACAGTCATATGGCTGATAAGCTCAAGTGCCAAGTTTGAACTTCGTAACTTGGGCTCTATAACCACTCTACCAGCCCCAGCTATAGTGTCTCTTCTCTACTATCTAGAGCAGGGGTCCTCAAACTTTTTAAACAGGGGGCCAGTTCACTGTCCCTCAGACCGTTGGAGGGCCGGACTATAGTTTAAAAAAAAAAAACTATGAACAAATTCCTATGCACACTGCGGGCTCGGGACTAGTCGGCTGCTAAGCAGGACAGGCAGCGGCACCCGGCGGGCCAGATAAATGACCTCGGCGGGCCGCATGTGGCCCGTGGGCCATAGTTTGAGGACGCCTGATCTAGAGCAGTAATTTTCAACCAATATGCCAACATGCAATAAACATGCAATATCTGATTATTTAGACAGGGGCACTGACCTCTATTCCCTTATATTGCCAACAAATGACAACAACCAACACAATAGCTATCTGGTGTGGATGAATAAAAATTATACCTATTTTTTGTCATGTGGGCCACAGAATTTTAGCAATTAGTTTATGTGTGTCATGAGATGAAAAAGGTTGAAAATTTTTGATCTGGAGGTTTGGGTCCCTGGAGATGGTTTAGTAGGAACACAGTTTCAAATCAACCCAGATTCAAAGGCCCACATAAGAACAAGGACCCAACCAATTTAATGAGAACAGCATCATCCCCAAGCATAATTCTATTAAAATTGCAAAATGTCATCTTAACCAAAAGGAAGACTTTTGAAGAAAGGTACAACTCTTAACCATTAGGAACAGCTTCCTACTCACAACGAAAATCTTTCAGCTACTTGGAACAGACTCACTGTTGTTGCTGAATTCTCCTGACTGCCATGGTTTTGGGGTTTTGTAATGAAAGGAACAGGAAGTTGGCCTGTGAGTCACCAACCACCACCCCAACTCCAGATCTCATTTTGAGTCAAGGGAAAAGGGACGACCAGGGAAACGAGGAAGTGAGGAAAAGGGAAACAGACCAGGAGGAGATGGGGAAGGAGTCAGCGTGCAGACCCGCAGGTGGAGCGGCAGAATCCCGGTTCCCCAAGAAGACAAAGGGCTTGCAGCCCTCAGAGCAGCTGCCAAGACACGGATTTGGGACAAATGATAGGATTCTTCTGCATCTTTCACAACCAGCTCTTGTTCCTAAAAACACCCTGTTTGCCAACAAAGTGTTATTTCAGATTCCTTGGGCACTGGCTCCCCTCTCAGCTAGATCTAATATATGACCGTCTACGTTAACAGTTTGACGAATGGAAAGTTTCCAACAACTATTAGTCAGCAAAGTCTTCCCCGCCATTAACATTTCATCCTGCTTCTGAAACAGCTTCCTGTCTCAGGTATGAGCCACAAATAACAAGGGCGAGTTCAAAGGATCCCCTCCCATCTCAGAGACTCTGACTATGAAGGCAGAACTACTTCACAGTGTGAAACAAAGACTGAAAACAGAAAAACAACGAAAGTGCAGCTCCATTTCTATTCCTTCATGACAGTCTGTGAGACTGTTTCCTAAGACATCTGAGTCACGTATGTGTATATATCCGAACGATTTAACAGAATAGAGTCGTAAGAAAAAAACCCTACATTTTTACATTTTTAAAATGTTTTAGTCATTAGTTTAAAAATTGTTTTTGAAATTGTATCAACTTCCTTTTGAAAATATAATCCCATATTGTACTTCAGACTCTTGATTTATGAGTGTATTGATATGTCCTGTAGCAGGAATATGAAAATAAATAGAAATTCCTCCTGGAAACAAAGGACTAATATCTAAAACCTGAATCTGCTGAAGTCTAAAGGGAAATAAATATGGCTTACGTTGCATTGCAAATGCTTCTTAAGTTATACGACCTTATTAACCAGTTGGAAAACAATCCTGTTCAGGATTCAAGAGATGTACGGAAATTTAAGTAACAGGTCTCTATTAGGATAATTATTATTTTCCCAAATTCATTACTCAGGATGTTATCAACATTTGTATGCATAATTCAGCAGTAATCAGTGGTGTTTATCTCGACTAACTGATCCTCTACAGACTGCAGTGCATTTATGATTTCAATGACATTAATCTTCAATTCTCTACACTGCATTGTGAGAAGAGCTACACACACGTTGCCAAGAGGAGCCTTTCAGCGCCCATGCTTTTGCTAGAGGGAAACACAATTTTTTGGAGCAAACCCATCTTTATTCACCATAGAAAACAACTATTCTCAAAAGGAGCTAAGAACCTCAACGGCTTCTGATGCACATGTGTAAAAAGGTATCTTCTTTGTCATCATATAAGTAAGACATAAGAATAATAGACACATTCCAATAAATAGCATGATAAAGTCAATTCTTCCCTGTCCATGGGAAACATCGTTACTCCCCCTTTACAAGTCCTCGTCTGACCCAGAAGCACACAAAGAAGCTGTGGGTGGTGGGCACACGGGGGGACAATGTGCATTGTTAACAGTCCCACATCCCTGAAGCCCTTCTCTACTTTCCCAATGATTATTCCATGTGCAGGTCCACACTGAACACTTTATTCTTATTAGGTCAATGTGATCTAGATTTTCTTCCACCAATCACAAAGCCAGGTCACTTTCCCGCAATCGCATCCTGCCCATTTACAGCCTGCTTCCTTTGACTCCAAGTTCACACCCTGGTTTGAATGGCCAAGGCCCGTAAGGGAAATGCCAGGGCTTATCTGTCAGTTCCGTGGGTTTAAGCCACTGGAGTGTAGCTACTTAATAATTTACACTAAGCCGGGAAGTGGCCACGCGCAGTGCCGCTGGGAGACAGTGGTGGCTGACACCGATGACATGGAGTGGGACAGATGGTTTCCGGCCGAAGATGCCTCAGAGCATTTTGCTTGCATGGGGCCACTGCACTTGCCCATTATCCAGCAAATAAAAATGGTCCTTCTCTAGCCAACGCCCTCCTCTTGAAATGTAAACAAAGTGCATGTATAAATGTCTTTTGTTAGAATTGTAAAAATTGGATAATTTTCAAATAAGAAATCACTGTACCTAGCAAATTTAAAAATAAGAAGTGATGTTATCAGTGCTTTTTCTACAGCTGGAATACTCTTCTCTTCTAATTTATAGTTATTTTTTTATGTAAATGTTTCTAAAGAAGAAAAGATAAAGGACATCCTCATTTTTAAAGCAGTCTTGGTATGTACAAGATGCACATTAAAGTATTCATACAAGAAATTATATGGCATCTAGGATTTGCTTTAAAATACAATCCCATCGTCCAACCCACCCACCCCCGCAAGAAAAAAGTGGGAAGACAGAAGCAACATGCTTAACAAATATTAAAAATCTTGACATAGGATCATGCTATATTATACTACCCTCTCCATTTCTGTATACACTGAGTGGCCAGATTATTATGATCTCTGAACGCATAATAATCTGGCCACTCAGTATATATCCTATATAATAAAAGGCTAATATGCAAATTGTCCCCTTGACCAGGAGTTTGACCAGCAGGCAGGCCGGCCAACTGCCCATGTTCCCTCCCCCTGGCCAGGCTGGCCGGACCCCACCCATGCACGAATTCATGCACCAGGCCAGATTATTATGTGTTCAGAGATCATAATAATCTGGCCACTCAGTGTATGTTTGAAAATCTTCCTTTAAAAAATTATTTAGTAATAGATAATCATGGAGATCTACATGAAATCACTTCTTTCCCTAAATTAACTGAATCACTGAAGAGAGTCAAATATAAACTCTGTCTAATATATTTTCTTTTAAAATTAAAGCTTTAATGACTTTAAATAAATATATAACACATCCTCAATTTTGCTATGAAATATGAACACTATCATTTTAGTCTATCTCTACTATATCAAACTAGTAACGTCTAATATTCTGCAAACTATTCCTTGACTGCTAATTAAGGGTAAACGAGATGGTGTCTAAAGAAAATCTGTCTTAATTCACCATCCCAAATAACTGATTAGCCAGCAATGATTTTGATGTCCTTCGTTTTCATCACAAATAGTAAAACAGAAAAGGATGACTACGATGTTCCAAAAGCTGCTCACCTTCCTACTTGGCTGCAATATGTGTTTCTTCATTCTGCCTACGTGTTTAAATTTCAGTCTTGCACCTGTCATAATCTATCCTCTCAAAGCATCAGATTGCTCCATTTCCAAAATAAAACAATAAACTGAGAGATTCCTTCATTAATCTTCCAACACGGACCACTTAAAAGTAAGTGAGGCATTATAGCTTAATTCAGTTAAATTTTCCATAGCATCTACATTCAAATGGAAATGTATCTGCCAGCTTATTAGGTGCTGAGGATATTACATTATGCCTTGCAGAGTGCAGCAGGATGACTCACACAGCAAAAGAGAAAGAGAAATGGATTGAAATGGAATAAAATTAAGCACTATAAAAATCAACTGGTAAAAATAACACGTGATAAAGATGTCTACTTTCTCTAAAAATCATGTCTTGAAACCAGATATATCTTGGTCTTTCAGACCAAAATAAGACACTTTGGATGGTAATTAAATTCAAGGTTGGAAAGCTGTTACTCAATATTCAAAGAGCAGCAAACCCTCTGGCTTGGATTACAAACCTGGTTGTCAGCTTCTTAGCTCCACTGTGATCCTGAGACTACTCTTCCTTTGTTTCCATTTCGAGTTTGCAGTTAATAAATTGTGGAGTCTTAGCGTTGGAAGAGAATTTAGAAATAGTGTGGCGAACCACCTAATTTTGCAGATAAAGAAATGAAGGTTCATGGACTGTCAGACTTTCCTCCCTTCTAGGTTGTAGCAAATTCAGCATCCTTTGGCAGGTTTGCCTTGACACAGGCTGCCTTGTTTATGCTTTTGAAAGATCCCTTTATATCTTTGAGTCCAAACATTTATCTCCCTCCCTCATTCCCACCCATATATACACACTCACATAAATCATAATATATAATATATAATCAATATATAGATCAGAGATATCTTCCCCTTTAAAGATGATAGAAAATCTCAGAAGAAACGAGTCCCTGAAAACTACATTGGAATTCCAAGTGGGGCAGTGGCGGGGGGGGGGGGGGGGGGGGAGGGCGGGCAGAACCAGCATAAACTTCCAGCCTTTTGGAAGATGTTTAACAGAATTGTGTAATTAAAATAATGTAGCTCTGTTATAGCAACCTCAAAGCTATCCCAGTCACCCCCCAAAAGTACTTAAGACAAAGGAAAATTAGCAAACACGTCTTAATTCTACTTGCAGAAGCGACATTTTTTTTTTGAAAAACAAAACAATAACCCCAAAAAGCTGCTTAACATCAGCAACCTAACCATTGCATCTTTTGAGCAATTTATCTATTAATTAGGGACGATGAACTGTGCTTAATGGCTCAATTACATTCACCCAATGTCAGATAACAAAATTTGAAAAAGAAAGACTATCAGACTTCCGAGAGAGAATGAATGATGACAATATTAATACATGAGTTGTTCTGCCTTGCAGTGCCACAACTTGGAAATAGTAAACATTCAATCATTTTATCTCTCTGCAAAGAGAAAAGTCACACAATAAATTTTCACTTAGCTAACTAAGTAACAAAAGGGACTAAACATGATAAAAGTTATCTGAAAATTGGCTTAGGCCACATATCCATTTTACTTTCAAAATTTACAGTCTGCTAACCAAGAGAGTTTTGGATTACTCTTTAAGAAATTCGTCTCAATATATAGTTACAGATGGCAAATTTACTAAAGATATGACATGCGTATGTTTCGAACTCTAGCATAAGGAAATGCTTTCTAAATAAACCACCTGCAACCATCCTTAGGTTTGGTGATACACAGATTTAGTGACTTAGATCATCGGAAGAGCTTCCCCAAAGAGAGGTCAGTTACACAAGGCTGAGCTCATTGTGATGGAAGACAGCTCAGCATTCAGGCAAAGCGGTCCATTTCCACGGAGCTCCCATCACATTTGTAACCAGGGTCCTAACACGGATTGCCCTGGATCTTCAGTTATGCCAAGAAAACGACAGAAGTCACAAAATGAATTGGATTCCTTTTCACCCCTGTAATAATAGATCTACTCTCTACTCTGTTGTAATCTCTCTCCTTGTGTCTGACTTTTTTTCCAGGTTGGAGGCTTCCTCGTTTAAAATATTTTATGAGAAGCTAAGTTCCATTGGCAGAACTGGATTTAGAAAATAGTCTCAAGTTATAAATGTGTTCTAAACACAATGTTTTTGAAGACATTGAGATTTTTACTTCCAGATTAAATCTGTTTACTAAGAGGTCAATTTGGGCCATATAGTGCAGTTAAAGATTTTGTTTTATAATTCAGAGACCATATCTGATTAATGTAACATAGGTTCCCACTGCCACATCGGTTCTGACTGGAGGTGGATGTCTGGAGTGATGGCAGGTATGTCATGAATGTATCCTTCCTGACCTCCACCATGCTGCACATATGCTGGCCATGTCAAAGCAGGCAGTGTTCAACTCGATCACAAAGGGGACATTGTCTCCTTGCAAGTGATCTCTTGCTGAGATAACACAAACACAGAGTTAATGCAAGTCTCACTATAGCTACTATTGTGCACAGATGTCACTCGTCTTAAGGAATTTTAAATATAAAAGATGCAGCCACTGCCACACAAAGATAGTATTATACTCTCTATCAATTACATAATTTACGTGATCAAATTAGAGAAAGAAGGAAATCTATTCCGGAAGTTGTGCATGAAAAAATATGGACATCTTGAATTTATAATATATTGTGGGAACAAAAAAAAAATTCTTCTGACAGATATTCTCTTTATGGAAAAGTTTTGATGGAACATGGCTACTGCAACAACTCACAGATTATGTTCCCTGGGTCCATCAGCTACGTGGTGGATAAATCTCATGCTTCAATGTGAATGAGGAAAAAACATGAAAAGAAAATGAGATGCGAAGGCGATCTGATGAAGACTGTTATCTCAGGTAGGGCAGGGACTGACATACCATGGTTTCTTCATTACAAAGCCCCTGGTATATTGTAGTCCTTTTATTCAGTAAAGGAAGGGTAACATTTAGGCTCAACCTCTGGTTCTGATATTGACCAACTCTATGACCTGTATTTAAGTACTTAATTCTTAGTTTCCTCACCTGTAAAACAGGACTACCCATACTTGCCTCAGTGGGCTGTTTTACAGAATGAATGAAATCATGCAGTTGTGAACACCTAGCTTGGTACCACAACGCCTGGCAGAGAGTTGGTGCTCAGTAAAAGCTTATTGGGGAAAAATGCTAGAATCGTTTAATATTGAGCTGAGACAAATTAATTTCAGTGGGTTATTTCTTTATCTATCACCTTCATCCTCCTCCTCTTGGAAAATTATTGGTCTTCTATGAATCTAGCTAGAAAAATTCTAATGCCTCTATTCAACTTAATGACGGTAGCATATCTCTTCTAAATACCTGAACACCCTATACCATGGTATCTTGTGGCTCAGTCTATAAACTTGACATTAGAATAAAGATTAGGCTCTTGATGTGTAGGGTACATATATAACCCCATAACAACTTAAATTTGTATCTCTCAATGTTATTTTCAGATACTAGTAATAACATTTAAAAAGTGGAAAAATATTAAATTTGTATATAAAAATAAAACTCTAAAACAATGCATAAGTTCAATATTATAAACCATAACTAAAAAAGGACCAACTTGGTTTTGTTCTCGCAGCTTTAATCCTAATGCTACTATTATTATGTAAAAATATACACTATGTTATGGAACTTCATCCATTTAATTTGATATACATTTTTGTGATTCCGTTTTCTTTATACATTCATTTTGAAAATATGAAAATCTCACATATATATTAAATTAGTTCCACAGATATTTCAGATTTACTCATCCTATGAAATATTCTCTGAATTTGAGCACTTGGCAAAAAAAAACAACACAACATTATATCTACATCTTTGTCTATAATTATATAAATATAGATACATATGTGAGAAATGAATAAATGCAATTAGCCCATGAGCAGGTTAACTAAACTACTTTTTTGTTTGTTTCATTTTAACCCTTCCATATCTACATCTATGACTCTGAAGCAGGGGCAGTTCTGCCCACCATGGGACACCTGGCAGCATCTGGAGACGAGTTTGATGGTCAGACCTAAAGGCTGAAGGGAAACTGCTGGTGGGTAGAGGCCGGGGTGCTTCTAAGCATCCTGCAATCCCAGGACAGTACGCAAGCATATAAGCATAACCAATGGATAAAAGACACTGGGGTGGGGGGGTGGGCAGGTAAAGGCAGGTACTGGGGGGAAGGGGAGGCTGGGGGGAGGTCAATGGGGGAAAAAAGAGACATATGTACTACTATTTGTAATACTTCAAACAATTAAAAAAATTAAAAAAAAAGAAATGGTGTAAGGATGCAGGACAGTTAGTTATTGCATATTTTCTCTACGTGACATCTTCATTTATTAAGTAAACGATGTTATTTGTCAATAATTTTAACTCACACGGCCCGCTTTCCTCTTTTTTGTTGTATCAGACTGTTCTTGGTGTTTTTCATGAGAAAAGCTAATGTAAATCTAACAAACGAACAGAAAAAGAATACTTTTAATTTTCAAAAAAAAAAATCCGCACAGGGGTGGTGAGGGCCTGGGGCAGGAGTGGGGGCGTGGGCTGGAAGGATCCATGGGGGAAAAAGGGGAGATGTAATACTTTCAACAATAAAGATTTTTTAAAAAAATAAAAAAATAGTTCTCAGGTCCAAGATGGCAACAGGACAAAGGAGAAACCCTGGCCCACGTGAAAGTCTGTCTCATAACATGTCCTTCAGGAAGCAAGCTGATAGGCGCATTTGTGGCATTGACTTTAAAGCAAGCACGATGCGACCTGCACGTCTCTAGGAGTTTAAAACAAACACAGTGGGATATGTTGAACTCAGAAGGCCAGGTCAGTTTCTGCAGTCTCTCTCACAGACTTTAAACATCCGCAGCAGTGACCCCTGCCAGTGCTACCTCAGACTCACCCCCAGGCCCTTGGATCCTGCAGAGCAGCCCCACGGCACTGCAGTGAGCACAGAGACCAGGAATGCGAGCAATGGGAGCTCTGTCAGAGCTGCTGCAATCTGCAAGTCAATCAGGCCTAATTGGCCCAATAAACAAAAACACTGCATCAATTATAAAATCTCCAGAATCACTGTCAGGTTTTCATTGATTAATTCCCGTTCACTTACTCAGCAGAAAGGGTTCTGCAGCAAGAAATAAAATATTTAAAATGACACCCAGTCCCCTGCAGAACCAGGTGTGTCTAATAATAGCTACCCCTCCTTTCCAATTTGTGTCTTCCCCCCGCCCCGCCCCCCGCAGCAATATTAACTGCAGGGACTACTAACTCCTTGCTGTGAGCAATACATTAAAAAAAAAAAAAAATACATGTCAGTTATCTTAAAATGTCTGAAAGAAAATAAAATTTGTTTTTGGGTAAGAGACATGGGTTGAGGTAACAATAATTTGATTAATTTACTACATGCACAGTAATTACCTAACCCTGCCATTGAATCCCTTGTATTCTTTTAGTCCTAGTCGAGCAATACTTAGTCTGCTAAATTAAAAACATTAGGCTCTGTCCTGTTCACAATGTCTTCCAGGGTAAGTTTACTAAAATACCAATCAGATATCTACCCCTGTCCCACCTGAATCATTCAATGGTTTCCCGTGGCTTTCAGGGAAAGCTTCAACCCTTGAGTTGAACTCAGAAAGCCCCTCATCGCTTGGGCCTTCACCTCCAGCCCTGTGTGTTCCCTTTTCTCCCAAATGCCCCTTGGCAACTGCCACTGCAGCTACATCAAACTGCTGGCAGGTCCTGGATCACCCCACACTTCTTGCATGCTCCTTTGACTTGAAATATGCTGATGCTTCGGTCTCAAATGTGCTTTTCCTCTTTGTATCTGCCTAATTTACTCCTTATCCTTATCCTTCAAATTCCTACCCACGCATCACTCTGAAAGTCTGGCCTGCCCTCCTCTCCTGAGTGTCCTTAGCACCCTGGGGACCTCCATCAACGAGCATATTCCACGGTATTCGCTGACTGCCTCTCTCCTGTGTGCGAAGGAACTTATTTCGGTTGTTTGAAATCAGTCCTGGTGTTAGTATTTCTACCACTGATCAGCAAACATAATAAATCAAGATGATTCTTTTTCCCTCTCAGAGAGCTGTTTGTTCAACATTTATCAGCTAGACGCGACCCTTTAATACAGTTCCTCATGTTGTGGTGACCCCCAACCATAAAATTAATGAATCATAATGTAAATATCTGTTGTTTTCCGATGGTCTTAGCTCTAGAGCAGCGGTTCTCAACCTGTGGGACCCACAGGTTGAGAACCGCTAGCAGGGTCGCCTAAGACAGTGGTTGGCAAACCGTGGCTCGTGAGCCACATGCGGCTCTTTGGCCCCTTGAGTGTGGCTCTTCCACAAAATACCACGGCCTGGGCGAGTCTATTTTGAAGAAGTGGTGTTAGAAGAAGTTTAAAAAATTTGGCTCTCAAACGAAATTTAAATCGTTGTACTGTTGATATTTGGCTCTGTTGACTAATGAGTTTGCCGACCACTGGCCTAAGATCATTGGAAAACACAGATATTTACATTACAATTCATTAACAGTAGCAAAATTACAGTTATGAAGTAGCAACGAAAATAATTTTATGGTTGGGGGTCACCACAACATGAGGAACTGTATTAAAGGGTCGCGGCATTAGAAAGGTTGAGAACCACTGAGCTAGACAGTCAGAAACCAGTTACACATCTCATGATAAATATTAACTGAAAATTGTGACTGAACAATATTTTAAATAAAAGGTGCATGAGACACGAAGAAAATTTTGGAATTTAGGCCAGAAATCTCTTAGCAAGCAAATCAGTTTGGATTCCATTTGTAAATCAAGTATCTGGAACTTTTGATGTCATTTGTCCTGCCCAAGTGACTAGGAGGTGAAAATATGTATACCTCCTGCTAATGTCAGCCAAGAAGTAAGCAAAAACCATTTTTTTGCTATACATGCAGTTGATGTCAAATGACAGAACAGGTGGACATGTTTAAATTGTGTTATTCTGGGGGTATAAGGTTTTACACCCCAGGAGAATAGTCTTTGTTCATAAATACTAAATGCAGGTTTTAAAGAGTCAAGCTGTCTTCCCTTCAGGGGAAATTAACTAATACAAGATATTAGTTAATGTACTTTTAAGCAACTGATATCTTTCTATAACGTATGTATGCATTAGTTTAAGAACCAGATGATATAATTCAGAAGTTAACCCACGTAAAATGCTGTATTCCTTTGATGGAAGGGATAGCTGAACCAGTGCTTTCTTATGCAACCCATAATCAGAAAAGACTCGAAATATGTTCTATCAGTATGAATAAAAGAAAAAAGCAATGCCATCACTTAGACAGCTCAATTCATTCTCTTCATTCCTAAGAGCAAAGGAAAGATACCTATTTAGGAAGAAAAGTAATCCAATGTGATATTTAACAGTGAATGGGATACATTTTTTCCCATAGCTTTTGTCGTCTTTTCTACTCTTTATTCTCACAAGTCACTTAAATTCCAATAGGCAATTTTCAGCTTCACTTTTCTCTTCTTTACTCATTTGTCTTTAATTTTTTTTTTTTTTTTATCAATCAGGCTATACAATTCTTAGGAAGCCAGTGATTAAGCATTACACTCTCTTCACCAATATATTCAAATATGATTAAGTTAAAAGTATCTCTAACAAAATATCAGTATTCAAAGATAATGACATTTGTTAATGAATAAACTTGTATATGACTTTAAAGTTCCCTGAATCACAATTTGTTTTTTTAAGTTTAAGAATTCTTCCTTTATACACATTTTAACTCTTCATTAGATGCCAGAGCTGTCCTCATCGATGTGGTGTAAAATTTAATAATCTAAAGTTAATCATCCCTTTTTTTTTTTTTTGCTTAAATGCCACCTACAAAAGTACTCATTCCTTAATTCACACACACACACACACACACACACACACACACACCTCTATCTTCATTTTTAACTTCGCCAGTGTTTTCTGCTAAATGGACCCTAAGGAGACACATAGTTCTAATTTCAGTATGAGTTCTCTTCATTTCTCCACCGCCATCCATATCCTGACACACTGGCAATCCATGACACGGGCCACCCCTATTTCTAACCCTTTGCATCTCATTGCTTTGGTCATTTTATGTTTTCTCATTGGAGCTTACATTTCCCTGGTCAGTTACATTGCTCATTCATGTGTCAGTCTATAACCAGGAGTGACTATGGGAGTGGTAACGTAAAGAAACAAGAATAAGGTGGGAAAATGAAAAACAACATTTGAGATTTAATTTCTCTCACACTTTTCTACATATTCTTTCTCCTTTCCCACCCCACACCACCCCCCAACAAAAGAATACACACATTCACAGAAGCCTAATTATCCCATTACTGAAACAAGTGATCTTTAAGCATTCCTCCCATGTACTCTCTGGGCGACTCTCTGCCCCTATAAGACAGCCTCTCCCGATGGGAACCTAGAACCAAAGATGGTCTGGGAAAACAACCACTGCTTTTGTTTGCATAACACATTAAGTTTCTAAAATCCTCATGACAGTCATTTGAAGTCCTCAAGGCAGGTGACGACTACCTGAATTAGGAGGTAAGGAAACCGGCTTTGAGATGTGAAATGTCCGGCCAAGAAGCATATAATTAGTGAATAGAGGTGCTCTTGACTACAATGAGGGCTTCTGAAAACTGGCCCGCCTCCTTCCCTGAGTCACCTTGAAGGATGGCAGATGAGATCACTGCCCACAGCTACCATTCCTGAGGGCCTCTATGGGAAAGTGCTGTCCTGGGCTCTCTACAGTCATCTTCCCCCAGCAGCTTGGGGAGATAGACAAGGCTTACTTTGTAATTTAGGGGTGCGTGACCTCTGCTCAGAAAATGTGCAAAGGGGGCCCCAAAACTCACATCGATAGTAAATGGTGAATTTGGTGATAGAACCCAGTCTTCTCATTCCTGGACTGTCCCCTTACCATAGGACTCATTACATTGGGAATTATAAGCATGGGAATATCACAGGGCAAATTCATGACTTTGAATTAAAATATATTCAGAGCACTGTAAGAACACACGTATGCCCAGACACACACATACAATACACACACACACACACACACACACACACACACACACATATATATACACACCCCTCTTTTGGGATAGAGAACAAAAATAATTATACTGATATAATTCTAAAAACCAAAAAAAAAAAAAAAAAATCATTACTATAATAAAGCTAATGTCCTGAGGAGTATAGTAACACTACTTTATTCCACATCATTAATTTCCATTTTCAAGGGGGATATATGCCCTGTTACTTCTAGAACAGATATCATGAACAGCTGAACTTCTGACCCTTGCAAATTACAGGAAAAAGGGAAGAGGCATCTGTATACTGTCTACAACCAGGACACCTTTTAAGGGGGTCTTTTCTCAGGCAAACCTGGGTTACTAAGTAGTGTTCTTTCTTATCTCCATATACATGCCAGGGTTCAGTTATTTCTTTTAAGGCGCAGATACTGGTCAAGATATTTTACAAAGGGGTAACAAGCTTAACTCACAACGGTTTGATGCTATTGGTGGCACATAAAAATGGAGAAAGACTCTGAGTTTCAAATCAGTCTCAGAACAGGACAAAGTAATAACTTCTGTAGGCAGTCTTCATCTATAAAACTTGTGCTGGGATATTTGCTTATTTTCATTTGAGACTATAAAAATTGCATCCGAGCACAATAAAGCATAAGCCAGGGAGACTGTTGCCTCAGCACACATTTTAATGAATCAGAAAACAGCTTCCAAACACCATGAAAATGGATGCTTGCCTCAAGATGGTCACCAACCTACGCTGCTCCGCTGTGCTGGGTCACTGTGATTCCAACGAAAGCACAGTCTCCCCACTTTGCAGCGTTCTGGGTCTCTCGCTTCTTCCCGAGAGAAGACAAGTGTCACGAAATGAGGTCAGAAGCAATTCCGCAAATGCTCACAGAAAAGCAGGCTCTTCTTTGTGCTTCAGTGGGCTGCAGGGCCATCATGCACTCCTGCTATTACTGCCCATCAGTTCACCTGGGCAACAGGTACTGTGCTAAAGACCACGCTCCCTGGCGACTCCCTCGTATTCTGGGAGGAATCACGTGGCAAAAATAAATGCATCGTGGGCTGCTTTTTCACTCTGTGCTTTTGATGAAATACATCGATTTGAATACTGAAATCGGCTGGAAGCAGATTAAATGAGTCTTGGGAAGAAAGTCACACTCAGTGGATAATGTTCATATTAAATTAGTTTTGAAATACATACTCATTAACAGAACAACAGGTGAATACTTACATTCCATATATTAGTCTAAAGTGTGAACTCTCTCTAATAACATAGCTAGCCTAGCAGCTTCATAACAGATGTTCACTAATTGACTGCATTTTGCTAACTGACATTTAAATTTTCTTTAACTTGACAGTGAACAAAAATAAAATTTAGGTCAATTCTATAATCTTATAAAAGTGAAGTGTTTTAAGTTTCATGATATCTTAAATAATGTGCACTTAAATATTTATGCTGGAACTAACATATGAATTTAGGCTCAATTTCCAGGATTACCAAATGCAGAGTAATAAGCCAAAGTTTAAAATATTTTGCTTCCCTTTATTCAATCAATGTCAAATTATATGCACTCTCTAATCTTATTTTAGTCAAAATTTAAATATCTATATCCTAATTTACATAATTCTTGGCATTTAAATGTGTAAAGCAAAATTAAACTGGACATAGGCACTGTTCTATGTATTTGCATACACAAACTCCTTTAAACTTTGCATCAACACTGCGGGATAGGTAATGTTACTGCCAAGTTCCCTGATGCAGTATGAGGTTGACCTGGTATGTGAACAGAGGATGTCTGGCTCGGATGTCCCACTACCAAATCATGATGCTACTTTTCCTCTCAACACTTGGGCAGGAATCATTCTTTTTTTTTTTTTTAACTTTCATTTACTGATTTGCTCATTCCTTCACTCAATAAACATATCTTGAGCACCCACATACGTTCGAGTTCTGGAAGAATAATTATAAATAATATAGAATGTATTACCTCTCAGTATGTCCTTTGATGAAATAAGTAAAATCTACAGAGAAATTTTCTATAGGAGCAAAAACTTGGGGAGAATCATTTAAACACCCAGAACCTCAATTTCTTCCTCTATAAAATGGGCACAAATAACAAGTATTTATTTCTGAAAAGCGTTCTAAAATCGTGATTGAATACATATCCACTTGAAATGAACTCCTCTTACATATGCAAGCGAATAAATAAATGAGCAGTTTGGGGGCAATTATTTCCCACGTGGTAAAAAAAAAAATGTAACATTAGAGTGAAGTAATTGAGACTATAAAACTAATTTAAGAGACTTGCTTTATAATTTTAAAGAATGAAAAGACCTTGAGGATAGAAGTAAGCTATGGAAATCCCTTCGAGTCCTTTCATTAATCTGTATGATCCTCAAACTCAAGTATGGACTTTAATAGCAAAGCACTAACTTCCCTGCAATGTAACCATTAAACACAAGAAAAGTCTAGTTCATTTCTCATTAAAAGTTTATAAAGTATAGACTAGCAAGAGATCGTGAACAAAGCCACTGTGCTTTCTTCAATAGCTAGCTGGCTCTCAATGATCAACAATCTGGTGTATTGTCTACATTTCTCTCCTTGAATGAATCTGTATTTAGGTAGCAACTAAATTACCTCTTCTGTGTAAATTGAAGGACCAAGTTTTGATTTTGAAAGGTTCCTAGTCTTCACCTAAGGCTGGTAAAATGTATGTTCCTACAGCTTTCTGAAATCAATAAAAAAATATTTTTAAGAAAACAAGAGTGGGAAGTTTTTTATGAGAAGACAGAATGCTGAGAAGTGCAAATGTGAGGCAGTGAGATGTGTGTAGAAAACTCCAGGGAGGCTGGAGAGAAGAGTCCACATTGAAGAGTGGTGTGAGGTGGCCCTACAGAGGCGGGCAGGGAGAAATGGGGCTTCAATTTAAAATTCCAATGACATTAAAAGACCTTCTCAGGCTTTCCTGGGAATTTTCAGAATAAGGTATTTGTGCAACTGCACAACAGTCATGATCAATGAGTTATTTATTTATTATTATTTTTTAATTACATTTTTATTGATTTCAGAGAGGAAGGGAGAGGGAGAGAGAGAAACATCAATGAGGAGAGAGAATCATGGCTTGGCTCCTCCTGCACGTCACACAATAGGGATCGAGCACACAACCCGGGCAAGTGCCCTTGACCAGAATCAAACCTGAGACCCTTCCGTCCACAGGCCAATGCCCTATCCACTGAGCCAAACAGGCTAGGGCATCAATGAGTGGTTTAAGTTGTTTTTGCATAATAATAAAAATGTGAAAAATGAATATATGAATATATATATGCCATGTTTTACCTATTTAGATATATTGTCTCACCCTTCGGTTTTTGCTTCCCATTTGTTTGGAAATAGAAATAAAACCAAATATTTCAGAAGGAATAAGATCAAGCAGCATACACTATAAACTTTACATAATTTAGAAATGTAAATAGATATAATATTTCACTTTTGGTGTAAAATTGGGTCTAAAACCATGAAAACAGTAGCTATAATCTTTTTGTATCTATGGAGCTCTTTTTTAAAAAAAGAAAGAAAGATGGATCGTTGATCACATATAAAAAGTAAAGCGGATGACTAGCAACCATAAAACAAGTAGCAATAAACTTACTATAAATAGAAACATTACATGTTTTCTAAATGGGAGGCAAAGGCAACCCTTCATTTTCAAGGTTTGCTTAGAATTACTTTTGCTAAGAAAGAATCAGAAAACACAGTTTAACTATTCTAAGCCAGGGATTTGTGCCTAGAGTGTACATCAGACCAAAAGTTAAGGACATCACCTAATCTTATCCGATTGACATAAACAGTGGTGTAAACCACAGCACTTAGCAAATATTTGCTTTTCTTAATTAATTTTCTTTTCAGTAAAATGCCTCCACGTTCTCCAGTGAATTACGGCTAAAATTTTTACCTGGCTTTGGAAGCATCCACTTCTAAGTTCTAAGTGATGTTTTGTCATGTTGTGACATTTTTAACCAGGAAAAAAACAAAACAAAAAACAGTCTGATCTCATAACCTTCCCCATTCATTTGAAATTAAGGGTTTGTTTTAGAAACACCATTTGACATCCACACAGGTAGCTAATTAGCCTTCAGCATGTACTCTAATGAGCAGGCTGGGCTGGGCAACCTTTCCCCTGGTAGCACTGACTCTGATGTTGGTGAAAAGGGAGCCTATTAAGCAAGGTACACATGGGTAAGACATGTCCTCTGCCCACAAAGAATGTGCCGTCCACAGAGGGCTGTAAGGACAGCAAAGTTAGCCTAAAGGATTAAAAAGCAATGCAGAGCCCTAGCTGGTTTGGCTCAATGGATAGAGCGTCAGCCTGCGGACTGAAAGGTCCCAGGTTCCATTCCAGCCAAGGGCACATGCCTGGGTTGCGGGCTCGATCCCCAGTGGGGGACGTGCAGGAGGCAGCCAATGAATGATTCTCTCTCATCATTGATGTTTCTCTCTCTCTCTCCCTTCCTCTCTAAAATCAATAAATATTTTTTTTTAAAAAAAAAAAAGGCAATGCACAAGGGAGTGTGGGCACAAGGCAGTGAGCCCCCCCCCCCTCCCCGGCAACAATGGAGATGAGACTGAAGGCCGAGAGGAGGGATGGTGGGAGGTGACCACCCTGCCCCCCAGGGCTGGGCTGTCTCCCTTTCTCAGGGCAACCTCTCTAACCACCTTTTGACTCCCTCTCAACTTCTCTGAGACACAGCACCCTCCCTTATTCCTCCTTTCGTGAATCTCCATTCTTCTCTTCTCCAACCACTCCTGGGACTTCCTTTACCTGACAAAATGTGCTTCCACTGCCGGAACAAACCTCCACTGTCCAATGACAATCTTCTTCCTGCTGGACCCCCCAGCGGCCATCCACGTCTCCCCTTCTTTTTATTACGGACTGTCTTCACAGAGCTGCCTAAACTTGCTGAGTCCTCAGACCCGCCTTCCACCTTCCTAGTGGCTCACCTTGGAATCTGGTTTGCCAGGGGGATCCTGCCTTCGCCCTCCGATTCCACTCAAACTGCTTTCTCAGAGGTGACTTTTAGCTGCCGGACTCAGTGTCCTTTTCTCATTTCTTGTCCTCTCTGGAGCATCTGGCACCAGTCTCGACTTGTTTATTTTTCTTTTGTCTTTCTTCGTAATGTACCATCTTCCTTTCCCACTATGCATTAACCCATGAGTTCTCTGTCACTTTCTTTTATTTTCCTCTGTTCTGACTGCTGATCAGATGGAGATCACTAAGACTTGTCTTTCTATCCCTCCTTCTGACTGTACATTCTCTCTGAATAAAACAGCACTGTCCCATAGCACAGCCCTATCAGTTCTATGGGAATGACCTTCAGGTGCTGTTTCTTTAAATTCGGCCACCCCCAACCAAATCAGCTCTCTGCTCCCTACTTAGTCTCCCTAAAAAGTAAGAACACATCAATATTACATATTTTATCAATATTATGTATATTTACTTATATATGTATATTTACATATATTATGTATATTTACTTATATATTTAATATTACAATAATGTAAAAAAAAAAAAAAGAGAACACACCTATAGTTCGTTGACAATGCCCCAGTGGTCGGCAAACTGCGGCTCGCGAGCCACGGTTTGCCGCTCTGTTGACTAATGCGTTTGCCGACCACTGCCCCATCCCTAATCGTCCACATGATAAACCTCAAAGTCATTTTCAGCTAGCTTTCCTAACTACACGCTGAGAACTAAGTGATAAAACAGTAGCATAATGCAAAACATTTATGTGCCCACTTTTTTAAGTATGTTTTTAAAAAGCATCACATCAGTTTTCCTGAAATATCCTTCAGTGGGCTACATGATTCTTATTGCTCAAAATGGACTCTATGAAAAATAAGAAGTAAATAATTTCCTATTATTAGGATGACTAAAAGATTAGCCTGAAATGACATTCAGCTTTTCTCCTTCAGCAATTTCCTCTAGGCGTTGTAAAAATAGTAAAAACTTTCTACAGTAAAGCCCAGATAAAATCAAAAGCTAGTGTTTTGATAAGATGTTTATGCAGAAGTCCAAGTTTCCATTCTTTTCCTTTTTTTTTCTCCTTTTCATTTTTTTTTAACATGCCATGGATATAATGTTACATTCAGCTATTCATTTACAAAATACTATGAAATAAGTTTCCAGTTGTTCTCGTCACTGAATAAAGCCACTGATGTTTGCATTTTTCTCCAATGTTGTTTATGTACTTTTTCAAACTATGAAATAAGACACTGTAGGTAACACCAAGTCAAAAACTAGCTCTATAAATTGGTACCAAGATAAACAAATGCAACAGCTAGAAATAATTACATAGTAACCCCTGAAGAACTGTTATTCGAGTATTTTCAAATGTCTACAGAGTGTGTTTACACAAGTCCTCTATTTCGCACAAGGGATACATTCCTGGGGAATGAGCCCCAGGAGAGCCAGGAGAGCCAGGACTTATGCTAATGTGAGCTTGCTTCCCTCCCTGTCAGCAAAGGCTATTGCCTTCCCTGCAGTTTCCCACCGCGGTTTATTTCTCTTTCTGTTCCCTGGCTTTGGGAAGGTTTATTATATTCTCCAAAGTGTCCTGAGCCTTCCAAGCCTTCAGTTCATACTGATATTTAACCTGTTTCCTCAACCTTTTCCTCCAATAGTTAAAAGCCTACCATGACAATATCAACCCCATAGTTGCTTTTTTTTTTTTTTTTTTTTTTCGTCACCAAAGACATCCAATATACTTTTGGGTGTTGCTGCTGCTGGCTCAATGTTTCAAAATATGTAGTGCATGGTGTTCCTTTAATACCAATCACCATCAAAAGCAAATGAAAACAGGAACAGAAAACACATGAAATTCTGCTAAGCCACTGTAATTTTCTTAATCCATTTCTATTTATTTTATTTAGGATGTAATTACATGGACCAATGTTTATTTTTAGACTAGTTCTGACTGCCCTTTTGCTTATAATTTATGTATTCTCATCTATTGACTCCCAAAAGCTCTGTAAATGTAAGGTAATTCAACCTACATAAACAATATCTTATAACCTACCAAGTTCCCATCCTACTATAACTGGCTGTTACCACAAGAGAAAATGAGGAATTTCAGCCAATTTCTGTCAATGAATTTTTTGTAATACTTGAAAATAAATATTGTTTCGTAAAAATAATAAAGAGGAAGTGGACTGTGCTACCACTAAGTTTATCCATTCATTCATTCATCTACTCACTCACTCATTGATTTTCACCAGAGCATATTCATTTATTCAATAAACACACATTGACTTATCCAGCTGTTGAGGAAAGAATATATTTTGTTGGTACAGTAAATTCTATATTCTCTAGTGTTTGTTAACCTCTTTTGAGGGAGGTGTGGGGGGGGGCAACAGAAATCAGTCTCAAAATTGTAGAACAAGTTTTAAAGATGATCTTGACTTTTACAATTTATAGTTTATCTTGAAGGAAAAAGAAGAATTTAGACTCTTTTTCCTCCCACCCTACAGTTCTTCTCAACGATTAAAATTTATACCACCAATTATATTATCAAAACAATCATTATACTTTCAATTTTAGTGCTCATGAGAGCAACATATGAGTGTGTCATTAGTGAGCAGGATTCCGGAAATAAAAATACTTTTCACAGAATACTTTTAAACTTGCATTTATGCTGCTTTTCCAAGAACAAGCTGCAGTAGAATGTACCGAAGGGGTTGTGCTGTGCATGATCTCCATTAGATTTATTCAGTCCAGGGAGGCAAAATGGTGGCTCTGCTTCCCAGGACACGACACACAGAACGTAACACGGTGATAAATGGGGACCTTTCACAAGAAACTAAGTTCCAAAATCAAACTTCAGGGCTGTACCCACAAACTTCTGACACCGTTTTGAATCTTCTTTGTGGTAAAGATCCTGACTTCTATCAAAAATGCCAGGAACAAGATGAACCCTGAGTAGGAACTGACCTGATTCCAAAAGAATTGTTGTATTTGAGTTACAAGCAGAAAACAGCCAATGTGAAGACTTAAGTATCACGTTTGAAGACTTAAACATGAAATTTGAAGACAAACATAAATGAAAATATATTTGAAATAAAAAATATGATAAAAATAATGAAGGGATAATTATAATTCTATGTGAGGTTCTGTGGTGTTGTTTTTTATTAACCATGCAAATTCGTGTTTGTTTGTTTTTCAAATAATTAACATTATTTTTTAACCTGTTACTTCTCAACCCAGTAAAATATTTGAAAACAAGTTTGGTTCTCTAATGAGCCTGAAATCAAACTTTGCCCTGAGCCGAGATGTCCTTTTAAAGGGGCCCATCTCCATGTGGTAATCTTACTATACAGAGTAGTGTCCCTTTGTTTCATCAGAATTTATTAAATATTTGTTTACAAATATGTCAACATGGTTCCAAAACTGAAATTACATTAAAGAAAATATACACTCGATCCCTGCATCCTGGACTTGGAAAATGTAACACAGGTGACTGATTTTATTGAAGTGATTTTGCTTCAGGAGTGGGTGTGGGGCCAAGGGCAGAGTCATGAGAACCATTGCGACATTTGGGTCACGGGAGCTTTCCAACTCAGCGTCAGGAATCACCAAAATGCCTTCTGAAACCTTTGCTACTTTTGCGTTTTTATTTATTTACTAGAGGCCCGATGCACGAAATTCGTGCAAGAGTAGGCCTTCCTTCCCCCAGCTACCGGCACTGGCTTCCCTCTGGCACCTGGGACCCGGGCTTCCCTCTGGCACCCGGGACCCGGGCTTTCCTCGAAGCCCCAGCTTCATCCGGAAGGATGTATAGTCTAATCAGCATATTATGCTTTTATTATTATAGATTTACTTTTATTATTATTTTTAATCCTCACACAAGGACATTGTTCCATTGATTTTTAGGAAGAGTGGAAGAGAGATGAAAAGACAGAGAAACATCAACTGGTTGTCTTCTGCACAAGCCCTGACCAGGGTCCTGGCTGGGGAGGATCCTGCAACCAAGTACGTGCCCTTGACCGGAATCGAACCTGGGACCCTTTGGTCCTCAGGCCGACGCTCCATCCACTGAACCAGAGTGCTATTTTTGTGTTTTTAATTGGAGGTTCGTGCACTTTCCTCTCGGGTGACCTTCACTTTGTGCTGTAGATGATACTGGTGGCTTTCAACGGCCTAGGCAAGCTTCTGAAACATAACTAACTCAGGACCACATCGTCCTAACTTCAAAATAGAGAAACACTGATGTTAGCTAGAATCATTCCAGGAAAATGTGGCTGTCCTATCTCTCTTCAGTCTAATGGTCATCAGGTTTCTTCCATTAATATTAACTCTTGTCTTAATCCCTGTAAAATAAAGTCTTCTGGGAAAATGATGGGGCAATATGGAGAATATCAAAAGGAAGGAAAATAATGAAAGTTTTTAAAAATAATGAATCTAGCCTATTTATGGGACAGACACAATTTTAAAAAAAAAATAAGGAAACAACTGTTCAAATAGATATTGGTAGAAATTTCTGACTCTAAGTCACTGAAACGGAGAACTGATGTGGAGACAGTTGAGGCTGATTCCCTAAGTTTTCCAAAAGGGTGTGGCTGCAAACACCCTCTGTCTGAGATCATGACTTCAGATTATATTTTTAAAATACGTTTTTATCAATTTTTAGAGAGAGAGGAAGGGCGAGGGATAGAGAGTTAGAAATATCAGTGAGAAAGGAACATCATGGATTGGCTGCATCCTGCATGTCCCCCCAACTGGGGATTGAGCCTCCAGCATGGGCATGTGCCCTGACCAGGAATCAAACCTGTGACCTCTCAGTTCCTGGGTGGACCCGCTGAGCCACACTGGCCTGGCACTTCAGATTATTTCTATTTTAAGCTTAGCTCCCTCCCCTCAATCATCCCTAAGCTTTTTATCAGTATTGGACCTCATCCTATGGCATACATTTGGCCTCTGGCATTTGACCTCTTGGCTAAGGTAAGACTGCCACTTCCCATCAGCCCCACCTCCTAAGACAGGAGGCTAAATAACACCTCTGTTGGAAATCAGGCAAAAACAAAAAGAATAGCAAAAAAAAAAAAAAAACACCCCACAAAACACCCATGACAGCTTGTTAAACACGTAGTTTATGACAGGCACCGCTCTACATGGTTTAAGCTTATTCATTGATTTAATCCGAAAAATAATCCTGTGGTTTTTATTATCCTCATTATAAAGGGTAGATAGCCGAAGCTGAGTGAGGCCTAATAACTTATCCAAGGAAACACAAACAGTAAGTCAGTGCGGGGAGGGGAGGTTGGAGCCCATGTTATTCGGCTCCAGGGATAATGTTCCTAATTGGAAAGCTATGCTGCTATATTTGCAGTTCTACTTAGAAATGGTGTGAGAGTTAGCAGTTTCTGCAAATTACGTGTAATGTACTATAAACACAAACACACAGATAAACACACGCACAGTGCTTACCTATACAGCTGCCCATCTAAATAAAGATAGTATTCTGAAATATGTGTTCGGTTTGTTTCATGTGGCAAATGTCACTTTTTTAATTGCAAGATTCCTTTAAAAAATTCATATATTGAGACACCACTCACATTATTGATAACTTTATTTTCTCATCGGTGACACTTTTATTTCAAATGACAAATTTCTCCTCAGGGAGAGATCCCACTGATTTTTTTTTTTTTTTTTTTTTTTTTTTTTTGTACCACTGCCTCTTATGTTTTTAAAAGGGTAAACAGAACAGATCAAGCTGCCAAATCCACGCCCAGGGCAAGGGCCGGGAGGAGAAACACAGGTACTCAGCATCTAAGTCATTTCACACGCAGAGGACTTTACGATGCGTTTACCTTTTGTAAGTTAGAACATGCTGCTCCCATAAGGTCTCAAACGTAGTACCTAATGAAACCTCACATCATGGGTTGCCAAAATAAACTAAAAGCAGGCATTAGGAATAAAAATAAAAATCAGAAAGGAAAAAAAGTGCTGCCAGGGTGTTTTTACCCACCATCACAAATAGTATGCCAGACCCACACACAAGTCAGGCATGCAGAGCCATAAAGGTAAATGATGGAGAGACTTACAGAGTTAATATCTTGCCATCCCTGTTCTAAGCGTGTGTGTGTGTGTGTGTGTGTGTGCACATATGTGTGTGTATTTCCATCTCTTGGCATGTTTGTATATACAGACCGAGTGGGGAGAGAGGAAGAGCTTATAGGCACCCGTGAAATAAAAGCATGGGCTCAGCTGGCATGGCTCAGTGGTTGAGTGTCCACCTATGAACCAGGAGGTCACGGTTCAATTCCCAGTCAGGGACATGCCCGGGTTGTGGGCTCGATCTCCAGTGTGGGGCATGCAGGAGGCAGCTGATCCATGATTCTCTCTCATCATTGATGTTTCTCTCTCTCCCTCTCCCTTCCTCTCTGAAATCAATAAAAGTATACTTAAAAATAAATAAATAAAAGCTTGGAAGAACCCTGCCTTTCTATAAAATAACGTGCCTTCGTTAGTGACGATTTTTTCCAGTTTTGGACTCCATTTTCGTTTACCCTCACATCAACGTGTATTTTTTCAAAGCCAAATTTTTAACATGTGTACCAACTTAGCACTTGATTTACAAGGGCGATCTTGAGATACTCTGGAAAGTTCCACACTATCTTAATATTATAGAAGCTCTGCCGCAACATATGGTCTTTTTCAAATGAAGGAGACACAAATGTTCGTGGCAACATTTGGCGTGACTTTACCTCTCAGCTGAAGTTTTCAACAACCGTCTTTCAGGTGCCAGCACGCTGTCTCCTGGGTCTGAATCTAGGGAACTGACAAGTCTGGTATTCGAGTACCTGATTAGATCAGCTCAAAAACTTGAATATCAACATGCCTTGTTAGGTTTAACACTAAATATAGTCAATTTTCTTTGTTCTTTCTAGTATGGTTTATGTTTTTAATATAGACTGGTTAAAAGATGCTGCCATCTTGTTATTTGGGGGAATATATATTAAAAGAGTAGTAAAATTTATAATGAAAAAAGAAAAAACAACATTTTACCAATCACCTCCCACAGATATTTCAGCTTTAAGAATTACACTCTGACTTCCCGCATATCCACACAAGCACTTCATCTTATGTTCCTATATCACAAATTATAATTTTACAGCATTACATATTTAAAACCATATCTTGATCCCTTCTTTATAGCGGAGTATACACATCAGTGGCATATTTACAGATACATTTTCCTCAGGTCCCTGGCACCCAAATCGAGTTTTTAATGCCAGCATACCATTTATAACTGTATGAAACAGTAAATGTGAATGGGCTCCAATAGCTTTTGAATCGTGAAATATGTTCTCTGCTTGAAAGTTTAATAAACGATTTGAAATACTTGATTCCTACACTCATTAATCAGGCACCATTGGCAGTTTCAATTCTGCCAGGTCTCCCAACCAGTCATTACATTCAGCTCCCTAACCCAGCCCCGGGACAGGCCTTAACCCTTCCTCTGTCCCCGAGGGAGCCCCGGGCAGCCTATGCTTCCTGCAAGGCAGCCAATCCCTTTGGTGGCCATGATATTCTTGGACATCCTTACATGAGCTCTTCTGTCCTATCTCTGGAACTTCCATTCTTTTATTTAATTAGCTAACATGCCTTGAGCACCCGCTATTTCCCAGACTGTGCAAGGCATTGCAAATAAATAAAACAAACATCCCTGGACTCACGGAGCTGAGAATCTAGACCCTGAAGCAGCAAGAATTCAAGAGGTCCCTGCTCTGACTAGCACTCAAGTCTAACCCTTGATACTCAACTCTCTCGCTCCAGGATGGCAGCCCCTGCTGCTGGTTTGGGTTCTGCTTCAAAAGAGAAAGAACACGAGAATGGTGATCCCACCACCTTCTGGTGATGGTGCTGCCAATCACTGGCATCAGCCCAGATCCAGAGAAGCCGACCCACCTACCCGGTGGTACAACCAGCCCTTATTGAGGTCAACTCTGATTTTTGATGCTTTTCCCTTTCCCCCTTTTCCACGGGCCTGCCACTGAGCTAAAAGGGTTGTGACAGGGAAAGCATATAGATTCTTGGAGAATGGAAGACCATGAAATCACCCAGATCCTATCGATCTCTAAAACTCTATGGGTTTCTGATTGTTAGGAGCCGCTCACACATTTCAGCCTGAAAGCATACTGCAGTTTTAAAGGAATATATACACCTTTATTAAAATGAATAAGGCATTTATTACTACCTGCAAAACCCCAATTTGATTGGTACGATTACTAACTTCATACATAAATAAAGAAGCCTAGAGGGGGTTACATAACTTGCCTAATATCACAGTTTGGAAGCGATGAGGCTGAAATGCCAATCCCTGGAAGCCTTGCTGTCAGAGTTTTTCCTCCACCACTAAACTATGCTCCTGTTCTCATCAGCATACAGGACACTGTGCCTTACTATCACCAAAGGGATGGTTAGGGATGGAAGGCAGTGCCAGAGGTCCGAGAGAGCATGAGCTTTTGCCCTGTGGTTCCTGCTGTCGCTGCTGCTTATGGAAAGTGTGTGTGTGCATATGTATGTGTTCTTGTTTCCCTTAAGTCTTCCAGTCACACAGACTTTGGTCGGATTTCTGACTTACGTTCTAGTTGTGTGACCTTGGAAACACGACATAATAACATCAACAATGTACTGGCTACTTGCTATGTGCTAGCCACGGTGCTAAGTGCTTGGCGTGCGCTGTCTCATTAAATTAAATTAAATATTCATAAAAACCCAGGCAAGGGCTAATATTATTCAGGTTTTAGAGCATGTGGGACACTGACTGAGAGAGGATAAGAAGTAATAACCTTTCCAAGGTCAAAGAGCCAGGGAGGGAACAGCGGTAGCTCATACTGAGTGGAGAAGAGGTTGAGGCAGAGGCATCTTGTGGGCACTCTGCCATGAGATGGTTTAGGACTGAACTTGGGAACTAGCACCCACTGCCAGTGGTGACAACTAATAAGGACCCTGAGGATGAACACTGGAGCCGCACATCCTGGGTTCGAATCCTGGTGTCTAGCTGTGATATCTTGGGCAGGTTTCTCTTGGCCTCAGTTTCTTCGTTTGGTAAACATAAATTAATAACACTATATATCTCAAGGTGTTTCTGTGAAGAATAAGTGAGACTATACTAGAACTGGAGGTAGTAGGTAACCAATATATTATAATAAACTAAATAAACTACAGAGATCATTTTAATTTTGAGTAATTCTGATTCAGCGAGCTTTTATTTCTATATAACGAAATGAATGAGCAGGAAAGCTTATTTTTGAAGTGTAAAATTCCTCTAAAGAACCAAAAATGTCAGGATCTGGTTGCATCCCTAGATCTGTCCTCTCTTTTAGTTGTTCGGACCAAGTGCAGATCTGATCTTTTGAAAAAATATTTGTATTGATTTCAGAGCAGAAGGAGAGGGAGAGAGAGATAGAAACATCAATGATGAGAGAGAATCATTGACCGGCTGCCTCCTGCAGGGCCCCACACTGGGGATCTTGAGCCTGCAACCCGGGCGTGTTCCCTGACCAGGAATCAAACCATGACCTCCTGGTTCCTAGGTCGATGCTCAACCACTGCACGCCAGCCAGGCGGATCTGCTCTTTTCTTTCCTACATGGATATGTCTAACAAGGCTAGTAACTCTGATTTATTGGTTACAACAAAGGAAATGTATCATAAAAGCCTGACATCTGACATTTCTCAGTATCTAGTATGAATATCTTGCTCACAGCCCACCAGCCAGGACGGCTCTCATTATCTCTAAGAAGGGACACAATAAATGGGAATTCAGAGGCCTGAGTCTCATGAGCTGAGTAATGAATGGCAGAATACTCAGAGTCATAATGATTGGGGTTAAGACCTTATTTGAAGAGCCAGCAGAAGATTTTTAAGACTTTCTATGAACAAGTGCTTCTTTTTCTTTTCCTGAAATAAATGCTATAAATCCCTATATCAAAAGTACTCCAACTGCCCTGAGTGGTTTGGTTCAGTAGATAGAGCATCAGCCTGCGGACTGAAAGGTCCCAGGTTCTATTCCGGTCAAGGGCATGTACCTTGGTTGCAGGCACATCCCCAGTAGGAGGTGTGCAGGAGGGAGCTGATCGATGTTTCTCTCTCATTGATGTTTCTAACTCTCTATCCCTCTCCCTTCCTCTCTGTAAAAATGCAATAAAATATATATATATACACATATATATATAAAAAGTACTCCAACTATTTTTCAAGTTAAACTTCCTAAAAAGATCATCCATTCTTAGTTTTGCCCCTAGCTGTTTTTTTTTTCCCTTAGGTCCATCTTGGGTCTTGAGTCCATCCTGGACATCCTGTAAGGGAACTGGGTCATTACAATGTTACCTCCCAAAGGAATCATAAGGAAGGAGCCCCACAGGGTCCTATTTAATGATGGGAGGTATTCAGTAAAGTCAGGGAAAACTTGAGTTTGAAGCAGTATTTCTGAGTCAGGGACCAGAAAGCAATTCATTAATAAATATGTCAAATAATTTCATGCAAATATAATCTACGTTCTTTCCACTTTTAGGATAGCACAATTAAATGAATATATATAAAGAGGTGAGCTAATGAATTTTTCATGTTTGGAAACAGTGGAAGTCAATTAAACATTTTTGCTTAGAAACAGAAAATAAACTGCCTATATTTGCACACTGGTCTAATCTTTCAATTCTAAGAATTTAATATTTCAGATAATTGCCCAATTTACAGGATCATAAACTGAAATGAATGGCATGCCAGAAATTCTATCCTCCCTCCAAACAAAAACATTTTAATGGCTCTTCTACATTATTTTTCAAAATCTGACTATAATAAAAGCTACACTAAACAAGACAAATAAAAAAATTCTAAAGGCCTCAATAAGCTACAATGCACAATAAGTTCATGTTTACCAGTCATGCTTCGGCATATTTGATACTGAAGAAAATCTCTTTAATTCCTAGAATCCATCCATTGCTCTACAGACATTGGCAAGGTGGCCCCTCAAATGTATTGCAATGTCAACAAATAGCACTGCAGAGAGGCAAGGGCACTGGATTAGGATCCAGAGACTTGGATTCTGGCCTTAGCCCTGTGCTTCGGAAATTGTGAATTATCAGTCCTCTATTTCTAAGACCTTTATGGCACCCCTATTTTTTGAAATAATGTACCTTTTTCTGCATGCCCCCAAAAGTAATCACTAAACTCTAAATTTGACTGTATTGTGTCCTGCTTTTGTGAAGTTACTCTACTGATAAAATATTAAGTACAATAAACACCACATTCACTATGTTCCATTAAAAATATTTTGAAATTAGAGTTTTAAAGTAATTTTATAAATGTCCATAAGTTCAGTCTATCACTTTATCTTAATATTTAGTTAAATCATTCAAAATTATATATGTGTGTATACATATGTATAAGAATTCTAGGTAAATAAAAAAGGAAAAATGCATTCAATCGGCCAACTTGAGAATAATGCAAACTCCTTAAGACTGTACCACATACATCTTTAAAAACTGCAAATTCATTACCAATATTAAGAATCAAAGCATTAACATTTCCCCTTTCTATTTTACATATGAAATCTACTACCCAATGTATTGCACTAGAAAGACTTCAAATCATTCCATTTCCTTATACTTTGAAGTCTAGAGGGAATAAAACTTAATTATATTCAAATGCAAATAAAAACTTTGTTGAACACTTTTAGTTTTAAAAATAAGCATCCAAAATAGGCACTACCAAAGACAAATCTTATTTTTCCCTTTGTAAAGCTATTCGTCAACGTTCTTTTTCATCTTTAAAACTTGGGTTACATTTTTACTTATTGAAGGGAAAGTTTCAGTGTGATAGTAGCTAATCGCCTTGATTCCAACTATAGGGAATCAATGATGAGATTAAGTCCATTGAAAGCAAAGGGAGGGAAAAGAAGACATGATTTGATAGGAAGGTCACCAAAGGTATCATGTCAACATTGGTGTCTTCATATCATTTCGCAGATTACCGTCCATGAAAGGAGGCTGGGCAAAGAACTAAGGGTTATCGATAAATAAGTGTTGCCACTAAACCTAAAATGCTGAAGAAGTGGTTTGTGTTGTTCACTCTCAGAAGCTTCTGATCTCTCTTCTACCAATTATTACACACATACGTCCTTCATCCAGGTTCAGTACACCTATATGAAGTTATCCCCTCCCACCACCCGTCAAAAAAATAGGTGCAGAGAGTACTTTTTAAAAAATAAACTGAGAGTAAGGCCCTAAAAGAAGAGACTGCTATGTTTAGAAGGCTAAGCTGTAATTTTTGAAAAAGGACAATAATGCGCCCTCGCTCTACCAAGATCCGAGCTGCTCTTCCTACTCCTTTTGAATTAATTATGGATTTAGGAATCGGAGTTTAAGAATTTGAGGATATAATCATCGAATGTTTTTGGTTTGAAACATGAACAAGGAGATGAGCAGAATACAGGCTTTGAAAAATAAACCGTTTGTACTTTACGTTTCCTAGTTTTAATTCCCCATAGGATTTCTCTTGCTAGCTATACAATGCAGATGGTGGAGAAAAAAGTGCTTCATAGAATCCAGTGCTATTCGGTCTACATGAACCCCACATTTTATCTTCTCAACAGCTTCCTAGAGAAATCAGAATCTTACCTTCTGATATCTTCTGCAGAGGCCTCTTGGTGCTTTGAAAACTCCTGAGGTCTATGTCAAACGGCCATTGTCTCGCTCCCAGGGTCTTAGGGGCTTGGAGAAATCCCAACACCTGCTGCTACCACTGAGCGTCGAGGCCAGGAAAGCTCCAGGGTTTGCCAGCGGGATCACTGAGCCACAGCCAAAGCTTGGGAAGCCTTAACAACTGAAAGCAAGTGTAGAAGGCAACGTGGTACCCAGCACTGGGCTCAATTGTAGCAGCAGGGGGAGGAATATTCCGGCCCTCACAAGGGTTTAGAGGCAGCCATCAGGGGACCCAAGGCTCTGTGGATGGACAGGGCCAAGGAAGTGGAGACAGGGCCACACAGCAGGAGACCCTAGGGGGAGGGGCACAACTGGCACAGAGCTCAGGTAGCGCTTGAAAAGAATCACCAAAAATCCCCCGACAGAACACAAGAAGCGATGGCGAAATGCAACAAAATACACGGAGACAGGCCATTCTAGCATCCCATACGACAGCCAAAAACACAGTGGAGGGGGGACATGGAGCTCTAGCTCTAGAAAGAAAAGTAAGGAAGACATATTATAGTAGGCCTACTGCAGTTGAGGTTAAAAATCTAACACATTTCAAAAAAATTCCTAAATCCTGCCATCATCACATTTACATCATGGTAAGGAAATGTACGACTAGTAAATGTCAAAGGGTGCAATCTACAAGGAAACAGAGATTAAAAGGCAAAGTTGTGAGTTATTAAAGGAGAAAATGAAAAGACAGAGAGAAGGTTACAATGGAGAAGGAATTAAAATCACTTTTTAAATACGTACAGCACATTTTACCAGATACATCACGTTCCGTTATGATCAGATGAGGAATACGGAAGGAATTCAATGAGATGAGAGAAGAAGAATATGGAGAAAAAGGAGCAAGTGGATAAAGAGTGTTCACAGATGAAAAGGGGAGAGGTAGAAGAAAAGGGGAAAAGAGGAGGAAGAAAGGAAAGTGTGATTAACGTAGTAGATTGCAGTGCATTGTCAAACAAACTACTCACTAAGACTCTCCTGAATCTCGACTTCACAATGTTATATTTTCCAAGGAGATGCTTATAGCTTCCTAACCACTACTCACAGCTCTTCAACTGTTCAAAAGCCCCCAGGAACTCCACTTCAGGAGCCCACGGAATATTAAATATTAAACAGCTATAAGAGACAGACCCTAAGACAATTTTGCTTTAATGAGCTGGATAAAATCAAGTCAGGAATTAAATATAAACACTGACAGACTTTAGTAATCCCTTATATGTATCAAAATAAAAACAATCAGACTCACTTAGGAATTGTCACTTTTTCAAGACCAGAAGCAAATGAACCAGTACGGTATACTTGTTTTATAATTAAATAAGAAGAAACTCTACTGCCTGATAGTAGTTATACTATGTAAGATATGTATCTTTTCAAGTAGCACATGTCATTCTTGAGCTCAAGTATTCACTTACATTTTTTTTGTAATCCAAGTTAACTAAAATAGGAATAGATAATCTATTTCACTTGATTTCAAATAGCTCAAATAATCTTGTGTCTCACCTCAGATATATATAGTATGTTCTCTTATATGTAATGCTATTACATGTACAATAAAAGCAGCTCTTGCTTAGGCAAACTCAATTATGTCCAGTAAGTAACTAAGCCAAACATTTTTATAAAATAACCCTTATTCTACAAAATAGTTGGTATTGACTAGGCAACTAGTATTTTAAATATGAGAGAACTGAGATTTTATAAAGGAAGAAGATGAGGAATCTGAACATCCCGCTAAAAATACTTTCCTTGTATAAACAGTGCCTAAGTTTAGATATTGATTTCAACTAAAACTTAATTTTTTAAAACATATCTTGTCAATATGATAGGTTTAGATAAGAAAATATTCAGGGAACCCCTATGGTAAAAACCAAATGAAAGTGGATTTTTTAAAAATATAATAGTCTGACTTTAAATATTAAAAATCAATTACATTTCGTTTTCTGACCCACGTTCTCAATCCCACTCATGAAAACCAGTTTCGACAATATAAATTTTTTTTAAATGCGCAAGAAAAAACAAGGAAGTGAATACATACTGTCAATGTGAAATGGTAGAGTCCATTTATAAGTCTCTTCAGATTAGATGGTATGTCAGGATTATTATCCATGGAAATAGAAAAATTGGCAATAGCTTTTTAAAGATAAATATTATATTGCTACTACAGTGTCTTACTAAAGTAGTAAAATCAGATCATCTAAACCAGTGTTTCCCTGTTGCTAAGCATCACAAAAGGATAAATTTTTGATAAATGTGCTCAATGGCATCCCTACACCTAGCCTGGCAGCACAGTAGGTGTCCAATGAATATTAAGTGGCTGAATGGTGGTGCCTCATGTTTGAAGACACTCCTCAAAAACATTGCATGGTAGGGGTAATGGTGGGGTGGGGGGGTAGGTTATGGTCAAATAAATTTCTTAAAAATTAAAATAAAATTAAACAGGGAATTCCTGTAAGACTTGTCAGAGCCTTTATTATACTACTATAAATTCCTAAACTCTACTTTTTTGTGAAATACCTATTCATCACAGATTAATTATTCTAGAAAAATTTGGTCTACACTTCTATGGCAAACTTAATATTTCTATATCCTGCAATCTTTTAAAGAAAGACATAGGTAAGCTACTAATTGGCCCATATTCATATCCATTAAAAATTATAAGGTGGAATATATATATATATATATATATATATTATATAAGGTGGAAGATATATATATATATATATATATATGTACTATATAAGGTGGAAGATATATATATGTACTAAAAATTATAAGGTGGAAGTAAGCTTTATTAAAAAAATGGCCTCTGCTTCGGGGAAAGAAAATTTGAGATTGAAAAAATTTAGAGTGAGAAAAACTGAAATATCTCATTCAAATCATTCCCTTGGTCAATAAAGGATCTTGTTCCAATAAAGTATTGTATTGGTGCATAAATATATTAGCAATAAAGTTTCTTTATTGCTAACATCCCTGATACTCCTGTGCAACTATCTGACTAATATGACCGATATCTTACAAATTTGCTTACAATTATCTTAAGTTGAACAAAATACTCCTGGCAAGAATTATGCATATTAAATAATTTTTATTTATTTATAATTCAACACTGTTGTGAAAAAAGGAGGTTCTCATGTAGAACTGAAAGGAGGAATACTTGCTTTTATTACTAGAGCTCTTTTTTTTAATTACTATGGCTCAAGTGAAAAACAAGAATACAGATCAAATAGTGACAGGAATTCCATAAAAAACTATGCTCCATATTCTGAGGTATCTGACAAACTTCAGGATATGTATCTTTTCAAGTAGCAAATCCGGGGGCGGGGGGGAATATAAAGTTTATGTATGGGACACATACAGGATCACATGTGTTAGAACTATATTCCTCTCTAAGACAACGTTCTGCCCTAACCGGTTTGGCTAGTGGATAGAGCGTCGGCCTGTGGACTGAAAGGTCCCAGGTTTGATTCCGGTCAAGGACATGTACCTTGGTTGTGGGCACATCCCCAGGAGGAGGTGTGCAGGAGGCAGCTGATGGATGTTTCTCTCTCATCGATGTTTCTAACTCTCTATCCCTCTCCCTTCCTCTCTGTAAAAAAATCAATAAAATATATTTTAAAAAACATAAGACAACGTTCTGAGGTTCAGAGTATCAGAGGCCATTTTCCCATGGATGCCATCTCAGTCCTTGAGAGAGCGTGCCTACCCAAAAGATACCAGTAAACTGGCTCCCCGTGTGCCTTGTTCACTCACCAGCATCCATTAGCCAACTCCATGCTTTATCTTCAATAGATAAAATACGGCTTCTTCTTGCCATGGTGCCATGAAAAGGATCCAGAAGGTTCCCCTTAAACAACATTTCCTGAGTGGCTGCTGCAGCACCGAGAGTAAAGGAGATGCCAGGTCAGCCACGTCTCCTTCCCAGCAACAGTAGCAGCAGCAGCAGCAGCAGAAGCTGGAGCAGAACATGGAGACCCAGCTCCTCGCAGGATGCTAGCCAAGCACTCTGTGCCCTCTACACCTGGACAGAGTTTACCTGTATGCTTGCACCTTTCCGACAGACTGTCAAACAGGTGTTTCCCTGTGATCAGGCTTAGAGTCTGCTCCCAAACAAGATGAGAAATATAGAGTGACTGTGCAATGCAAAGGTTCTAATTCCATGGCAAAGAAGGCTGGATGAATCCTTTTTACATTTCCATTCGCCCTTCCCACTCCTACTAAGCAAGTGGATTGCACTAACTTTCCTGTTAATGAAAGAAAGGGTGTTACCATATCAAGTAAACGGCCTCGTGCAATTTTGGTCATTTCTTTCCTAATATTCTATCTGCCTTCCTGGCACAGGATCACTTTTTGCAAACGCTCAAGTTTTCATAATCTTTACAACAGTGCCAACAGATGGGGAAATGTCAGGTCTTGTGATCCTATGTTACAGAAGGAGCAACGACTTCTCTGCTTCTACATTTTACTCCCATTCGGATGTTACTGATGAGTTTGCTCTTCTTCCCACTGCTGTGCAACGTAAGGAGTGGTTAGAATATGGCTGGACAACAGAGTTACGTAGGTAACGTCATTAACCTAGCATTCCCTTTACTTAGCATTGAGAGATAAAATCCTAAAGCTATAAAAAGTATCTAGATTTTTTTCATTTAAATAGTTCTACAAAGGATACGTGAAAAACAGATTATTTTCCTAATGAGTATTTACTTGAAGAGAAGAATTATAAACTCTAAGATATGCGTTCTCTGCACAGTAGAGAATAACAACTCTAATTAGCAACACAGAAACCCTACACACAGAGATTCTGAGGATAATATTGTTTCCCATGTATTAATGTTCACTTCATTATCCAAGTAATAAGAACAATAGCTAACCCACTGAATAGTCATCAAGGGCCAGGCACTGTGCTCAGGGTTTTACATGTGCTATCTCATATAATCTTTTGTTTTAAATATATTTTTATTGATTTCAGAGAGAAAGGGAGAGGGAAAAAGAGAAACATCAATGATGAGAAAGAATCATTGATTGGCTGCCTCCTGCACAGACCTAGCCCGCAACCCAGGCATGTGCCCTGACTGGGAATCGAACCATGACCTCCTAGTTCATAGGTCAATGCTCAGCCACTGAGCCACACCGGCAGGTAAATCTTCACAGATATTATCACTGCTGCATTTTGCAAATAAGGAAACGGAGGCTCAGTCAGGTTCCATCACATGTTTGAGATCACCGAGCTCACCAGTGATTTGAAACCAGGGGGTCCGGTTCCAGAACTGGAGCTCTTAAACGTTTCACTAAAACTGCAACATTTGTTTTGGTTCCCATTTCTTTGTGTATTGTAAGTTCCCCTTTAATACACAGACATTAGAAAGTGTTTACATTTCATAATAGCTAATAAATATGGTCTTTAATGTGTGCCCCGAAATTCCGTAAGTCCTTTACATGTATTAACTTATTTCAGATCCACAACAATCCAACAAGGAAGCCAGCCTCCGATTTAGGGGCACATCTAAGGGATCCAAGGCACAGAGTGGCAGGGAAGCTGCCAAAGGTCAGACAACTACTACGAAACAACTACTAAGTAGCAAATGCAAGCCTTAGGCCCAGGGAAGGCAGCCCCTGAGTTGTAGCTTTAAGCCTGTGCCTACCCTACTCTCTGCTGATGGTGTTAGACACATAGAGAGAGGGAATAAGGAATGTCAGGTCTGGCCAGGGCCCTAGCAGGAGGAGGATCAGCTATTCCTGTCTCTTTTCAAAAATGTAATATGCATCAAGTACATAAGCTTATATAATACACAATTCTGCATCCATTTCTCTTCATGACGCTCACCAATTTAAGAAGATTAACAAATGCTGTATGTGTTACTCAGATTTTTAAAAAGTGAAGGACACATTCAATTTTCACTTTTGTTTCAAGTATATCATATCTTCAGAGGCCCTAGCAATAACCTTATTATCATCACAGTGTCGGTCATTCTGCTTTGGGGGATTACCATTGCTGGAAGTCATACTTGTACCTTACTCCATCATTGGCAAATACATTTAATTATGTGCAGGGCCAATATAATAATTGTGGGCTTGGAGGAGGCTTCAGAAATCCAGGGATCGTCCCCTGAGATTGGGACTGAACCAACCCTGGACCAAGAGACTTCCTTGAATATTCAGCAGCTAAAATGACCATCCTTGAATAGGCACAAAGCCCTCTGGGTCATCTCAGACAGCCAGACCAAGCACTAGGGTTCCAAATGTAAGACGGAAAAACCAGTGAAGAATACCAAGACCAATCTATCGCTTTAATTTGACAGCAAGCGTACCTCTCTGGACTAATTTCGTTAGCTTCAGCTTTTGTGGCTTTAACCAAATGTAAATTAGCACAAGAAACCATGAAAACTTCAGAAAGAAAATACAGTTATGGTGAAGGCATCTTGTCTCTGGTAGAATTTAGCCACAAGCAATAAGAAATGCAGTCATTTGCTGGGATTTAGCAAGAAGAAATTTAGGTGTCCATGTGGCACAGTTTGAGGCGATGCATTAAAGTATATTTACTCTCAATTCTTTTTACAATCAAAAGTTTCCATAGAAGGAAGATGTCAATTCTTTGCCTATTTCTGGACAACTATCTTCACTGCAGAATTCTAGAGCAGTGATATTATACATAGTACCCAGAAAAGAATGACTTTCTCTTTGGCTGACAATAAGATTTATCTGTCTTCAAGGTTAACACTGAATTAGCACAAAAGTTATTCTAAACACATTTGACATCTTTTGGGTGAGCAAAACAAAGTGACCACTGTAGGCTATTACATAAGACAATCATAACAAATGATTTTTATGGCCTTGGCAATACTAAGTGATACACTGGGAAGATCATGACTCATTTAGTCAGTCATACAAATATATATATATATATATATATATATATATATATATATATATATATATATACACTCTTTTACTGACTGCTAAACTTACCTAGTACAGTAACAATTCTTATTTCTTGCTGATGTTGATGTTAATGATGGTGCAATTAAAAACATAGAAAAGTAACTGGCCGGTTTTGCTCTATGGTTAGAATGTCGGCCCATGCATGTAAGGGTCCAGGGTTCAATTCCTGGTCAAGGGCACATACCTAGGTTGCAGGCTAGATTCTCCACTCTGGTCAGGGCTCTTGCAGGAAGCAACCAATCAATGTGTCTCTCTCACATGGATGTCTCTCTCTCTCTCTCTCTCTCTCTCTCTCTCTCTCTGTCAAAAGTCAATGGAAGAAATATCCTCGGGGTGAGTATTAAAAAATAATAATTAAAAAATAAAAACATAGAAACTTAAGTTTCTGATCATTTTAGCATGTTACATTTAGAAAGATCAACAGAAATTAAATGAATAAATTAACATCTTATTCTCCAAATCTAACTGGGTCTACTCTCTTTTATTTAATTCCTTTAACTTGGCTTTATCTGGAAAGAAAAAAATTAATGAATATCAACTCTAGGTGGTACTTGGGTCAAAGCAGGTGAGGTTGCAGTGAGCTCCCCAGTTCTCCTAGAAACCAAACAATGCCCCAACTCTCACCAATCCTTAACTAGCTCTAAGTCAGCCAAATATAAACGGGTGACCTAAAAGGGAAAAGCTCCAATTATGCATTACAATTTCCTGAGTCATTTTGTCCTCACAACTTTATGCTTTAAATAAACCTAAATGCTGGCTAAAGAAAATCTAGAAGCAACTCAATATGACTTAGTGTTTCCAAGTCAGGAAAGGGAAGAACTTTCAGTGTTTGAGATAATGTTTGTTTTCTGTAGTTTAGAAAATAAACATTTCCTATGCAGTTATTCCAGGGGGACAGTGTGTGTGTGTAAGAGTGGAGCGGCGGGGAGTGGGGGGGGAGTGTGGGAAGAAGCGAAAGAGATTTTTTTTTTTTAGCAGTAATTTGGTGTTCATGTAAACTGCTTATTTTTTGCTGGAGTTAGAATTTATCTTAGCAAGTTATATGCATGTTAGCAATTTAACATAAAATCAACAGGAAACACTTACTTGATTGCATATCACATTTCTATGGGTTTAATATACATAATGACATAATCCATATAGTTACATACAATAATAGAAGTCTTGGGTCTCTAAATTAGATTAATTTTATATTTATTTCAATATACATAAGCCATTTTCTACAATCAAATAACATTTCTTTCTTTATCTCTTTGAATGAATAGATTTTGTCCTAGTGTTGTGCTTATATAACCCTAAAGATACCTACTTTACTTAAATACATCTTACGTGATTTATTATTTTCTGTAGTTACTACAGAATTACTAAGAGAAATAACAGTTTTATACAGGGTGTCCCCAAAAATGTATACACTTTAACAGCAGATAGTTCAATTTTGGAAATTAAATATATTTTAATAAACACAGCTTTATAATTATTCAAAATGTGTGTATACCTATTTTGAGATACCCTATATTTGTCAAGTATGGATAGATACGTAACCTATCCAATGACATTTTAAGATATCAAGGCACTAGTAAGATCTCTTACTGAAATTGTCCACCTTCTCATGTGTTATTTGGAAATGCATCATATATGCTTGTCTCCCATATCTGTATACAGAATTGTAAATTAATAGGACAAAATGCCATTTCCATGTCAGGTATATACTTATATCTACCAGTTCTGTAAATTCTGATTACATGACATTGAGTCAGGTATATTATTGTTCCCATTTGACAGATGAGAACACTCGGAGATGTTGAAAAATGTGTCCAGCAAGATGTGCTCAAAAAATGCTCGAATACCTTGGATAGAAACCAGGTATTAACGGGATTCCACTAACCAACACATATACACACAATGTTTACTTTTTATTTTCTCTTTATAGGGACTGTTATATATAATATAATATATATATATATATTTGTGTATATATATGTGTGCGTGTATATATTTATATAACATATAGAGAGTTACAACTTATATTTTTAAGAATTTATAAAAATTCTTAAAATAGTTGGAGATTGTTACTCCTTTAGTTGTCAGATAAATAAATGCATAAGTGAAAATTATTTCAAACCAAATAGCATACATATTTTAAGATGCAAAGAATACTTTTATTTAATCAGCACATGGATATAGAACATGAGTTTGTTTTTAAAAAAAATACATTTTCTTTGTGTATGTATGGCATTGCTGGCTGGCCTAAGATAAGTTACCTCAGCTAAGGAGTAAACATTGTTCTCTTATTTTTACAGGGTTCTGTAAAATTTGTTGTTAATACAAATTTTATGTCTTGTAATTAAATGCAACTAGTATTATTCCTTTTTCAAAAGCCCAGTTTCGCTCCTAATTAGCTCATATCTGTCTTTTTTTATGGCACTTCCAGATCTACTTTCCTGTTTCAAATATTTCTTCCCCCACTCCCCACCCTTTTTTTTTCCTTCCAGAAATGACTAATCTTCCTGTTATTCTATTCTGTCAGTTTTTCCCCTGTATTCTTCTCATGTTGCATAACATTTACTTTTCACTGACTTCTTTTAGAGTTTTGCTACTACATCCTTTATGCTAGCCTTCTGTTTTCAACAAATTAAAACAGTCAATATTTACGGATTAGCTAATTTGACGTTTGTGCTATGCAGATCAAGCTTTCTCTTCAAGTAAAAAATGCAACTATTCTTTCAATTGACAGAATATAAATATCCAATTGTTGATCTTAAAAGTTAAATGCAGTCTAAGCCTCAGACTTACCAGATAGCACAATTAAAGGGCTATACTTTTCATCTCTTTTAAATGTCTTACTAAGGTGCTAACAAAGAAACAGAATACCATTTCTAGAACTCTCTTGCTACCCAGCAGTTATCCATAACATCATAAAACATGTTAGCATAGACCTATAAGCAGAATGAATGTAAAGTGGTTCCATCGTTCTGATTTTCAATTGCAAAAAACAACACTTCTAATTACATGCCAAAAAATTGCCTTAGCCCTAATTTCAAATAATCGTAACAGCTATATAATAGTAGCTGAACATGAGTAAAAGAGTCTTTCTATTCCAGAGAAGACATCTGAGAAGATTTTTAGAATTACAATGGTTTAATCATTATATCTAAAATTTACAACACAATATCACATGCCTACCAAAACAATATAAATCAGGACCTCAGGTTCACATAGCACATTTTTTGATTAATTCAATATCATATCATGGTCATTACCTCATAGTATAGTCACAGAATTCATTGGAGATGAATGAATTCTCTAGTCCCATTTACAGAGGCCACCAATACAAGATGTTCCAAGAGCTTTAGAAATGGTACATTTTCTAAAATTCAGAAACACCTTTAAAAGTCCCAACAAAAACATATTAATTATAAGAGATAAAGACATCCATAAAATGTCACCCTCAATTCCCTAAAACAGAAGTCAAATGAAGTTCAAATACTTGCTTATATTAAAATAAGCACAGAATCCTAACACTCACTTTGAGTCTTGGGGAGAATCCCCATTACTCCACCTTCATATTTTCCCAAATAATAATAACATCCTTGTTTGGCACATGTAATGTCCTATATAGAAATATTTCATTTGCTTTGGGTCAGCAGGAGCAACTTAATTTTCAAATCCCCTTGTTGTCCTATTTTAGACACAAGGGCCAAGAAATCTAAGAGCAGCTAAAATTATTATTAGTTCAAATGTATAGTATAAAACACTAACTATTATAGTAAGCAAAACAGATTCATAAACATGTTTATTTTTTAATCCCATTATGAGAAAACAAATCCAAACTGTATATTCTATGAAAAAACAAAGTATAGATCTACATCCCCAGCAGCTAGCACAGTGGTGGCCAAGGAAAAAAATGCTCAATATGTATCTTCTGAGTGAATAAATTCCATCACATAGAGGTATATTTACAGTAAAAAATAAAAGAAGAAAAAGGGACTTCTTTGCACCACAGGAAATAATGTTACCAAGGTGCATTAATTAAAAAAAAAAAAAAAAAGATTTGGAGAAATAATTGAGAGAATTTCTCCAGGGAAAACTTGGCAAAAATTTGTAGGAATACTTTGAACATATCTATATGGAGTTTATATTAGAAGATAATGCCTTATTTGAAAATTGACAGAATCATGCATTTTCTCCACCTTCTGATATGGGGCTGCCAATTGGTTAGTATGTAAAGTTCTTTATAGAAAAACTCCAGGTAATAAATGCAGCAGGAATTATGTAATTAAAGTTCCTTTTAAAAAAATCATGGAACTATGAAATAATCAACAAAGGGTTGTAAAACCACTGGGTCCAATTCTGGTGGAGAATGTTTTGGGGTTGGCCCAGGCTCACCTGAAGTCATTGATAGATTTCAGCATCATTAACATAATTTTATTAACCAACGTCACCCCAATAAATTCAATAAAAACTTAAAAATCACATTGTAAAGGAGTAAAATACATAAATAAAACATTATTCATTACCAAACAAATGTGGGGACAAATGAAATTATGCCCTCCTGAGGCAATATAATTGGAAGTTCACAGAACCATCTAGCAAGTATTCTCACCAAATAATGATAAGTAACAGTAAATGAACTCAATTCTAGCTTTACGTTCTAGTCTACAGGAAATAGGAGTGACAGGGAACAAGTTAAATGACAGGATAGAGAAGCAAGTAGCTAAATTCCGAATCTCACACCTGCTCTGAATTTTTCAACAAATAAAGACATGGGGATGGGAGCAGGAATTATGATAGATTAAAAGAACCTTAAAAAACATAATATAGAAATAAGATGTGTAAGTCTTGTTTAGAAGCTCATTTGAGCAATCCATCTATAAAAATAAATAGATGTGCCAACTGTGAAAAACTAAGCATAAAGTGGGTATTGTTATATAATAAAATTATTGTCCATTTTGATAAATTTGGAAATAGAGTTATATTTAAAACAAGTTCTTACC
This sequence comes from Plecotus auritus, assembly GCF_963455305.1. Taxonomy (NCBI): domain Eukaryota; kingdom Metazoa; phylum Chordata; class Mammalia; order Chiroptera; family Vespertilionidae; genus Plecotus; species Plecotus auritus. The sequence continues at coordinate 210,506,651 of NC_137771.1, forward strand.
TATTACAGACACCTACTAGGATTTACAGGTAAAATGATAAAATGTCTGAGATTTGTTTTAGAATACTTCAGGGATTTTTTTTAAAATACATGTTGATGGTAGTAATAAATTAAACAAGATGGGCAAGATGTTGACTGATGTGTACATGGGTAGATGCACAAAAAATACTGACTGATATATATATATATATACATATGGCTTATTGCAATGTTTTCTCTGATTTTAAAAACTACCAAAATATAGAAAGGAAAAGAAAATATCTGGAACCACCAAACTTGCTCTTGTATTTCTGACCCAGGATCACAAAACCTGGTTGACAGGCCCGGCCATGCTGCTTAAATCTAATTGGCTGACCTAACAATTGATTTACCTCTGTGAACATGAATGTCTACATCTGTGATGGGGAAATAACAGCCTTACCTAATTCAAAACATCATATATATGTGAAAAGAATTATAAACTTTTTAAAAATCTAAAAATATAGGCAGCGTTATTAAAATGCTTTGTTCTTGCCCTTCATGTCCCACTTGTGTATATTATCTCTTCAGACAGGTCATAGTTCTCTCTGAGCAAATTCCATGTCTATTCCTTCAACCAACAACCATTCAACATATATCTCTGGTGAGTCTAGTGTCTGGCAAGTATTTCACTCAATGGTAAGAACATAAAAGTGGTAAGTCACAGGCCATGCTCTCAAATCCAGAGAGGGAGGGAGATGTAAAATTGTGATTCATGTGCCAAGACAGTTATAAAGATATGAATTTGGTATATTACAGGAACAAAGAGGCAGGATAACAGTATGGCCAAGCCTGAGGTGAGGAGAAGCTTCCTAGAGGAGATAATGTGTGAACTAAATCGAAATACGTAAACAGTTTGCAAAACTCATGAACGGAGAAAAAATATTCCAAGCAGATAGGCAGAAAGAATAAAGGATGTTATGTTGGAACAGCAAAAGGGGACTGTGGCTAATACTCTGTGTTGCAGGCATTAGGTCTCAATCAATGACCCATTTGGACTCAGAAAAATGCTCAGCACTTAATAAGAGACAATTAATATCTATGAATTTAAATACAAAGAGATAAGACATGGCACCATTTGAGTACTCATTGTGCACCAGGCATTTTGATAGTACACATAGATAAATGTATTTCTTATCAACCTCACATCACTCTTGAGGTAGATAATATTATTATCTCTACCTCACAGACAAGGACAATGGAGGAACTTGCTGAGTCACTCAGTTGGCAAGTGGTATACTGAGTGATGTCTGAGTGTTTCGAACAGTTTGGAAAGAAAATATTTGAAAATAAAATGCTACATGGCTATTCCATACGGTCAAATGACTTAGAGAGAGATGACATTGCTAAGTGTTTAATAAGGGCTCGCTGGGGAGAGGAGGACCCAGAGTCCCAGCATTTGTAGAAGTGTAACTGCTTCTACCATGGCCAATTTCAAGCTGCCAGCAGGAAGTCACTGAACATGGAGCTGGGAAGAGATCTTATGTGAGCCAGCTGCAGCACATCACCACCCACAGCCTTCAACAAGTTGTAAGTAAAGAGTGTAAGTAACAGGTTAATTGTATGACCAGGAGGATAACAAGTAAATCAAAGAAAAGGTACAACTGCTAACTCTATTGCTTATAGGATTCTGTATGCAACTCACAGTTCATTTATATTTGAAATTAATGAATTCCTAAGGAGTATAATCCTATCTAATAAAGAGGGAATATGCTAATTGACCATCACTCTGTCACAAATATGGCTGCACCCACAGCTGAGGCCAAGTTCCCTTAAGGAGTCTTAACGAGCAATCAGCAGGGACCTGAGGCTACACCCTCCCCCACCCCCGTGGGGCTTGACGGGGACCTCAGGCTGCGCCCCCCACACGGCAGGGCTTGACAGGGGACCTCAAGGTGCCCTTCCCGTCCTGGTGCTGGGCTAGGGGACCTCAGGCTGACCCCCCCCCCAGCGCTAGGCCGGGGGACCTCAGGCTGTGCCCCCCACCAGGTAGGGATTGACAGAGGACTTCAGGCCACACCCCCCACCCTGACACCATGCCGGGGGACCTCAGGCCACACCTCCCACCCAGCACCGGGCCAGGGGACCTGAGGCTGCGCCCCCCTGCCTGGCGGGGCTTGACAGGGGACCTCAGGCCGTGCTCCCCACCCAGCGGGGCTTGATGGGGGACCTCAAGGTGCACCCCCAGTGCTGGGTCAGGGGAACTCAGGCCACGCCTCCCGCCCAGTGGGTCTTGATGGGGGACCTGAGGCTGCGCGCCCCCTGCCAGTGGGGCTTGACGGGGGCCTGAGGCTGTGCCCCCTGCCCAGCGGGGCTTGACAAGGGTGGGACTGGCCGAGTCTGGATCTAGCCCAATGGGGGGGGGGGTGCGGCCAGGTCTGGGTCTCACACGATTTTGAGGCGCATGTGGGTGGGCGGGGACTTGACTCTGGGTCCCCCTTTTAATGTGCACGAATTTCGTGCACCAGGCCACTAGTGTAATATATGAAAGGCAAGGAGGATAAAGAAGTAATTCATAGAGATTCCTCAAGGAAACATACATTTTCTATGAATGACAGGGTTGACATTTTAAAAAAGTATTCTTTCAATGTTATTAATGAACTGTGATTAGTAAGTGATTTCCTGCTAAATTATTCCTCCCTCAGGGAGCACACAAAGGGATTTATTTCCATCTAGAGAAGTTGAAGGAAACTATTTGATTGGGGTCAGCAATAGACATTTCAATCAAAAAGAGGAGGGGAGGTATTTTTGCATATCTTGCTCCGTACAAACTACCTGTCTTATAAAAGGTATTGAATGATATTCATCAGAAGGATAGAGCAAGAAAGCCAATCATAGTACTAGATACATATATCTTAATTGTATGTTAAGAATATTCATATATATGTGTGAATTCAAATTACTAATATTAGTATATTTATATTATTGCTTTATTTTATTTTTTTTAAATATATTTTATTGATATTTCACAGAGAGGAAGGGAGAGGGATAGAGAGCTAGAAACATCGATGAGAGAGAAACATCGATCAGCTGCCTCCTGCACACCTCCCACTGAGGATGTGCCCGCAACCAAGGTACATGCCCTTGACCGGAATCGAACCCGGGACCTTTCAGTCCGCAGGCCGACGCTCTATCCACTGAGCCAAACCGGTTTCGGCTATATTATTGCTTTAAAAACATTCCTTTAGGTTCCTCATTTAACAATAGTGTTGAGTGAATCATCATGGTTAAATTTTATATGCGTACAAAAGAGTTAGAATTATTAATATATTGTTCCTATCACCTTACAAAGTTCCTTTATCATTTAACAATAATGTCCAATGAATAAATATATCTAGATGAATTTTAAATAAAATATAAAATCAATTATTCACATAGAATGCAAACATAATATTCAAAGAGAAGAAACTTGTAATTAGCAAAGCAAAAAAGATCAATTTTACACAAATTTTTTTGGAGGTCTAGCAACCTGAAACTAGTGTGTCCCCATTTTGGGCATCTAACAACTCTACTGGTGACCTGTGATTGAATCTGGCTCTCATAACCTGCTGCCTACCTAGCAGTTAAGAGAATCCTGGCTTAAATGGACTCCACTGAGCACACGTAAGTCATTAGCTCTGTTTAAGCTATTTAATACATATGGACAATACTTTTGAGCCTTGTTAGAGTCCATTCATATATGCTGTTTTCTGATGTTCTTATCTCAATAGCAGGTGCCAGGCATCTTTGATTGGGTCAATTTAACCATTGATTTTTACTCATAATGTTTATAAATGGCAAGAGTGCCACTTTTTCAGTCCACTGCCTTAGGAGAGAAAAAGTCACAGAATATGTGATTAAGATTTTTAAATCAATCAACAACACTGTTGCCTAGTACATAAAATAACTCAGGCAATCAATTTTGTTATTTAATTAAATTGGCATTTTTTCAGCCCAGTTATCAGACTGAGATGATAATATAAGTGTATATTTTTATTTTTGTGATACCTCAATTAGCTGAGAAGCAGAAACTCAAGTCCAATGATTTTAGTGTTCTGTATACAATGCAACTTTTCATTTTCTTGAATGAAAGAGGTCTTTCAAAGAGTTGACTGTGTCAATTTTTAATGAAATGTATGGTTTAATTTAACTGTAATGACTATAATTAAATAGGGTTTTTTTTTAAATCTTGAGTGTGGGGGCAAGGAAGGTTATAATGTGGATCAGGAGCTACTACTATTTCAGTTGGCATTCCACAATTCATTCCATTTTAAATTCAAGAGGAATAAATTAGTATTTATTGGAAGCTTACCATGTGTCGGGCCTATGGGTAGACATTGGAGATTAATGGGTGACTAAGGCACAGTCTCTGCTTTTAAAGAACTTCCAGACAGGAGTCATGATGGTAAAACCTAACAACAACGGTCTACACTAGGAAAAGGCAGAGTTCTAATGCTTCTCTCTTGCAGCAGAAAAATAACATAGTCAGTAATGTACATGTTTTCTTATGCCTATACTAAGGTAATATTACCTGCCTTATTAGAATCAGATCTAAAACAGCAATGAGTTACATTTTAGATTAGGCATTCAGAGATAGGATGATAACTGATATGTCCAGATTAAAACCACCACCAAAAAAATCTCAAGCTAAAAATACATATATATATCGCAATCTCTTCCAGTTAATTTAAAGGAACATCTGACTACCCGGTCTTTTGAAATGAATACATCACTGTGTCCTATACAAATAGGAAGCAAGACATAAAATGCAGAGTTACTCACAACAAAACTCCTTAAACTGCTGATGACAAAGGAGAGAAGCCCAGACTTTGTCTGGTATCTCCTGAGCATTTTAATTATTTTCCAACTTACAAGTTTAGAAAATGAGTCGATCCTCATTATTATCAACAAACAAAATAAATAGAGTACGAAGGTCTTCTCTACACTCATCTCTTATGAGCATGTAGGGAGGACAGGCTCACTGTTCAAAGCAGTAAGCCAAGGGGAGATACTCTATAGAATCTGTGTATATCAAGGCCTTACTTTCTCTGAAAACACGTTCTGGAAAACCGCATGCCAAATCTAAACTAACAGGTCAGCAGAACGTGTTCTCTAAGTAGATGACATTTACCAATTGTGAGGCTCCTTGAAGAGGGCCAGTACGTCTCAATGAGCAACGTCTTCACGTTCGAGTGGTGATTGTCGTGTTTGTGACTAGCTATATAATTACTTCACTCTCACCCTTAATGAGCCTGAAGTACTAGATTTTTAAGCCCTCCTGATGATCCTCTTCAAAGTGGATACATGTAAATTTCTTAATTGCTACGACTACTGGCATCCACACATAATCTGGATCATTTTGGATTCTCTAGAACTTCCAGTTCTTTTCAAAATAGCTTATATCATACAACTCCTAAAATAACTGTTGGAGGGAAAAAAATTAGCAAGTGAACAAGTGGCAGGGGCCCAGGCATTTATGCTTTTCTAAAGCTTGGACTCCCTTTCCTGCTTCAGGTTGAAGATTTGTAACACTGTCAAGTTTTCACAGTGGGAGGACAAAACAAATTTTTGTTCCTGAAGGTAGGGTGCACAGAAATTCAAATGTAACAGAGATGCATAGATCTCCCTGTAAATATCTCCTATCTCTGTTATTATTATTAGTTCTGTAATAAAAACACAGTACATATAGTTGCAGTCTGGTTCCCAGAATGTGCCTCTCACAGTACACCAATGCTGCTGCTACAACAGCAGGATACTTTTGCAACCAAGCATTCTTACTAATACTGTTATCAAAATAACTGCGTACTGTGCCAGGGCATCGATGAATTTCTCATTCCTCTCTGAGACATGGGCTGTCTATAAAGCTAACATACCAGGAAGCCTGACCAGGTCCCTGTGAGCTGCCTGCACAAGATAACACACAAAACATGGCATGTGTCCAAATTAAGGCTTGTTTCAGAAATTTACATAAACAGGACAGAAATAATCCATGATAATGCCAGGTCAATTTAACCAGATGGATCCTATCATAAATGCAGGGTGTGGGGTTTCATAGAGAAATAGTTTATGAACAGTTATATGCGTCTACCTAACCAATGTCCCATTACTTTAAAAAAACATTCTCTAAAGTTGAATTTAAAAGCACATGAAATCTGTTCACAATTATTGGTCATGGTCAGGAAGAAACATGGCTTGCAATTCACTAAACACTTAATGAATGCCAAGTATATTCAAAACACCATGCATACAGAGGTGATTAAGTAAGGCTTTCCTTTCTGAAGGAGCTTATAAACCAATGGAAAAAAGAAACATACATAAATGAACTGTAAAATCAAGTATAATGTGATTTATTCTGTGATATAGAAAATGGTAGGGAATGCAGAGAAAAAGAAGTTATTCATTGCATGAAGTATGCCTTATTTGATAATCATTGTCTAATGAGGGCCTCTGATGAGTAAGGGCATAGACACAGAACTAAACTCATCTCTCACCAGCACCATAGGTTGGCTAAATGGAGGTTTTTTTTGCTAAAAGAGCAAAAGTTTAGCAGAAAAAAAAAAGTCTTCTGTAAGAATCAATGGCTATATATAATTTAAAATGCAAAATATTGTATATTTTATTATAATTTTAAATGATGCCCTATACATCCTTTGTATTAGTAAATTTTACAGAGAATTTAGGTATATACATGCATACTTTTGGGTGGAGGTGGACAGAGACTGTTTAAACAGCAAAACACTGTAAACCAATAATGCTGCCAGTAACCAACCCATCTGAGGAGTCAAGAGTTATTCACCTGAACAGTAGAGAATAGCAGTGCCCCGGCCTTAACAGCAGTGAGTCAGTCATGCCATTTTCATGAAATGAAGACTCCATTTTCCAATATTCACTGTGAACAATTGACTAGTCATAATTAAAAGTACATGGTGATCTCAGGTTATTTATAAATATGATTGAGCCCTAACCTCACCGGTGGCTTCTTGGTTTCTTCATGTGAAAATGAATGGATTTCATGGCATTATTCCTAAAGACTCTTCCAACTACAATCCCCAAAACCTATGGATCACTGGAGTTCATTGTTGAAACTGACAAGGGAAAAAATTTATCTCTAAATATCAAGCAAAACCCTTGAACACTGGGCAAACAATCATTTAAAATGCCAAGTAAACAAACCTTACATTTTGGCAAGAAGAAAAAGTCAGGTTTTTCATGGACAAACCTAGCACCTGAAGTTTTCATCCTTACAATTTTTATCAAGCTTTCATTATAGCGGAGGCTTGGTGATGCGGCGATTTGCCTCTATAACTGCGAATCCGGTAAAAACTTAACCTAAGTGGAACCACCACTGAATCTGAATTTTCTTCTAAGTCACTTCCAATCTGCTAAATATTTCCAATAGGGCAAATACAAATAAGGTTAGCTGGTTATAATCCAAACTTAAAAATTAACCTGATATTGAAAAATCATAATAATTAGGGGTACTTCACTAGCCAGGATTTGAAAGTTAGCTGCATTCTGTGAATGACTAGAGAGTGTTTTTTAAAAAATGTGTATTGATTTTATTTCTATTCTCTCAATTGACATAATAGCTAGTCATGGCTTAGAAACGAGATTTTCAGCCTGTCCTTACAAAGATCTATGCAATAATAATAAACCCAGTGGTCAGAATTCATCAAGCTCAACACAGAGGATTATGTCACCGGGCGAAGAGTTGCTGCTGGACCAGCCACCTCAAATAGAATCCGTAAACCCGCAAACAAATGATTTCCCATCGGTCAAGTGCAGTTTAGAACCACACAGTGGAATAAATTTGCAGTAATATTATAAACCTAAATCATTTTATCTTTAAGGTTATGTGATGTAGTTGTATTTGTGCAAATGGTGGGGAGGGAACAAAACAAAAGAAACCACAGTTAAAAAAAAAAAAAAGATGGCTGAAGGTCTACCACGGTGATTGAATTAAAATGTGTGATGGTCTTACACCGTTTATTGTTGAGCTTGAAGACAACATTTATTAAATATTTGGAAATGTATTGAGCAGTATCCTTTTAAGGAGTTTTGTCATAAGATAAACACATTTGCATGATCAAATCACTTTTGAATGCATGTAACTAGAGATTTCATTTTTCTTCCAGTGGTGACCTGTTTTTCTCTGTAACAGTTACTAAGAAAAATATTTTCAGGTAGTCATAAGAATGACTTCCTGAGAAGCCCTTTCCTTTGTACTTTGAAACAGTCTGGAAAATATCTCACTTGACTCATTCATGCTGTCAAAATATACTACAGGCTAAGGCTGACCACTGATTTTCCCTGTTTCCTATAACAACACATGCAATGTATGCATGAAATTCCCAAGTAACAGAATCGGGGGTTTTGGGACCACTTTCATGTGCTGATAGCTTATAAAACTATACCCACACGGGCTGGTCTATTCATTTGCTATGCCTAAGGACTACCACTTATGCAGGAAACATTTTGTTCCATTTAAGTCACTGCACTTAAAATAAAATGAACAGAGTAAGGTCCTTCATTATGACTCATGTTTTTTAACTTCAGTGCTACAAATAAGGATCAATTAGAAATTCAAAGAGACGATATTAGAGTTATTTGGGGTGTATTCTATGAGAGTTATTTAGAGAACATAAAATAAAATACATTATGTAAAAAAAAATATAAAATTCTTTACAAAAAATAAAATAGTCACCAGGTAAACCAGATCATCACTGGGACTCCACATTTGTTGATACACATTATAAAAATCGTCCAAAATTAACACTCATTCATTTACCAACTGGCTATTTTAGTATAATTAGTAAAGGAGATATAACAAAATGGAAGATATATAGTCAATGGAAACCTGCTAGTTATAATGGATACACATCAAGTAGGATTATTATTTTTTTTTTTTTCAGAGAACAGAAGTCATAGGGGATGCTATTTAGGGTGAAATAATTATTTTTGAATCAGAAACCTAATGAGGATATTAATGAAACAGTGACTCCACCCTCTAACTATGAATAAGAAATACTGAGTAGGTGAAAAGGTTATTTTCTTTTTAAAATAATGTTTTAAAATGCACCCGCAGTGCTAACCATAAAGCAAAGCCAGCTCTATGTGAGTCTGGATCATGTGAAGACTTCCAGATGGTTTTATCCTTAGGAGAAAAATCCGTCTTCTATGTAGATTGAGAAGTCGTGGCAAAAATACTGTGTTCCCTTGAATGTCTCAGCAGCATTAAACAAGTGGTTGTTATCCAAAGGCCTATAGCTTTTACAAAATATATCTGGGCATGTCTCTTGGTTTAGAGACTCCAACTGAGTAGGTTTAGGTGTTGGGGCAAGTGGTAGGAGAAATACACCTTTCCAAGTCTCTTTCGCTTTTGCAGGAAGCCTGGAAAAGTACCTGAGATGCTATTTGGCATGCAGTGGGCATGCCACGTAAGCTGTTGACTCACCTGGCCGGAAGCAGATCCTGCTGTTAGTATGGTTCATCACTCAGCAAGGGGAAGGTTTGGGTCTACGAGGTATTTGTAGCAAAGTGGTCCACTTGGCACCATCTCTTATACACTCTCTATTTTTACTATTAAATTTCAGAACTGGCAGGTCTTTTGAGGCCAGGTTTTGAATAGGCATTAAAAAAAAAAAAAGCCAGTCAGAATGTTTATGTTCCCTCATTCTTCAAAAATCATATGCTAGCCAAACAAACCAGAGGTGGCAGGAAGCCCTGGAAGGTATTAACACTGGCAGAGAGTGATCCTCTGTCAATCATCCTGAAGCAAATACATTCTGAAAAAGTCAGAAAACTTTGAGGCCATGATGAGACTAGGAAGGATTAATAAGGAGCTCCTTTATTAACATGAAAGCTACTTTCATTCTCAGTATTTCAATATTTTTTTCCTGATCTCGTAATTCCATAAGAAGAGTGTGTGTGTGTGTGTGTGTGTGTGTGTGAGAGAGAGAGAGAGAGAGAGAGAGAGAGAGAGAGAGAGAGAGAGAGACTCGAGTGCAAGCTCTTGCACTGTTGATATGATCTGCAGAAACTTGTCTGCTGGAAAATGTTTCTTTAACTTTGGTTTGGCTTCCACCTTGGAGCTGATGGGAAATAAAAACTTTTCCAGGGCTCCGAGCCAGCTGAGCTGCTAAAACAAAAGGTAACATTCATTAGAGGATCATGGTACCATGATCTCATTCTGAAGGTTAATGTTTTTACATCAAGTATGAATTGTCTAAAGTTTGGGAAACTCAAACAATTAATGTTAGAGAAAATAAGTATCAGCCTTACTTCAAATGTTGTAATTTGGATGGAAAAATAATTTTAACTATGAAACATGAAACAAAACTCATTTGATCATTTCATTTAATTTTTCTCCCTCTGCAATGCCCCCAATATGTGAGCACACACTGACACATAAACATCCTGCTTGTTATTTATACTGTTGTCCAAGAATAGGTAGTTTCTATAGGAAATCATTCTTAAAGAGAAGTGAATTTTTCTCAGTCATACAGGAGCATCTGAATGTGCTACCTACCCTGATTTTTAAAAGAAAAATACAGAAGGGGGCGGAAGGTCAGAAAATCCAGGCTCTACACATCTGCTAACTAATATCAATGGACAATTATTTCCAAGAAGGCCTTAAAGCTGCACAATTTTTGGCATCTTCCAAAATGAGGAAAACAAATGTTTTATGTTCCCTGTCCTCTGAGGTTCTCCTGTACTTTCTCCTAATTGTTTCTCAACATGTTAAAGGCCTAACAGCCAACTCAATTAAACTACAAGCATCTCCTTTGAACACATATTTGATCTTCCCTCAACATCCCGTAATACAATGAACTCATTGCCACATAATCAGTGCACAGAACAGAATAGGCAGTAATCAATCATCCCTAGGAGGAGGCAGTGGTATGGCACAGTAAATCAAACAGTAAGTGCACAACTCATGTGCAGAATCAGAGAATAACAACATGTACACATGGCCATAAAGGAAAACCCAGAGAAGGCCATGGAACCAATATTATTCCTGAAGAACCAATAAAATCAGGGATCAGGATTCTCCCCGCCCACTTGCTGAAAAAGGTATATTCTCTCCTATTTCTAACCAAAGTCAAAAGTCTCAAACTTGTGGATTCAGCCAGCATCTTTGCATATCTTGGCACAATTAAGAGACTACTTTACTGGGCTAGAATTGGATCACTGTTAATTCTGAGTAATAGTGAGAGGGAGAAAAAAATGAGGATAATTCTGAGTAATAGTGAGAGGGAGAAAAAAATGAGGGGAAACAATGAGGACTTGGATGCTTCTTTACAGCTTTGAGAAAGTGGTAGATGTTATATTATTGTGCAATCACATAATATTTGAAATACCAAGTGTGAATTGTTTCAGACCAGCATAGAGCATTAGTTTGAAATGAAATTAAAGTTGGAACAGATGTGGTTATCACCACTTGTTCATTGATGGGTAACTGCATTGATGACATGGGCTCCAGCCTAGACCATGATAGAAATGCTGAATAATTTTATCAGTACAACCTCAATGAGCTGAAAGGGAATGGTCCACGTGTTAAGAGGTGAAGGGGTAGTTTCCCTTGGTCAGAGGTAAGTAAATAAGCTAGTATGTGATAATGCACATTTATACACATTCCAGATAAAAGTCGCTTTTCATGATTTCTACTAAAGTAACACATAGACACCTGTAGTACAATATTCAAATTAACATGACATTCTGACATAAGGCAAAGTTCTTCTCATAAGGGGAAAGAAGACTTGGACTGAATTCCAACATTCAAACAAGAACACTAACAGCTACCATTTATGGAATATTTACACTGAGCAAGACACTGCATGAAGTGACCTATGTTATACAACTGACCTCACAGAATCCTCACACACCTTCAAAGCAGTAGCATTGGTCTCATTTTGTACAGGGGGAGACTGAGACTTGGGGTTGGGAAGTTACCCAGAAGTGACTGGCATGAAGTTACCCAGAAGTGACTGAAGAAATCAAACCTAAATCCAGCTGAATTCATGCTTTGGGCTCTTAACGAAGTCTTACTCTATGTCATAAAACAAATTGTTTATTTACGCATTTTTGCATATGGCTTTTTTCAATTATTCTGAAGATCCTATTTTGATTAAAAATTCCAAGGCAGAATTGGGACTAAGTGAAAACCACGAGTGGTCACATTCTCACTATTCCTAGCGCCAATATATATTTATTTGCTATAAGATAATATTAACTGTAAATGTCTTCCCAAGGAAAGGAGTGCAGAGGCAAATCTAGACACTCCTAAAACACCAAAATAATAATAATAATAATAATAATAATAATAATGAAAAAGAAAATGTCCAAAGAAATGAAATCAAAGGTTAGTAAATACAACTTACATTTCCCTGTGATCAATTTGGTTTTGGACACTAAACAAGTTTGAATTTATAGATCAAGGACAATCAATCTTGTTAAAACATTTCTATATGGCTATTTAACTAAACTGATACATTCAAGAGGATGGCCAAAAGGCACTGGGTTTCCAATCATTTCAGGAAAGTTATTCATAACACTAGCTATTGATGTTAAAGATTTCCTTTTCTTTTTGTCCAAGCTATTATTCATCTAATGAATGACTCTGTGAGAGTAATTATATATTAGTCAGAGAGCATTTTAAATCATATAATGAACAGTAATGTTTGAGATACATCTCTTAACAATCCGGGATTATAATTTAAACTAGTATCTACTAAATATCCAGTAAGCCCAGGAATTTCACAATCTTAAATTCATGTTTTTCTGAGAGCAAACATGTCCTTTTTGTCTTAGCAGGAAAAAAACACAATCAGTGATTATTATATTTATACTAGAGGCCCAGTGCATGAAATTCATACACTCAGGGTAGGTCCCTCAACCTAGCCTGCACCCTTTTGCAGTCCGGGAGCCCTCAGGGGATGTCCAACTGCGCAGAGGCGGGAGAGGCTCCCGCCACTGCCACTGCGCTCGCCAGCCTTCAGTCCGGCTTCTGGCTGAGAGGCGCTCCCCCTGTGGGAGTGCACTGACCACCGGGGGACAGCTTCTGTGTTGAGCGTCTGACCCCTGGTGGTCAGTGCGTGTCATAGAGACCAGTCGTTCTGCTGTTCAGTCGATTTCCATATTAGCCTTTTATTATATAGGATATTTTTTTTAGTTTGTTCTATTTAGATCTTTTTTATTTTATTTATTTATTTAAATCTGTTGTTGAAAGTACTACAATATTACAAATTGTTTTTTGTTTCAATTACATATTATGTAAAACTCTTAAAAAAGAATGATGTGAGCTATTTTTAAGTACACCATTAAAAATAAAGTATAAAAATACATCATATAAAATTAAAGTGAAAACATTTCCTTGTATTAAATCTAGATATTTCAGCATGATTAATATAGTAATTACTAAACAAATATACAAAAAATTAAAATTAATTTCTAAAATTCTATTCCTAAGTAATTTTTTAAATGTAATATTAAAATTTGTCATAAATACATGTGTGGCATAGGATAGGAAGACATAATATGAATCATTGTCAAAGAGGTAGTTGAATGGTTTCATTTAGATTTAATTTCATATACAACTTGCAAAGGTTTTTAAGTACATTTTTGTTTGTTTCCAATATTATTATAAATATGCAGTAAAATTCATGAAATAAAATGAACAAACTCTCAGCCTCTTACAAAATAATGTTTCACGGTGCTATGCATTAGAAGAGCATCAATTATACAACTTCCTTGAATTAGAAAGAATATTCTATTTTATACCAAAAAAAGAATCATAAGGGTATTTATGAAATGAAAACTCTCTTATCTGGTGCCCTGCGCTTCACTTCCAAGCTTTTTGTCCAAGCTATTATTCATCCAATAATTGGAATCCTGAAACTCTCACTCTCTTTTGGTATTGTTCATCCTTAATTGGAAATGCAGAAGACAATGGTGTCTAAATAAAGATTCTAAATAATAATAATAATAATTTTATATTTCTCACTATGCATACTTAAACCATTTTATATATATATATATATATATATATATATATATATATATGTTACATGTTAAGCTACTACCTGTTAATCATACTTTAAAGGCCTTGGGAGAGCTACTTAAATTGATTCCACCATGCAAAAATTTGCAATGGAAATGACTCCTTTTCAATGTGGATAATGACTCTTTAGTTCATCTTGAGTTTGAGGGTTTTTTTGTTTTGTTTTGTACTATACTGGGTTTTCTTATGTGGACATTTGTTTTCAATTTATTACTCCACTATGATTCATGGACGGCAATGTTTGGGAGTAAAAGTTCATAATAGTGAAAAAAAAGTTCAATAAATAAAATCATGATGATAATCTTTTCTCATGGCTAGATTTAGATTTCATTAGTTTCCACTTAGCCATGAACAGATATGAGATAATGTGAAGAAAGTTAGGTCATTCAGAATACAGATATTTATTAACAGGATTCTTTATATAAATAATGAATTCTTTAGTTATTTCTTCCTCTGTGCTTCATTTCTTGGTTGCCTCCCTTGAAGAAGAATTGTTTTATAAGGAGCAACGTCATCTACCAAAGAGGAATCTTCCTTTGAGCGTAATAAATTTGGCTCTGTTTTTCTCTAAAATCCTTTATTTTTAATTTGGGCCATTTGGTAAACTAACACTGTTTAGTTATAAAAGCTTCCTGGGATTGGGAGATGTTACTAGACTTATTTTCAGTCTAAGAACGGTTTTAGAATATTAGATGAACAAAGATATCTGAAAGCAAATTATCTTCTGAATGTAGTAACATGCAAAGAATGAATTACAGATGTAATTTATCCATCACAAGCAGATCCTAAACACTGATTATGTCCGTGCTTGTGCAGAAAATTGAAAATGACAGAAAAGCTTCCCAGCTTTCTAACTTTAATTTTCCATGTTTTGCTTTCTGTAATTTACTGTCGACTATTAACACAGATGCTTCCTGCCTTATCCGAGAAGAGCCTAGACTTAACCGTAAGTGATTCTGAAATCCAGAAACCTACACACAGAGTGTGAATTTTATACAGAGAGATAAAGTCTCACTTAAGATGCCTGGCATCATACGAGATCTTGAGAACTCAGGGTATTGAGTCTCAATAATTAGTCGGTCTCAACTAGCATTACCAAACTAAAAAATACATATAAATATTGTGGAGTAAATCA
The DNA here is from genome assembly GCF_963455305.1 of Plecotus auritus. Taxonomy (NCBI): domain Eukaryota; kingdom Metazoa; phylum Chordata; class Mammalia; order Chiroptera; family Vespertilionidae; genus Plecotus; species Plecotus auritus. Next base: position 210,521,841 of record NC_137771.1, read on the forward strand.
AGATGGCTGCAAAAGAATGCTGCCAAAACTCAAAACTGTGACCTAGGGTGGAAATACAGGTGGTCCCCAGCTGACCAATGATGAGCCAGGGATGGCTGTGTCAGTCTGGTGGCCTGTAGCTGTGGGAACTCTCAGATTGAGAATTCCCTCTCCTTCTCGTTCCACTTGTGGTCTCAGAATTAATAGTTGGGAGAAGGAAGGGAGAGGAAAAAGGAAAGATAAACCACCAAAGACTCTCCCTTTTACTTCAGTTCCTCTCCCACTGACCCTCCAATTGCTGCTGAGAAGTTCCCCCTCTAAATTCCAGCTCTGCCACCCAATGCACTGATCTCCCCATGAGTGATCAGCCGCTGGGGACTGAGTTTAAGTATCTGCCTTCTCAAAGGTTGGCCTAGGAAGTGTTTAAGTTACACTCCTTGAATTATGGAATCCCCACCGGCAATCCGCTCCTAAATGCCCTTCTTTTCACATCTGGTTCTTTATTGCTGACCCCTTGGTTATATCCTGTAATAAAATGCCCCCCCCCCCAATTTTTTTTTTTTTTTTAGTTTGCTATTTTCATTATTCACCTATTTCTCCATTGCTACTACTAATTAGAAAGCAACAGTATCAAAACGACTACACTTTTGAAAATTTCAGAAAGAAAAGAGAAAGGAGAGAAGCTGGTCATTTTAATATTAAGTTTCATGGTGGACCAGACTCGGGATCAACAGGCAGTGTCTTAAAAAAGGAAGCGGGTTTTTTTAGGAAAAAGAAAAGAAAGGGGGTTACTTAGAAGTCATATTGACAAATAAGTCTTTCCACCCTGAGAAAGCTTGGACTGCAGCCCCTCACCCCCTCCGTCTTCAGTCCTGACTGATCCTGAGCCTCCGTTTTGTGCAAAGGGAACAGCTCCAGGGGTCAAGAGCAACCCAAACTGGGAGCTGTGGACAACTCTTGCACTGACTTGGGGAAAGTGTCCCAGGAATCTGGGGGAGGCCACTTCCTTTGCACTCGGCCAAGGTGAACTCCTGGAGCCCCACACTGAAACCTGAAATACATCTTTCCAAGAAACATTTTGACAAAAGCAGTTGGGGTCTCTGATGCTGGTAGTCCTTAAGATTTATGATAAGATGGTACTAACAATACTTTTGTGGAGTCTCCTGGGGTTAATTAATCACGGGGGTTTCAGGGCACTATTTGTACAGGACTGTAACTCAAGCATCCTATCGTTACTTGGCTTCCCCGGGTTGGCCTGATGACCTAACCATATTGCCTCTGTGGGAAAAGGCTTTCTAAACCTTGAAACTTTGGAATATGCCTTTTTTTATACGATGGGAGGCAGTTATATAGTTTACACAGTGCGTACTTATTGAAGTTGATTCATTTATAAACTTTTTTTTCTATATGGCCATATACTTAGAACAAATACTAATATTTCAAATATATATAATCTTTCAAATTTGGTGGCAGGGTTCTTGATGCTATCTTGTGTACACTCATTGATTCATTAGTTAACATATAATGATAGTTTACCATTTACTGTTTTAGGTCCTGTGTCATAAATTTGCCTTAAAGATTAAGTTTTATTCTTAAGTACTGATGTCAGATGCTTACTTTGTAGAATCCATAGGATGTAGCTGTCTAAATTAAGAAGCAATGTTTGTGAGAAAGCAATGTTTACAGAGGCTGTAAAGTCAGATTATTAGGCTTGGAGTTCACATTCTACTGGCCGAGTGACCTGGCACGTATCACCTAACTTCTCTGTCCTTCAGTGTGGCCATCTGTGAAATGGTTGTAATAAAGGTAACCTCCTCAAAGAGAAATACTATAAAAAATAAAAAACGCTGAAAATACTGACCAGCACATAGCAATTTCAAAAAAATATTAACTCATTTTACTTTTATTTCAGAGGAAATAAACAAATACATTTGTAGAAGAAGCAGAAATAGGTGTCAGAATAATTATAAGTTCTTTCTGCCAAATAAAATCATTGGAGACCTGTTTTTATGACATGTGTTCCTATTCCAGTCCATTTATACATACGTAACTATGTACATAAATATACATTGGCAATAAAAATGAAGCCATTTTCTTTTTCTATATAAGTAAACATCAATCCATTTGTGATATGCCAGGTTTTATTGACTAAATATAACAAAATTTGGAAGAAAAGAAAAAGACAACCCTGCTTAACCAGAAGTGATGACAGGTTTACCAAGATAAGAAGATAAAGGTTTCTCTTCAATTGCGATCTCCCCTCAACAACCCTCTATACCCAGGTGTTTTTCAGAGTTACTTGATTCTGGAAGCTTCCGGGGGCGGGAGGGGAGGGGGGTGGGGGCGAAGAATATCTCTGTAATTCTCACATCCCAGTGACTGACCTCCTGAAAATTCCTTCTCCCCTTCAACCTTATCCATCAAAGACCTGATTTTATTCCAAGCAACACTTTAAAGACTACAGTTCCCACCTTTCCTTGCTGCCAAAATCAGCCAATGAGAGACCAGGAATAATCCCTGGGTGAAGCTTAAAGGACCTTTATTCAAAGGAGCCTAAGTGAGCTGGGCTGTGGTCTCTTTTGCCCTTGCTTCTTCCTGCCTCCACAGTGGCCATCTTGCAATTTTGAAATAATCCTAAGGTTGAAAGCATGTGCTCCTCAGGAACTAAGGATGAAGAAACCTCTGTTCTAATGACTATGGAGTCATCATATAGGCCTGGACAACGGACCAAAATATAAACCCTTACCCTGTTAATGCCACATGCTGGGGAGGGAGTGTCTCTGTTACTCAATGCTGATTGTAATTCCTTAAAGACAAAAGTACCTAAATCATTTTTGTGTGACTCCAGAGAAAAACATAAAGAGGGATCAGAAACAACAGTGGGGAAGCCGAAGAATCAGGAAGCTGGAAAGAACGCAGAGATGAAACGTAAGAAGACTAGAGGTCAGAGACGACCAAGGCCAAGGGTACCCAGGAGACAGCCTTTCAGCCAAACTGTAATGTATAAGGGTTATAACTATTAGTAATTTTCAAAACACAAGTCCTTATAATATAGAAAGTTTATCTCTAACAAATCAAACTTTTTACTTCCAAGTGAAAATCTTTTAAAAACATGCCAGAGAATATGAATAATACTGTAGGTGGTGTGCAGTTGATGTTATTTGTAGAAGAAATATACTATTAGATTTAAAATCTTTGTTCATTATAAATAAATATTAGAATAAGATCTCACTAGAATTACTCTTGTTTACATTGAAATTCAGAGAAATAGCTGTTCTAATAATGTATTATGCACTTCACACAATTAAGTTTGCTTAGCTTTCAGTTGCTCTGACTGAAGTTTCTACATATTATTAATAACTACCGTTAGTGCTAAATCAAAATCCATCTGGTTATTTATCCATGCCCACTGACTGTCATAATCTTTGGCCTGTTAATATAGAACATTGCTTCCTGTCTAAAAGCATGAGATGTGTTCCTGCTAAAGTTAAAAAACAAACAAACAAACAAAAAACCCTCAAAAGTTCCTCAATAGGATCTCTCTGTAAGAAAATAACCAGCTTTGTCTCTGTCTGTGGGAAGGCAGAGACACTGACTGCTCAGCATGAAAGGTAACGGATTAGTGATGCTGGTAACTGAGATCCTCTACGTATCCTGGGCAAGGAAAACGACAGGATAAGCTTCCCAAACCAGGTCCCGAGGTGTCTGTTCTGGCTCTAAGAAACATTCCATTTCTCACCTCTCAAGTGAACTGGGCGGATGTCCCACACTTCCTAACTGGAAGATTTTTACCCCACGCTGCATGGACTCTTTTAAGTCACAACAGTCTTGTAGATGCAACTGTGTTGAGGCTGTTTGTGGAATCAGCCTCACTCAGACTTCTAAACCTACACTAGAATTTTGTGTGGGTTTAGAAGTCTGAGTCACAAAGTTTGAACTCAACTGGAAGTGCCACAGTGCTTTAGGTTGAAGTTGTTTTTAGTTTGTCACCCACACAAATTGAAGCAAGGCTTAAATGAAAAATAGAAATAGAAATAGAAGCAGGGCACCAAAATCTTATGGAAGGAAACAAATTAACTGCTCTAGAAGTAGTGCCTTAGGAAGCAGGATTCAAACCTTGGCTTGAAATATGTCCAAAGGTTTAGAAATCTGCACTTACTTAAAAAAAATATGTTTCTAAAAAAAATTCTAACTATAAGAATATAAATAGGTAAAGGAATGAAGTTTTATTACCAAAGCAGCTACAGCCATTGAAAATTTCATTAAGGAAATGTTCATGTCAACGTCGATGACATCACAGCACATTTACAGGGTATTCTTGACAGAGTGGTGCACTTTCTGCGTAGAGAATACACCTGGAACTTTGACATGATACACACTGCTACACAAGTCATGCCTTACTGTGAGTTCATGTCCAAAGTCATTATGGGCAAACAAGGAAGTCCTGCGTCAACCTGTCCCTGCAAGACACACTGAATAGGTACCTCTATGTAATAATATGTCTAAGTTTTCATATCACATAGGAAATGCCATTACGAAACAATAATCGAACAATAACAACGACAAAACTCTTGGTAAAAGTCATTGCAATTAGAAGCCTGCCAGGTCAAAGCTGTCACTGAAAATTGGACGTTTAGTCTGAAACTTGCAGATATCATTTTGCCAGGATTATCAGTCAAGCCCGTCGAAAAGTTAGGATGAAAAGACTGTGCTGGGGATTTAGAAAAGAGCAGCACTGGGGACAATTGCTCTGTTGAAGGTACACTGTGCTGACAATGGAGGGCCTCCTAAAATTTAACTGCAAAGACCTTCAGGACCACTTCATAACGTCCAGTTACGCCAGCCCCGTCCTGTGTGAGCAGCTAGCGACTGGACTGGCCTCACTGACTAAGGTTCTAGTTGTTCATTTACCTGGATGCTCACTTGTTTGTGTCTTCTAACAGCTGATTCCTGGACTTTATATACTCTCCCAGGTCTCCAATTACATTTCAAACGTGCTCACTCAGTGCCCTTGATTTTATGCCACCTTGCGGTGGGATCCGATCTCTGATATATCTGATAAATTTGATCGGCTGTGCTATCTATATACACAAATGTGTATGACCGTGAAATAAATGCTTAATTAGCTTAAACAAAATTGCCTAATGTGATAAGAGAATAAGTGACTATAGTTTTCAAATATAAAAGTTTTGTTCTGTTTTTGGAAAATAGATAATAAACATAAAGATTATATCTCCCCACCCCCCAAGTACCTGAAAAATGAATGTTTAACTAATATGCAATAGTCTATTTCTGTTCATCATGTGGTGAAAGCTTTGTTAGAATACAAATCACGTGGCATCACATTAAAATACATTCTGTAGGCTTCTTTACATCAACTACCCAAACTTTAGTTTAGAGACTGTTACTAAAAAAAAAAAAAAAAAAAAAAAAAAAAAAAAAAAAAAAAAAAAAAAAAATAGGTAACTTGCCATTAACTATTAACTAAATAATAATTTCTGATACATAACGTTCTAATGGCAGCTTGCAGGGTTGATATTTTTCTTTTAATTTTTTTTTCTGTTTTGTCACCTCTTCAGAAACCATAAGAAAAAAAAAATCTTGCTCTAGAATAAAAGAGTGTACCTTTTCAAATGTTCAGGGTTTCTGATGTTACTAAAACACTCAAATCTATAGTTTGCAAGCAATCTAATTCTGAATTTGAAAATACTTTTAAGACTGTTGTATATTAAGACTGCAAGTTTAAAAGAAATTAAGTGACAAACATTAAGTGCTTAAAATATTGTTTAATTTATAAACCAGTGCACATTATTACAGCCTTAGCTCTTTCTTATTGTTGTCATTCCACTGCTAATATACTAATATACTATATATATATATATATATATATATATACACATATATATATGTATATACACACACATACACACACACACACACATATATATATATATATATATATATATATATATATATCCCTCATTAGGATGTATTCTCATTTTACTTATCAACACATTTATTGTGATACAAAATTCTGTTTTCATGTAGTCAATTTAATCTGTTTATTATTTAAACTTTAACATCACCAATGGGCAACTAAAATACTATCGCCTGATTTTCTTCCTATTGCCTTTATTCATATGCCGATTGATTTCTTTTGCATAAGGACTTTTCTGAACTGTTCGACCTGTGTTTTTAATGAAACAAATTCTCCTCTTCTAGTAGAGAAGTCTGCTGTAAACGTAAGTCACCCGGGAGCCTGGCCAAAGCCTGCAGCAGCACAGCTGAAGGTACAGCCATTTCACAGGGTCCGCGCGGCCAGTATTTGGTTTGCTTTGCTAACTTGCTAAAAATAGTCGATTACACAGGCTACCTCCATCTCACGGCTCAAGAACTCACAAAAGGCTGGACTGTGGATCGCAGCAACACACAGAACACATTTTATTAAAGAAGTCAGGATATTGCAAGTTTTCTCAATTCCTTCCGTTTACTCTCTGAGACAATACAAATGATCTAGCAGTTACTGGCATGGAAATCTCATAACGCTCCCAAATTTCAGAACTTCAGGCATGAGTCACAGACTTACTTTAACTGTTTTTAAATATGTTTTTGATCTATTTTAGCCACAAAATTGAACACAGGAAGACTACTATACAAAAGGTGGGATTCCAAACACTGTATTAAGAATCACATGTGTTAGAATTATATAAAAAAAAACCTAATTTTTGAAACATGACTACTTAATTACCTTTTCAAAAATTCTAAAATTAATTCTAACTATAGTTATTTCACTCACATTCAAGGAACTATTGCTCTGGGAATGAAGCTTCACCATAAATACATTTGTGTCTTCTTCCTCAGATTCAAATCAAAGTATTTTTTTAATCAGGTTTTAGACTAGAAAGTAAATTTCAGTTTCTCTTAGAAAAACAAAGAAGAAAGACGAGGTCTGCATTGATTAGCTTCTAAAATGGGTTCATTTCATCAGTAAATTTTTAAATCTTCAAATTATTTGTTGTTTAAAAAAAAAAATAAGTCCTTGATGTGGCGGTTGAATCTTGTTAACCACACAGCACGTCTCTAAGCAAAGCTGCTGCTCTCCTCAAAGGGGGACTGTTCTGCGGCCACAAGTGAGCAGCGACTAAGAAAAATATTTTGAGATGGAAAAATAGCAACTGAATTTTAATGTTCCACAATGTTCCCAAATGCTGTGGAGGCAAGTCTTCTGTGAAACCACTCAATGTCACAGCCAAGTTAAATGTCCTTCATTTTGCAGCTACGAGTGCACCATCAACTGTCTGTAGGATTAAAAATTGGATTTACTAGTAATTGGGTCAAAACAGGGTTACTTATGGACACAGCTGTTTACCGACAAGTGTAATTAGCCCCTTGCCCCTCATTTTATGGATCCCGGTTTCTAATTACACCTAAATTCAGTCGGCAAGAATTTAGGAATACATGTTCACAAAGCTACAACCACTGTGCCCTTCAATGATGTCTTCAGAGTAAAGGGGGGGGGAAGGACCGAATGATAATTTATAACTTTGCTTACTGATCTTTAGGATTAGGACATTAAGAATAATCTAACATTGTGAGTTATCTGTGTTACTGTTAATACCCTTTTCTTTTCTTTTTTTAATCCTACTCTGAAGATAATATCCTTGAGTCTTTGGAGAAAACTTTAGCAAAATGAGCAGCCCAAACTGGACCCAAAAAAGCAATTAACTGAAATAGTTAATTCTTAAGTGCACTCATGACATCTGAGTGAATTGCATGTTGGCTTATGAGTTAACTATTTCAGTTAATTCACCCCTTGTTACTAAAGAAAGCATTCTATGATAGCACTATTTCTTTTCTTTTCTTTTTTTTTTTTTTTTTTTTTTTTTTGCAAAACAAAGGATAAAACTATGAGACTTTTACTTCTATATGTATATGTGTAGAAACGACAGAGATCACCGTCTCACAGGCTCGAAGAGGGAATGATATTGGCACATTAGTATTCAAAGGCAATTGAATTAAACCAGACAGAGCACCCAGGAATCTTCACACTCCTAGACTTGACCTTGCATGTCAAAATTAAAGACAGGTATGTTGTGTTTTAAAAGAGCCACTCTCAAATCTGATTCCTGAAGTACAAGGACATTTTTGAATGTCTAGTTATTCTAAAGTGAATCTTTTAGTAATATGGTGCCCATGAAAACTAACTCTTAATATTTCTAGCTGAGATTGTTACAAATAAAATAAAAAAAATTAGGATCTAACAGAAAATAAAGTTCCTTCACATCAGAAATTTAGAAGCTAAAAAAAAATTCCAATGAATAATAGTACTTAAGAGTTTCTACTTATTTATTAAACTCACATTCAATAAACTTTATGGCTTAGATAGGGTGCTGTAGGCAGCAGATCAGAACTTCTAATTATTTTTTCCACAAATTGCATTGCTTCTGGCCTTAAAACAATATGCTCATACAATGAAAAGGAAATCCATAATGTCAAAATATTAATATAAAACATCTTTCCAAGTTTAGCTGACTTAATATTTGCTATTCTTTTACAACATTACAGCACCTTTAGAAACAAGCAAAATCAAATTATCTTCATTCAGCTTCTGCCATGGCCTTGTATATAACCTATGCATATGCTAACACACACATGTATCTACATTTACTATTCCTATAGACACTGACTTATTACTAAGCTAAAAAGCTGACACTTTCTGCTCTAGAAAAGAAAAAAAAAAAGCATAGCATTAAAGGACTGGTAAAGTTATTCATAACAAACAAGTTTGGCCAGGCTTGATTCTACTGGATCTCAATCAAGTCCCCCCAACCCCAACATCATCAATAAGAACACCCCATAGAACTAAACTATTAACAAAGCAATCCATAATTCCAAACTAAGTGAACTCTATGTCCACATCCCCTTTATTCAATTATTGCATAGCCTTAAAATAATATAACATTTACTCACTTTCAATGAATCAAAGCAGGCGATTACTCGTCCATTTTCAACTTGGCAGCTTTTCGAAGGATGTGCAAATTTACATTCCGTGTCTGGCCGTGAGCAAGTCCCCCTTTGGAACTCTCTACATACTTCCAGTGTTAGCCATTTTGTGTCCCGAATTGGTGCGACACTAACAGCCATGTTTAGATTTTACAGGTAGTTAAAATTTTCAGTGAAACCAACAAACCCAACCCCCCCTCAAAAAAAAAAAAAAAAAAAACTACCAAAAAAAATGCTGAACTGATAAAACTGTAAAATGATGATGAAAACGTCCCCTCCAAAATACTTTTCCCCCACTCCCTGCTTTAAAAGTACATGGAAAATTGTGTTGTCAATATCAAGGAAAAGATCTCCCACTAGAAATTCACAGCATGAAACTGTTAATTCAAAGAGGTTTTGTTTTTTTTTTTTTTTTAGAGAAATCCTAGGATCTTAAGTAGATGAACGTTTAAAAGTAGGGCCTGGAATCAGCCTTGTGCTCTCAGTAACCCCTTCCCAGTGCCAATTTTGAACCCAAAATGCAAGCATGAAAACGTGGCAGACCCCTGGACACCGATTTTCCAAGCTGCTCTCAGCAAAGTTGTCTGAAAGGGAATCTCCTCACAGCTGAATTTGCAATGGAGTTTGGTGGTGCAATCGGTATTGATTAGTTTGGCATAGACAGATGCAGCAGTTTAGAGCAAAATCGAGAAAATGATTTTTTTTTGTTTGTTTGTTTTCCTCCTTGATTTCCTGGCAGAAGATATCTTACTTTTTCAGCAAACTTTTCTTTCAAAAACTAAAGCAGCCTAGGGCAATGCCAGATACTTAGAGCTTTTCTCTTGATTCTAAGTAGAAATGGGGGTGTCTGGGCTAGAGGTGGAGGGTGGATGTGCTGTCGTCACAGTCTAGCTGGCAGCAAGCAAGGCAAAAGCAGAGACTGCTCTAGAAGCGGTTCCAAGCAGCAGAGACGTCAGGAAAGGCACTTCTTAGTACCAACCTGTAGAAAAAAGAGATAGGTTAAGATTTACTAAAGTAGCACTTCACCGATGTCCTACAGTACCACAGCCTTGCCATGTGCTACCGGACTAAGTCAGATTCGTGTCAGCTCTCTTGCTCTCTATCTTTCTCTCTCACACACACACACACGCACACACACTCACTCACACACACGCACACACACAATACTTACAGTGAGGCATATTGCAGCCAGCCATCGTAGATTTATTAAAAAAGGGGGCCGTTTTCCCTTGTGAAGCAATGCATGATAGAGAGATAACCAATCACAGATAGTGTTGCAGCAATATTCTGGGCAGAAAGCCAATAGTGTGGGTTGTCTTATGAAAGGTCGCGCCTGTCAGACGTTCATTACTATGCTATAAGCACAGAAAATGTCCATCAGATGTGACTTATTCCACTGCAAGAGGACGAGCATGTGGGTTTTGAATTTACCCAACATGCAGTTAGTGGACTAAACCATGTTAGTTTCAAAACAGCTCCTAAGGCAAGTCCGAGCACTTGGAGATCAGGGCCAGAGGGGTGTGGGGGGGAAGCAAGGTTTAAAAAATTGCAGCTGACTTCCAAGCTGCTCTCCCCCCGGCTCTGCGCAGGGACGGGCACTGAGCAGCCTGCGCCTGCTGTCCTGACACGTGAATAAAAAAGGAAAGGGGTGTTTACGAATGGTACGTTCTCCTGACCTATCCAATTCACTTCCTTCTGAAGCCCGAGTCCTGCCCCTCCGCTGAAAGCAGCACTCATACTGTAAAACTATTCCATTCAGCCGGCAGACACTTTGTCAATATATCACAGGCAGGCGAGATAGGAACAAAAGCATCCTTTATTCGTACATTTTTTAAGCAGAAGCTGAGGTCATGTGGGGAAAATAAGGAGTGCAGTGTTGTCAGTGTGTCTGGCAAATCTGAAGTCAACCTCAAGGGAGAAAGTGATTCCATTGCAGAAACATTAAATATTAAGTGAGCAATTTGATTTGGGCAGCTAGCGTGATGCACTTCAGGGGTACCAGTGAAGCCAGAGGCTGGGGGGGTTGGGGGGGGATCCCCTATTGCCTAATTACCTCGGCACTACAAGACTGCTCCTTAGAGCAAGGCATTTTTGCTTTTAGCAACTTACTTTCTCTTTCATTCAGAAGGAGAGACTTCCAGAAAATGCTTAGTAGTTACAGAAGCAAAAGTATATATTTTTCCCTCATGAATGTTATCAACAAAGTAAACAAGGCTTTACTAACTTAAAAGTTTCACACTCCAAAGAGGCAATGACATAGTATAATAAGTAGTGTTTGATTATACTTCTTCAAGGGCCAAAATGGTCAATTGGCATATGGTACATTTATAACCTGGACACCAGAAAATGGCCTACAATATAGACTATATAACTGAACCAGAATATAGAATATGAATATATATTACACACATGTAAACATGAATATCTAGAAAATATTTTTTAAGATTTATTTTAGGGTTAATACTGTCATTCTTAACATTATTTTTTTAAAACCTACCAGATACTTGGCTTAGAAAATATTGAAGTAACACTACAACTTTTGAGAAAGATGAAAAAGAACCAACTCATATCGATGCTCAAGAAATATTTTTGTTTTCAAAATATTTTCTGGTCCTGATTCCTAGTTCTATCAGAACCAAGTCAAGTCAGTCACCAACTCTAACATCCATCCACCTTCCTGAATCTTTGCCCTGATTCAGAATTTCTCAGCTACTTCATGCCTTGAGCATGGAGCACACCTGAGTCAACAATCTCTGTTGTCCTTCCCTCTAGAGTTTTGAAATGCCTCACCTGCAACATTCACTTCCTGCAAAAGCCAGCTAAGAGGTCACCTCCTCCAAGAAGCTTCCAAGATGCCACCTCCTCCCTCTCCATTCATATATTAACCTGCCTCCTCTGAACTACTACACTGCGCCCTATACAGGGTTTTATTTCCTTAGAGGTCTGATCCACTGTCCCCAAGGGCAGAAATAATCTTTCCCTAGCATAGTGATGAAAAAGAGATGGATCGCCCTAAACGAGGGTAAATCAAGTGATCGATGACTATATCTGGACTGGAATTATCTCCAGGGCACAAAGATCCACAAACACACGAGTGAACACACCCTTGTAAACATATACATGAGCACAACACATGAATATGATCACATACTTGAACACACACATACACACACATCCGTCACTGCCGCTATAAATTGCTATATCCCAGCATCACGTCTAGGAATCGCCTTGGCCTGGACAGCTCCCTCGCACATTCCACACAGCAACTTTTCCCAAACCTCATCACTCTCCAGTCCCTACTCCTCCATGTTCCTCTTTGTCCACAGGGGACGGTCTTATATGTCACAAATATTTCCTAGTCCAAACAGTGGCCCTAGGGCATGAACCCTCTCTCACCTTCCTGCCACCCATCTCTACACTTTCTGCATCTTCTCATTCTCCCAGGAGTTTTCCCTTCTCTGCCCACAGTTGAGCTTCCACCTTGACTCACCCCTTCTCAAGATTTCTTTCCCTTTATACTCCCTCAATATATGAACTTTCCCTCAATTCTTTCTTAGCCCTCCAAGGGGTGAAGTAACTCCAGAATGGAGGCGGTGGCTGGCAGGAGCCAGGGAACCCCGGTGGCTACATGTCCTCCTCTCCGGAAAGCTCTCAAGCCGCCATTCCCAGACTATGTCTACAGTGTCATCTACACGCGCTGTATTCCTGCTCCTTCCTCTCCCAGTCACTGTGGAGTCTGTATCTGTGGACCTCCACACCTATTACTTCACCGTGCAGCAACGGCTGTCAATGCCCCATAAAAGCCAAATCCAAAGCCTTTACTTGACCTCTAATACCATTTACAACTCCTTCTTTCTTTCTATTTTTTTAATTTTTCAATTACAGTGTACAGTGCATATTATTTTGTGTTAGTTTCAGGTGGACAGAATAGTGGTCGGACAATTATATATTTTACAAAGTGGTCCCCACCTGGCACCGTACATAGTTTACAATATTATCGGGTAGAGGGGGTCAATGGGAATAAAGGGAGACATCTGTAATACTCTCAATAAAGATAAATTTAAAAAATAAAATTATATATATACAGATATATATATACATATTTGTGTGTGTGTGTGTATACACACACACACACATATATACACTAGAGTAGATCTCCGGAGCACAAAATTCGTGCACGGGGGGGAGGTCCCTCAGCCCAGCCTGCACCCTCTCCAATCTGGGACCCCTCGAGGGATATCCAACTGCCTGTTTAGGCCCGATCCCTAAACGGGCAGTCGGACATCCCTCTCACAATCCAGGACTGTTGGCTCCCAACTGCTCGCCTGCCTGCCTTCCTGATTGCCCCTAACCGCTTCTGCCTGCCAGCCTGATCACCCCCTAACCACTTCTCTGCCAGCCTGATTGATGTCTCACTGCTCCCCTGCCAGCCTATTTGCCCCCAACTTCCCTCCTCTGCTGGCCTGGTCACCCCTAACTGCCCTCCCCTGCATGCTTGATCACCCACAACTGCCCTCCCTTGCAGGCCTGGTCCCTCCCAACTGCCCTCCCCTGATGGCCTTCTTGTGGTGGCCATCTTGTGTCCACATGGGGGCAGGATCTTTGACCACATGGGGGAAGCCATCTTGTGTGTTGGAGTGATGGTCAATCTGCATATTACTCTTTTATTAGATAGGATAGAGGCCTGGTGCATGGGTGGGGGCTGGCTGGTTTGCCCTGAAGGGTGTCCCGGATCAGGGAGGTGGTTCCCTTGGGGCATGGGGCGGCCTGGGCCAGGGGCCTGTGGTGGTTTGCAGGCCGGCCATGCCCCCCAGCGACCCAAGCAGAGGCCCTGGTATCAGGGATTTATTTATCTTCTACAGTTGAAACTTTGTAGCCTGGAGTGGAGCCAAGCCTTCTGCTCGCTCCGTGGCTGCAGCCATTTCTGTTAGGATTTATTTATCTTCTATAATTAAAACTTTGTAGCCTTAAGCAGAGGCCAAAGCAGGCCAGGGCTGCAGAAACTTGGCTTCCTCCATCGTCGGGGGCAACCCTACCCTCCTGCTCTCTCCAGCTCTGTGGCTGCCGCCATTTTTGTTGGGATTAATTTATCTTCTATCATTGAAACTTTGTAGCCTTAAGCTGAGGCCTGGGCCAGCCAGAGTGTGCAGAAAGCTTGGCTTCCTCCACCACCGGGGAAACCCAAGCCTCCCTCCTGCTCTCTGTGGCCACAGCCATCTTGGTTGGGTTAATTTGCATACTCCCACTCAGTGTATATCCTATATAATAAAAGGCTAATATGTAAATTGTCCTCTCAACCAGGAGTTCAACCAGCAGGCAGGCCGGCCAACCGCCCATGTCCCCTCCCCCTGACCAGACCCCACCCATGCACGAATTCATGCACTCTAATATATATGTATGTGTATGTGTATATATATATATATATATATATATATATATATATATATGTATATGTATATGTATACACACACACACACACACACACACACTGAGTGGCCAGATTATTATGCGTTTAGAGATCATAATAATCTGGCCACTCAGTGTATATACATATATATATATTATCAACTCTATTCCCTATGCTGTGCTTTACATCCCCATGACCATTCTGTAACTACCAATTCATACTCCTTAATCCCTTCACCTTTTTCACCCAGTCCCCCAACCCTCCTCCCCGCTGGCAATCATCAGTCTGAGAACTTCCTCTGCCTTCAACCTTTCTCCTTATCTTGAACTGGCACATTCTAGCCTTTTGGTTTCTCCCAGTGCTATACTCCAGCCTCCTCCCTTTCACAAAGGAGCCGGGAGGAGCTGGGAGGGTTCCTGGCATATGCCATGCTGCTGGTTTGACACATACTTCCTCACCCCTTCAACCAGGCAAATCCCTTCTCCTGGTCTAAGTTGCTATTCAAACATCAACTCGATAAGACTGGGCTGACTATGGTAAACATTATTCCATCTCAGATTATTCTCAGTACTTTGTATCTCTTGGTTCTTTTAACCCCTAGGTTATAGACTCCCTGACAATAGGGTTTATCACCATATTTTTACCTGGTACCTAGAACAGAGATTTTTTTTTAATGTTTGATAAATAAATTTTATTTAAACTGATGATGATAAACATTGCTATGACTATATAAGGATGTATCCCCAACCCTGAGAAAATATTTCAGCATCATCAACGGGGTCCACCTTATATGAGGAAGGAGGATGGTACTATTAAAAATGTCTTCAATGCTTGGAAGTTATGCCTAAATATAACTACAAAATCCATTTCTAGAAGTGATTGTTTTTCCCTTCTGCCATGTTACAAGCTTAATCCACTCAATTATTAAAATGCTGGCAACTGGGTGCTCTATTTTTTAATTTCTGTAGCAGAGAAATTCTACTTAGTTCAAAAGGCATTATTGGAAGAATTATAGACAAATCTCTATAAGTTGAAAATACTATTTAATTGTAAAGTATATTGGGGAGGATGATAACCAAAATATTTATAATTAGCCAGGCATGGACACAGAACAATCAGAATGAATACCAACTTTTATGCATTATTATCTAGCTGTAATGTACCTAGTAATATGTGTTTCCACTCCTGACATGCGGCAGGGGGTGGGGGGTGGGGTAACAAATGTAGATTATACTTTATAAATTTATTTGACTAAATTGCTGATATCAGATTAACTTTCTCTTTTGCTTAAATAAAATAATTTCATGGGAGACTGAAAATCTTCATAATTTAATATATTGGTAATTAAGATTTCATAGGATTTGGATTACTACTGAATTCCCAAAATATTTCTTCAACTAGTAATGGATTTTTGTCCTATACAACAATATTGAAACAGGTGTGGGTAACGTCCAGACTTTTATAATTCTGGCAAACATATCTGCCCTAGAAATATGTGTTGCTTATAAATATTAAAGGAAATATTGCTGCTGTAAAGACATTTACTAGATAAATTGTGTATGAGGTAAATTTCTGACCTATATTTCAACATCTATATAATAAAAGCCTAAGCGACCGTAATGGTGGAACAACCAGAACAACCGGTCACTATGACGCGCACTGACCACCAGGGGGCAGACGCTCAATGCAGGAGCTGCCCCCTGGTGGTCAGTTTGCTCCCACAGGGGGTGTGCCGCTCAGCCAGAAGCCAGGCTCACGCTGGCAAGCGCAGCTCCCGCCACCACAGCAGTGCTGAGAAGCAGCGAGCCAAGAGGTAAGGAGCAGCAGGCAGGCAGTAAGGAGCAAGGGGTCCCGGACTGCGAGAGGGCACAGGCCAGGCTGAGGGACCCCCCCCCCCCCCCAGTGCAGGAATTTCATGCACCAGGCCTCCAGTATTATAATTAACTTCCCTCAACAACAACAACAAAAAGTTTAGGGAATTTAATAGTTTTGCAGCGAGAATCAAACTTTTTGAAACCAGCCTAATAGCAAGCCCTTTACTGATCAAATTCCAAACACTCATCTATAGAGTTCCTCACATTATGTGACTTGTTCTACAAACAAGCAAGCATATTCTGCCACAAGCACCAAAAACCAATTTCTCCTTGGGTGATACCAGAAATCACTTTTTATTTTTTACTTTAAGATATGAGGGGGGAAATAAAAAGGGGGGAAAGAAAATGTAAAAATAGAGGAAAGAAAGTCAAGAAAGGGTTCAGGGATAATTTTTTTTTTTAAGCATGGAAAATAATTACTCATAGTAATTGATATATGTTAGCATTAAACTGACAGTGGATGTCTTCATATAAATATCTATGTAAAAGTACATACATACTTCAATAGAGGATAGACACTTACAAGGTATGAGAATAAAATGCTATTTTGGAGAACTGGATGGCTTCCATGAGCAAGATAAAATTTCTTACTCACATATGTTTACTAATCATTTCAGTTCTTCTGAACCAAACAATAGGCGCTTGGTCCTATTACATCTCAGAGTGGATAGCTGGGAATTTTGGGGACTTTTTTTTTTGATAGCTTTTGATTTCTGAAATAGGTTACATATTGAGGAAGTTAACTGAGTAATTATTTGAGGGCTTTTTTCTTATTTACAAAGGCAATTTTTATCTAACTGGAAGAGATGTCCAACTTCACCATGTATATTTGGTGGGGACAGAAAGGGAGCCCCTTGCCCCAAACCATAACTTCTCACCCCCTTCACTGGTGTCAACAAGTCCATAATTAGCAATGCATTACTTTAGTAATTACTAAATACATTACTAAATAAAGTTAGTAAGTAAATAGATAGATAATAAATCAGTAAATTTATTTGGAAACTTAGTCATTTGCTAACAATTTTGCCCAGAGTTCATCCCAAATATTAACAGAGATTTCAGTATACAGCCCACTAAACATTTCTGGAGGCTGTATAGCCATTTCTCTGCTCACTAAGTTCCTAAATAGAGTAACAGAGCTGTTATTTATTATATGGGGAAAACTGTGGTCCAAATGAGTTAATGCAGTCTTCAGCAGTATTCAAGTCTACGTAACAAAAAGCTGAGGTCAGTGTTTCTCAGTGAGGGGCAGCACACTATTGAAATTTTAATTGATACAGAAACAACATACCTTTAACAGAAGCACTGGAATGCTAACACTAACCCATCACGCCTGTGATTACACAGGTATTATAGCTTACAAAGGGCTAAGTTTTAATAAAAAGAATTTAAAGAATAAGACTAAGTAAATATCATGAATATCATGAAGGAGATATGCAAATGACTGGTTTTAGATATACTGCTGTGAAAATAAGATAACTTTCAACCACACATCCTCTGGAATGGAATGTCAGTGTGGCCTGCTGGTAGACAAACCGCAAGGTGCTATGGGTGACAAGTCGCTGCCAAGAAAAGAAAGGCTGTTTACCAACTCAAATAAGTAATTTAAGGTCTGTCAAAGCATTCCTTTAAAATTCTGATAGATCTGATTCCCTAATCATCAAGTGGTCCCTTATTGGAGAAATAAGGAAAGAACGTTAATGATGCACTCACTATGCCCAAACATCAGAATTCCAAAAGCAGCTAACCAAGAGCACTCACATTAGAAAATGATTATGGTCCCTAAGTATTTATAGTTAAGACAAAATAAACATGAAGCCTCTACTCAGACAACGATTAAAAAGTTAATTTTGAATCGATTCCTCTACCCGGTAAAATTTAAAAGGCTTTAAGGTCATTAGAAGATAAATGTATCACAATGGCTCACTGCATTTTGTATACCAGGTCACTAGCTTTGTACCTAAATAGGACTTCATCCAATCCCCACTGCAAAGTCATCTTCCTAGAAGCTTTTCAAGCTCACTATCAAAAGTATTCAACCAGAGGATTTGAACAGAGAAGTGTCTACTTCTCACAAGAAGACATATAGATGGCCAACAGGTATATAAAAAGATGCTCAACTTCACTAGCTGTAAGGTAAATGCAAATTAAAACCATAATGAGACATCTCTTCACACCTGTTATATGGCTGTTATCAATGAGACAAGTAATAACAGTGCAAGAGAGGATGTGGAGAAAAGGGAACCCTTGTACACTGCTGGTAGAAATATAAATTGGTGCAGCCGCTATGCAAAGCAATATGAAGGCTCCTCAAAAAATTAAGAATAAAGCTATTTTAATATATATACATATGCACACAAAGGAATACTACTTAGCCATAAAAAATAAAATATTGCCTGTTGTAACAACATGGATGAATCTTGAGAGTATTGCGCTAAGTGAAATAAGTCAGATGGAAAGGTCAAGAACAATATTTCACTCATGTGTGAGATACAGAACAAAAAGCAAAGAACAAACAAAACAAGCCCACAGAGACACACACAACAGGATTGAGGGAAGGGTGAAGAGGTAAAGGGGGGTCAAATGGAGACAGAAGTAGATTAGACCAGTGGTCGGCAAACTCATTAGTCAACAGAGCCAAACATCAACAGTACAACGATTGAAATTTCTTTTGAGAGCCAAATTTTTTAAACTTAAACTTCTTCTAACGCCACTTCTTCAAAATAGACTCGCCCAGGCCGTGGTATTTTGTGGAAGAGCCACACTCAAGGGGCCAAAGAGCCACATGTGGCTTGCAATCCGCAGTTTGCCTACCACCGGACTAGACCATGGGTAGTGAGGACACAATGCAACATACAGATGATATATTATAAAACTATACACCTGAAAATTAGGTCATAAACCAATGTTACCCAGCAAATTTATATTTTTTTAAAAATATCCAACCTTCAACACCAGCCCAGACTTGCTAGACCCTTCCTTGGCTTTAATTTTATTTCACAGAACTTGTTAGTAGTTGGCATAATATTATGTACCTATCTCACTCCTTGCTTATCATCTACCTTTGCCATAAAATGTACGCTCCGGGACAGCAGGCAGTTGTCAGGTTAGTTCTCCAAACAGAGCCAGCACCAAATCAGTGCCTGGTCCAGAGTAAGCCAACAATCAGTATTTGTAGTACAACTGAATTTCTCCTCAGTATATCTGAATACTAGTTCATAAGGATTTTTTACAAGTTACCATGTCTGAGCCATAGGCACACAATTTAAGACACTGGCAACATCACCTTTATAACTGAAGGAAACCAGCATCAAATTCCACTCATTAGAAAGAATATGAGGCAATGAAGTTAACATTGAGCCATATTTATATTCCTCCTTAATTGTGAAGCCGATGAAAGATTTTTTTTTTTAAATCCACAGAGTAACTGCAAACAGTTACATGTGGCTTTGAAACTTTGAAGCATTTAAACAATCATCTGTGAATTTCTGACAGAATCAGTCTTCAATTCTGGCAAAAGAAGAGAACATCTGCATTTTTTTCTGATGATATTCAAACAGGCAGCCTTTTAATATTTCTCTTTTATTCTAGAAATGAGAAAGTATAATGAAATAACACACCACATGCTACTTTATCGTTTGTCTACAGAAAACATTAATCACATTTAATATTATACTTATTTATTACACAAAAAAAGTTACTTTGTAGGCATTAGGTAGTCATTTCTGATCTGTCCATATCAGTTAGTAACCAGAATACAGAATACAACAAAACTAAGAATGCTGGTATGTGCTCAGGAGCTAAATGGTAGAAAAACCAAATGTCACCATCATAGCAATTTTCAGGAAGATTGGTACATTGACCCAACTGAATCTAAATGTGAAATTAGTATAACAAAACTGTGAACATTAAATGGAATGCAATGCATTGTGATATTGTTATTCCCAATGCAATTAAGTCTATAGTTTATTTAAATGAGTTATATTTTATTTGGGCCAAAATCTTTAAATTTCAACCTTTACAACTTCTGAACAATATCACCTAGCTTCTTACTGCGAATGGTGGTATCACTGCCTAAAACATTTCTAAATATGACCTTCATTGCCTGAGAAAGGACAGCAAAATCACCTATGCTTCCCTAATAGCATTATTGCACAACTCAAAAATAAGTGTGACATTGACTAATGAGAGAACTGGGAAAATGTTCCTGTGGACCTTGTACATCACTGAAATTAGCTGCATGTGTAGCTCTTTGCCCCTCTGTTCCAACTTTTCTTCCAAGACAGATGTCATCCTCACAAGATCTCCATAATCAACTTACCCCTGTTTTCCATTTGAGCATGCTCAATTAATTGAGATAAATTATAAACTCAACATGTAAAGAAATTTTCAAATTCAGGCCAAGATATAAAGCATATCTCTATTGGGACCAGATCATCATAGGTGCAATATTTTCTAGAGCTCCTAAACATTTAATGTGGCAATAGCCCTCAATACTATCAACTATATCTGAGTTTAAAAGCTTGATCTTAATAGATAAATCTTGAATTTCCAGATGTCTGATAAAAAACCTAACAGTAATTTCAATCTAGGAATTTTCATTGGCTTATTTCTACTAAAGAGTGCCCAAAATATGTTGCTTAATTATTAATCATTATGAGAAAAGTATATAAAAAATCTGTTTGTAGTTAAATAAAGATCTAAAATAATTACTCTTCAGAATACACTAAATGAAATCAGTTATGAATATGGTATGGTATTACTTGAATATATCCTAATTAAATGAATTAGTGGATTTCCCATAACACAACACAATGCATAAACATTTCTCCTTCTATTTAATCAGTAAAAGTCCCTATAGTCTCACATATGTAGCTCTTATTGAAAAGTTTACAAATATTCAAGCCACAAAGTTGTTACACAGTTTAATGTTAGAATCCTATAGATACTTCTACTGATTGATATGTTTGATCTTAAAGATTACCTTTTTAACAAATATCAAAAGATCCTCTTATTAACATAGAAATATCAACTGAATTTATTCCAGTAACAATAAAATAAGAGAATCTCAGTTGAACTTGAGCTTTTTTAAAAGAAGTCACAAATTCACATATCCTTACATACAAACAAGAATTGTTTCTCCTAATAGTGAGTCAAGACCCAGTTGTTTTTCCCTGGTTTAAAGGAGGAAGATATGTTACAAACAAAGACATGCTTTGACAACTATTATTTTCACTTCAATGAAGCGTAAGTATCCTTTCGGGAAGGTTCTACCGAAATTACAGATTTAACTAGGTCTGAGATGTTGAAAAACAACCAATTAGGCTGATATTATTGCAATTGCTATAGAATAACCCTGAGCTTCACATTGCATTTTGCAGAAGCATAAAATTTCAAAAGGCAGCCCTGCAGTTCTTTAAAAGGGTGGTAACAATACTCTCAACAATTAACTATTTTTTTAAAAAAAGGGTGGTAACAAGGGGGCATATTTTGTTTGTGCCTATTTCAGTATTTCTTATAAGGCTTCACTTATAAAAAAGAAAAACATACTGGGAGGTTCTACAAATCTGAAAAGATAAGATTAACTGGATAAAAAGATAATCCATCTCCATGATAACTAAATTTATATCTATACATAAAAGGTTTACCACAGGGTGTCTCAACTCGAAGTCCTTGAATATCTAACAGACTTAAGAACTGAAGTCTCATTACATATGCATTGAACAACAATGCAGAACTGGAATCTGTGAGTCATTCATTCCCAGTAACTTTGCAAACATACATGAAAATACCAAGAGTTGTAAAATAAAATAAAAACCTACCATGTGGTGTGATTAACAGTGTGAAAGTAAAGGATCTCATATTAGAAATGTAAAGGCTCAAGAGCAAATTAAAATTTCAACCAAACAGTGTCTATTTAAATTTTGAACCTATTTTCTCTTTACATATCTAGACTTTCACATCTTCAGTGACCACAATAACCTGAATTATTTCAAAGTCAAATAATTAACAATTTGTACTCTTAACTATAGTTCTGCTTTTTTATGTATTAAGTTTAGGTATAAATTATAAAGCTATTTCCTATATAGATATACTAGTAAATAATAATGAAAGAGACGGTAAAATAGAAGGTCAAATGATGAACAGAAATCTCTAGCAAATAACTTATATAAATTACATACATTAATGCCATATCTTTTTCCTTTCTTCTTCCCTTCCTCCCTCTATCTCTCTTTTCTTCTCTCCCTCCTTCTCTCCCTCCCTTCCTTCTTTTTGTAGTCTTAGACATCGCTAAATGAATGTTTTCACTGCAATAAATTTAAAACAAACAGAAGAGTTTTATTGGAAGTCAAACTGAATTTCCCCTCCATCTACTGCCAAATCAGAACCCTCTCAACCCAAGGGTAACAACTATTATTAGTATGATGTGTTTAGTCCGTTCCCTATTCATTTACCTACACATATACACGTGGTTTATCATTTTACAGAAACGATAGAAACATACTAAGCATATTATTCTGAGACTTGCTTTCTACAATATATATTAATGACCTTTCTTTGTCAATAGAAATATATCATCATAAATGCTGTTTAACAACTATGTATTAGCCCACTATATGTCCATTTTTTACTAGTGGTAACCTATGTTAATGCCAATTTTCATTATTTTACGCCATGCTGCAATTGTATTAACCAACTATGCTTACATTTGAGTGGTTTTAATAATATAAATACTTTGAACATAGAGTATTGCATATATTAACTTTGAACTAGAATAACAAATTTCTCCCCCAAAAATGTTTACCAAAATGTACTTCTACCAACAATGACTAAAATGCTTTTCAATGTCTGTTAAATCTATGTTAGACTTTAAAACGATACTACCTCTAAATCTAGATTGTAAATTTCTATTGTGGGAATGGGCAAAAGATATATGTCCTTTTTCCTACAAATAGAACGAAAGCCTTGTCATTGTATTTTGCAAAATATTTTGAACTGTTAGCCCTTACATGGCAACTAATCAATGTAAACATTTGTAAAATCAGTTTTTCCACTCCTGTTATTTCAAAATAAATCAGTTCACTCCTAAAACAATCATAATATGTATATTTTGTAATTACCTGCCAAAGGACAGGGGCTGAAAGCTTGAATACTAGTAAATTTGGGGGGTGACAGTGTATCAAAACAAACAATATATAACTTACTATTCTTATTAATAACAACAAAATGTGTAGTTAGTAGTCTGCAGGGCATGTTATATTTGGAAAATTTCTGACAGCACAATATCTAATGATTAAGGGGATGTGTTTTTTACACATTATTTCTACTAATGTCAGAAAATATCCTACTCCACTCCCTCCTTTTTTAGACACTAATTGACTAAAGGAAATGGTTTCTGACAACGGCTATAAATAATGCAAGGCGTTATCAAACTAGCTAAGGCACAATAAAAGCGGTGAACTCACAGAGGCCCAAGCATACCCCTCCACCCCCACCCCGTGGTCCTTTCTCCTGGGGCTAGGGCTCCACTTGCATCATTTCTGACCCTGGACTGGAGTGTTCTCCTGAAGTGCCATGTGCTTCCAATTAAAAGAACCAAGACAGGTAGATGCTTTTGGCTGACCTTTGCCAATGGACATATGCCCTGTTAGAAAAGAAAATAATCTCCCTTCACTTAGCCCTCTTCAAACAGTTCTCTTTCAATTATTAAAACAGTTCAGAGAATAAAGAAGTACTTGAAACTGGATTTTTCTCAAAAGACTTAAAATGCTTGGTTGGCAACGTGTGGATAGGTAGGTCCAATGCTTTTATTATCTTTTTGTCAATGTGATTTTAGCATGTTATCAACAGTATAAATAAAGTCACCCTTCTCAGGAGATGAGATCCAAGATTTTATTTGTAGGATGTTGTACTTTCCAAAAGAGTAAACGTACTGAACACCAATGAGCAAACTAACACGGCAGCTTACGGTTGGACTCCTTTGCTAAGTAGAAAAAGAACACCCCTTTCTTAATTAATTGTTCCTAAGGTGGTGTACATTCTGAAAATGCTGTAACACATGAGGAAATCCAAAGAGCCGACTGCACCCTTCTAATGCGACAGTCATTAAAGGTCTATGTGTCCCCAGCAGCATTGTATGCACTTAAAGAGCAATAACTAACTTTCTAAGGTAAATCACAATGCATTGGTAGCTGGCTAAAAAACCCCAAGTAACCGCCAACAGTTTATCAATAGCAACACTTTTTGTTCTGGGATATAAATGCTCCAGAAAGAATCTTCAACTATCTGAACAGTCAGCTGGGAAGGACTATTAAAAATACATATTCCGCCGAAACCGGTTTGGCTCAGTGGATAGAGCGTCAGCCTGCGGACTGAAGGGTCCCGGGTTTGATTCCGGTCAAGGGCATGTACCTTGGTTGCGGGCACATCCCCAGTGGGAGGTGTGCAGGAGGCAGCTGATCAATGTTTCTCTCTCATCGATGTTTCTAGCTCTCTATCCCTCTCTCTTCCTCTCTGTAAAAATATCAATAAAATATATTTTAAAAAAAAATACATATTCCTGGGACCTATCCTAGTCCTACTGAGGCTAAAGACCATTTTAACCAAACTCCGTAGGTTATTCTTAATTCCATTAAATGTTGAATCATAATCAACTGAAGCTAAAATATTACTCCCACCAGCAATAATTTATTATATTTCTACCCAATAATTTTCTAAAAAAACAATATATGTCCTGAAAAGATGGCTAGTTGGAGATTTGGTAGCATGCCTTTTGATTATATTACATCAACTAGATAGAAAACTGACATACCAGCAAAATGTTATGCAAAGTTATATTAAATTCATTTTTTAAAATATTATTTTAAATCAGGCACCATGCCATGTCTGCCCCTCCACATCAGTCTAAGATACTACTCACCATATCATATTACTCTTCATGTCTCAAAGCACTTATGTTATAGTCCTGCTCAACAACAGTTCACTCCCAGTTAGCATGCAAAAATATACTTTGTAAAAAGAATCCCCCTGCCTCCCGCCAGTATATCTGAAGGATTAAACTGGATAAATTCAAAGAGGGATCATAAAGCAATCTTAAAACTTTCTATTGCCCTGGTCAGTGTGCGGCTCAGCTGGTTGAGTATTTTCCCATGCACTGAAAGGTCGCTGGTTTTATCCCCCAACAAGGCACATACCCAAATTGCTGGTTGGGTCCCAGGTCAGGGCACGTGCGGGAGGCAGCTGATTGAGATGTTTCTCTCTCTCCCTCTCTCTTCCTCTCTCTCTAAAATCAATTTTTAAAAAGTCTCTATTATATTTCAATGTCAAATGCACCATCTATAATAATAGAAGCATCATATGCTAATTAGACTGGACGTCCTTCTGCACATCCTTCCAGATGACCTTCCAGATGAAGCCAGGGCTGCTAGGGAAGCCGGTGCCAGAAGCCAGGGGAAGGAAGGCCTAATCTTGCATGAATTTCGTGCATCGGGCCTCTAGTTTATATAAAAACACACATACATAAAATAAATACTTTAGAGATGGTGATATTTCATCTCCTTATTTCATATTTATAATAATAATTTATAATAGTATAGTTATTTTTCAAAAAGATGAAAAAACAATTAAGCAGCTAATATAATCACTACAATATCATAAAATCATCATTAATAAAATATGAAATAAGGATTATTATATGTATAGGTGTGTAGATATGTACAGATGTTTGTGTGTATGTGTATGATCCAAAGAATAAGAAAAACTTTAACATAGAAATTAGTCAAATCATGTTCTTCACATATAACTAAAATATAGCTTTCTATTTAAATTCAAGTAAAACCTCTGTGTTAAACTTAATAGGGGGGAAAGACATAAATAATGCTTTAATCTTCTCACAATAAGTACCACTTTATTTTAGATAAAACTACAAACTATGCTCCTTCATTAAGTAATAACCCTTTCAGAGATTAACTTTTGGGAAGCTGGCTTGTGCTACATTTCTTTCTGATTTATGTATAAAATCTGCAAGGTGTTCCTCTGGTTCTTTAATAAAAAAGTTTCTACTGGAGGAACCAAGTAGAAAAATTTATTTTTCCCCAGAACTCATATATTCTGTTTTTGTTCAACACTAGCAGATAATATTTTATGTTTTGGTATACAATTTCCTTCACCTGAATTTTGCCACTTACTACTCACACCTCCAAGCGATGGTTATATCATCTTGCCCACCTGTGAACAAATAAAGTGAGGCTTGCATGCTTAAGTGACCAACTCACCAAAGCCCCCTAAGGTAATTAAAGGGAAGAATTGGGACCCCAAATCAGGTCTTCTGATTCAAATCTGAAATTTAATTCACAACACATGCTGACAATCTAATGCCAAATTTTGTGGAAATGACAATGACTACAAATATAATAGAAGCCGTAAACCAGAGAGATTGGAGGTGGAGCAGGATATGATGCAGTGGCCCGACTGCATCACTGTGGTTTGCTCTGAGATGTCAGTGAAGGAGAAAGCCTTGCGTATAGATTCTTAAGGAGATAAGATGATCCCTCTATGGAGCTGAGAGTTGGATGTTATTGTCTTTGTACGTCTATGGAGTACACACTGGACACTAAGGATATATACTTAGAGATGTGAAAATTATACACTATGTCTATCAGTTTTTTCTTAGTTAAGACTGTTAATCAGTTTTAATCCAGTAACTAACACAACACAGGGTTCTACTTAATAAGTGATTTAAAGGTTGTCTTTGAGCATGACTTCATTTTTGTTTGCCTTCTGAGCAAGAAGAGCCTACATTTTCTTCAGAGCTTTCATTAGAGGAGGTCAAATTGTATCAGCAGGAACCTACATAAGTAAAATGGAATTCTGCTCTGAAAGTATAAAACTAAGTGTATGTTAAATAAGTATGCATACAGTAAGGCTGACCTATATCAGCTACTAAAACAGTATCTGAAAAGCAGTAAAGGAGATGGAAGAGCTGTCTGGAACACTTCTAATCTAAGCCATGTAAAGTCAGATTTTTGACAGCTGTTAACACCATAGAAAAGTATATTAGGGAGAAAGCACTCAGGGTTTGAAAAAATGGCATAAATGATACTTTTCTTTTACATGTACCAAACCTGTTCTCTTTCACTAGTATATTAGTTGCCTTATGACAGAGAAATGGTAAATATTGAATTCCTTTCTAATAAGAAAGCCCAAAGTCAAAAGAATAAAAAAAAAAAAATGCAATCCCAGTTCCACTGCCCCAAAAGATCTCCTTTGAAAAAAAAATGCAGAGGTTGTTCTAATTGTGCTTCATGGGTTTTTTGTTGTTGTTGTTTCTTCCTTCCCTACTACCCTAGAAAAAGAAATGTTTTCTTTCAATCCAAATACATACTAGTACATCCAACACAGGCAATAATCTTAAGTGGATAAGCATATTCATTAAAAATAAATAATCTATCTATAATAATAAAAGGGTAATATGCTAATTAGACCAGATGTCCTTCTGGACATCATTCCTGATGTCCTTCTGGACAAAGCCAGGGCCGGAGAGAAGCCAGCCCGGGTCCCGGGTGCCAGAGGGAAGCCGGTGCTGGCAGCCAGGGGAAGGAAGGCCTATTCTTGCACGAATTTTGTGCATTAAGCCTCTAAATAAAATATGTATTGATTATATTAATAGTTTATTGACAACCCTCTTTTGTAGCCTAGACAGGGGTGAGACGTGGATCCAACTTTGAAGAATTTACTGCTTAATCTGGGATGTAAAACCAACCCACAAATAACTGTACATTAAAAAAAGGGATAAGTATACTGCAGAGATATCAATAAAGCTTGGTAAGTTAGAGAGAGATGTCAGGGGTGGTTTCACAATAGAAAATACATCTGAGGTAGGCCTAGAAGGATGAGTGAGTCTCATTTGGATACAGACAAAAAGGAATGGCAACCAAGACTATGGTAATATCACATGCAATGTTTTCCATATCCTGAGAGCAAAGGTAGGATACAGAAAAGCATAGAATGTGAACTCTGGGGAACTGGTCTGTTTAGAGCACTCATATGAAACTGGACGGCAGGAGATAGACCTGGAATTTGGGTCTGGACACAAGTCAGTAAGAATTCTGCCTTCACTTCTTCATTAACTGGAATACATCCATGCCAAGATTTCACCCAAGGGCAGAGCCAGACTATTTAACTAAATACCCTAAGGGCTAAGAATAAGACTATATATGGGATAGGAGGAGATCTTATTAAATAAACTCAGGATTTTTCTATTTCCTAAAGCTTTTGCTTTGGTTTCCAGAAAGCTGACGAGATAAATTTAGTGCTCAATTTCATCTCAAGTATTCGTTTCATCTCTTTTTCTTCTAATTGATTTGTTATGTCTCTTCTTTACAGTCCCCTTTTACGAGCACTTGACTGATGTAAGCCAACTCAGATCCTTTTTGGATGAAGCACGCATCATGCATAAATAAAATTAATCCACATTTGTCATGGTACCAGGTAAGGTTATAGATGCAACGCCAAGTTTCAGAAGAGAAAAGAGACATTAGAATTTACCCAAGTAAAGCTTGTTCGTTATACATTTCCTCTATGAAAGAGGGCCACATTGAACTAGGAGACCCCATTACAGCAGTTAACAACTGCCCTGAAAGGTATGTACAATGGTTGGGTTCAGCAACCTATCTTCTTGCCCGGCTGTCCAGTTCGACCTTCCCTGCGAATCCACGTTCTTACTCTAATGCCAAAATGACCTTCTGAAACGCACAAGCCTCAAGCCTGCAGATATTTTCAGCTGTATCAGCCCTGGCTGTCACAGCTTTCTGCTCGATACCGAGTGGCAAAACTGGAGCCTCCTGTACTCGCCTGACCTTTTAAACTCACAATGTTGTGCTGCCACTCAGAGCTGCGTTTTCTCTTCCTGCGTGTTCCTTTGATACTATGTCTCTTGCTAAGTTGGAAAGCAGACAGCCTAAAATGGCACTTTTACATGCACATACTTTGCCTATACTCGGTAAGCCTAACTTGAATAGAGGCTTTAGAATAAATATTTGCTGACTTCTAGAAATAATATTGTTTTAATCACTGAAAAGAGTATTTAAATGTTGTGGCAACAAGAATCATAATAATGTCATTATTTCTGCAATGGCCAATTTCAAGTTTGAGAGATGTCTACATTTTATAATTGCACCTCTATAATTGCATCTGTTTGTGTTAACTATTATATATTCAATGCCTAGCACAGTGCCTAGAATATAAAAGAACCCAAATTAATATTTAAGCAAATGTTGCAGAATCTGCATGCTTAATTATACTTCATTTATCAGAGAACCAGTGAACTGAAATATAGGTGCTTAATTTTCTTCCCCCAAAATTAGTACATCAGCAAGGAGTATTTCTCTTAAAAATTATGCAGGAGAAAAAAATATGCAGGAGAATTCTTAGTACATGACAGGAAACTATTTTTTAAATCCATTAATGTCAGGTCATTAACAAACAAACCTGTTGCTGTGTGAACAGGTTAAAGTTTAATATCAATGGAAGAAAACAGCAATGAAAATCAACTCATTAAGACACAGATTAAGTTTCTTAATAATGCTATCTATCAAGTGACCTCAAACCTTAATAACTATTACAGAGTAATAATATATTTAAATTTATGCTTGTATATCAGAGTGTCTTTTGTTTCTACTTAGCATCTCTGGCATACTAGTAATCATTTCAGAGAACCACAAAATGATATTAAACATAATATTTCAAAGCAAATTTACAAACTCACACTAGTTGGTGAATGTATTCCTTCACTTTGTATATTTACTCTGTTCCATTCTTAGCTATAACTTACGCACTACTTCATAATCCTTCACGGAATATACACGTACAATGCATATAAGACACATACATGCCCACATGACACACACACAGACGTGCTCTCATTACTCCACTAGGGTTTGGGAAGAAAGTGAGAAAACATCATCAGAAATCTCCAAGCGAATGTCAATTCTCAATGACAGGTTTGATTATGTTAATGTTGGCAACAGGTTTCTATTTTTCAATGATGAAAGAAATGAATTTAATTGTCCTAATGCTTCCAATAATGCAGTTGAATAAATTACAAGAGCATTTGCAACACTCTTTTTGGATTCAAGATATCTCCTACGATGTACAACCTAAAGCCATCCACTTGAGCAACTGGCAGAGTGCTATGTCATTCACAAGTGACATCAGAGCTGCACAGGTGGTAATGATTTTGAGTCTAAAAGTAGATTTTGCTGATCTTGGCAAGTGCCGGGGCAGAGGGTATTAGGTGCGCAAACCACAGAGGCAGATAAGGCCATTTGATACGGCCCTCCCTTCCAAGCCAGTGGAGCTTCAAAGCCTGTTCCATCTTCTGCCTTTTTATGGCCACAGTGTTTTAAAACTCTTCTTTCACATTTTCTCTCCTTCATGTCGTCTTTCTAAAAGTAACCTGGATTAGACCTCAAATCCATATACTCCGCGTAATCGTGTACTTCATTTGTACCATACTCAGGGAAACAAACAGCAAGACTCCTGGGTTGAGACCTCAGCACTCAGAGTACCTTGCTATTTGACCTTGGGCAAATTAACTGACCTTAACCGTGAGGAGCCTCCATATTCTCACCTGTGGACTAGAGAGGGACAGCAACTCATAAATCTCACAGTGCTGTGTCAGAGCTAGACACGGTCACGTAGAGGAAAGAATAAGTTCCTACCAGATACACAGCTATTTTTATAGTTATGATGATGGCTCACGGTCTGGTCTTTACTGACTCTTGTTTTGTTTTCATTGTTTCACCATGAATGAGCCTTATCCTTTAGGCCATACACTTCAGAAAAGCATAACTTGAGCCTTAATTTCTCTTGAAAATTTTAGTTGACATATGATCATCAACTTTTTTATAAGCGTTGATGAGTAAAAATGAATCATGGTGAGTGATAAAGGAACACTTCTGACTCTTCTAACCTAAAATGCAGATTAAATCCTGGACACAAGGAACAGACCAGACCCTTCACAGCTGAATGGGGTCTTACAGAACACGCACCGTTGCACCGTCACCGTTTGGGAGTTTGGAAACTAGCCCACAAAGTACAGCTTTATTTCCTGCACATGAAGAAAAGCCGGAGGAAAAAGAGCATCGTGTGCACATCTAAAACCCTTTGTCATTAAAGTGAAATACAGCTCACCTCTCGCTTATGGATTTTTCTCTTCTGTGAACATAAAAGTTGCAGGCTCTGAAACTTGACTGGCAGGACTGCGTGTTTTAATCTCACCAGGAGTGAGCATGAAGAAGCTTCCAATAAATTATATGTACCACCTTTGTCCAAAATACCAGCAGCAGAAATAAATTAATCTCTTCTGTTTTGTCTAGGGTGACACTGTGTTTGGATCCTGCTTACTTATCAAATACTCAAACAGAAAAATAAATGTCTTAAATACTGGACTTTAATAAATGATGAGTTGATGTGGTCTTCTGTCTAACGTACAAAGTATAGAAAGAGTTTGTGTGTCTACTGGATGGTTTTTGGAAAATTCCACACTCTGCCCACGAGCAGCCTATTCTTGGCTCTCCGTGCCCACTTTGTTTTGCCCGTACGTTTCTTGTGAATATTTCAATCGCTAACCAGGAAACTGCTTCGTGCACAGGGCACATCCTACTTACCTCTCCACCCTCTAAAGGACACCGCACTCAACAAATACCCACTCAATAAGAGTGTTTTCCTCTGAGGCCCAAAGCAATGGCGTAAGATTCCTCTGTTGTCCTTCTCTAAACAATATACAGTTTTACTTGGTATGTGTTCTAAATAACTCTAGGAAGAGGGGAATTTGTTAGCAAAATGCCGTGTCTCCGGCAAAACAAGGCTTCCATGCATAGATTATCTTCTCAAGTCATAGGCTTTGCCATTTGTGGCGGAGAGCACAGACCAGTGTGTGAAAATGATGCAACAGGAAAGCATAAAAGGACCACGTGAGGATGACCAATGAATTTAGCATGCACTCCGCAGTCACCCCTGTTGTTTCTTGGTGAAAACTGTATGACATTCCATTATTGGTGAGAAAGTACATTATCTTCTGGAACTTTGCAAAGCTGCCTCTGAAAAGGATCCCAAACGGCCAAATGCAATTGTCACACTACTGTAAGCCCTTATCATAGCTGCTGAAGACAGGAGTCTAGTTTGTTGTTTTGTTTTTTATAAATCAAAGAAATGAGTATAAGCACTTGTCAAACGACATGCCATTTCTAATCCAACCTTAAAGCTTTAAGACAAAATTTTATTTGTATTACATTAAATGTATCCCTTCTTGACTTGTGTCAGATGTTGTATGAGTGAAGTTTTTAAATTGCTGGATCATAACTATACCGCATTCACTCTTTAGGGGAAATAAAGAATGCTGGGGTTTTTTTTTTTAGTGAGAAATGACCTGGCTGCCATTCAGTGGGGCTGCTCACCAGCTCTGTGAATTTGGATATATAGGCCATCTTCTCTGAGTCTCAGTTTCCTTATCTCTATCAAGAGGATGAAGGTTCCTGCCACAGAGGTCTGTTCCCTAATTGTTTAGCACCACGGTAAGATTGTGTTTCCCAAAAGAATGTAAGCCAGCAATGTCTCCTGCAGAGAAGATGCTCAAATAAGTAGCCTCATTATTTCCACCTGTTCATGCTGTTTCTCTCCATATTCTGTAGACTCTGTAATCTTCCTACCTACGTCAGGTGTCACCTCCGCCACACAGCATGCCCTGACCATTCAGTTCCACAAAGGCTTCCTTCTTCAAAGTTCCTCCCTTGGTACTCAATTGTACAGCAGCAATACCCAATTATACTGTTAACTTTTCTTGTCTTTCTCAACAACTACATGCCAATTATATGTCAATTTCTCATCTTTCTCCCCAATTATAAGCCAGTTACATGTCAAAGAATATAAACTATGTAATTCTTCTTTGGAACCTCTTCCTTAACTCTAACAGGTGCTCAAAATAGGTTTGCTAATTAACTGTTCAGCAAAACACGATGGATGAAGTGACTTGCCTATATCACCTTGTTGTTAAACTTAGTAAAATAACTTAGTAAGTGAAAAGACCTCAGCAGTTAAATTTTATACTCTGTTACTGACAAACAGACACAATTTCTTCCTATATTAATTGCTCCCAAAACAATATTTATTTTAAAAATCCAACCCTCAAAACTATATTTCTCTGACAAAGTCATTCCCCACATGTAATTTTCAGTAAATATGGTCCCTCAGAAAACAGTACGCAGAATTCTATTTGTATATATTTTACCAATAGCCTCAATTATTGTTCTGGACATTTCAAATTATTTTTTGGAAAGGTAATACAATACCTCAGAGAGTCTCTACACCTGGATCCAAGACTTGCCTGTATTCTCTGATGTTCACTTTTGCTATGCCCATCCAAACTCTTAGAGTCCTCTGGATGGGGTATTTAAGACCAAATGCCTTAAGTGAAATGCCACTAAGTTGACAATGCAGCTTTCCCTGAGACATTTGAGCACTGAAACTCAAATAATGGCTGAAAAATAATCTGAAGTAAAATTTATCTTGAACACAGAAGACAAAGAAGAAGTTTTTGTTATAATACTTAATATTTAATCTTAGTTACTTTAAAATGAACATTTTCTAAATATTATCTTAATATCAAAAACAGATTTTTACCATATCTTTATAGTACAAAGCAAAATCCAGATGGGGGGGGGGAATGTCTAATAACAGAAAAAGCCATGTTCCACGTCTAAATAAAAGGTGAAATAAAGCACTAATGATAATTATTTTCTCTGGCTCTATGTAAACATACTATAAAGATATATAAACAGTATAACATTTAAGTTATATTTTGTGGATATAGACCATTTAAATAAGAAATAAGTGATAAATCTTTTTTTCAAATGTCTTGATTTCATGGGAATTTCTCTATGTATATTAAACATAATATAACATAAGCTATCATTGCTATGATATTTTCTACTGATATGTTTAAGCCATTAACTTGCAAAAGCATGTGATGACCTTAAGTAAAAAGGCCCATGAGTGTCCTATAAAGCCTCCTATTCTCCTTGAAATTTAGTTATCTTCACAACTCCAGGTGACTGTGAACTCAATGTAACTGCTTATTTATTCCCATATGTAAATCATTCTGTTGTCCAGGAAAAAGAATATCACAGTTATACTAACACCTCCCCTAAAATAGCAAGGCCTGAGAGGTATAAACATCAAGCACATTGAGTACATTGCAATCTGGTTTTATCATGTATCTCCCTGCCACCTGGTTCATCGCTGAGCCTAGGTCACACTGGTGTTCTGCATGAACATTAGTGAGACCAGGACTGCCTGCCAACCATGAGGCCTTTCCTAGCAAATAGCAATCTACCCCTAAAGATGAAATTATGCTTACTCTGGAACGGCCTGTTTGGGTTAAAGAATTTGGTGATCTTCTATGGTCAGATCCTGTGCTTTAAAGGAGTCTGACACAAAACGAAATGTTTTAAGAATTTAATATGTATCTTCTATTTAAGCTTTCATTCCTGATAAAACATAATTTGAAGTGGGTTTCTCTTGCTGGTATTTTAAAATATAGTTATTTTTAAAATAAAATGTCTCACAAGTAGCAATATGATGAACAGGGATAACATTAAAGTTTAAAGAAAGAATGTTAATGAAGTTTTAATAAATATTACTATATTTTTAAATGATTTTGAATACCTCCCATCACTTTTAATGCCTACATATAATCAGTTGCTACATCCTATGGATCCTAAGCTTGTCACTTTTACTCCAGCATACGTGGCCTCTTTTCCATTCCCTCATTTAGTCCCTCATCTCTATTCTACAATCTCTACTTCATTCTATATGTGTCCTACTCTTCCTCTATAAAATGCGCTAAATCATAACTCCTGTAAGGTTGCTTGCCTAACCAAGTGTCTTCTTATGTTCCCCGTTGTATCAAACATACTAGCTGCTCTTCAGTGTCCTCCAAAATGTAGTTACCCATCTCCCTTTCCCACTTGATTCCTCATTTCTTCCTACCTACTAACGGCCTACCCCCCAATGCCTTTTCTTTCTATCCTCTTAGTTTCTACCCATTCTTCTAGAGTCCCCTTAAATACTGTAGGAAACATGACTAGAATACTCCAAAATGTTGATGGTCTCAATCTCCTACCAGCACCCAATACAAGTATTTTTTAAATCTATTTTTTATTCTTTTACATCCCATCATGGGTTCTTGAATCAGGCCATCTTGGTTCACTGCTTTGTTGTGCTACTTTTAGTTAAGTAACCTTGGGTATCTAACTTGCCTGTGCCTGCTTTCCCATAAACTGTGGTATTAATAGTACCCACAGCATAGGGTTGTTCTGAGGAATATAGGAATTAATTCATGAACCTTAATCTGGCACACAGAAAGTAGTCCAAAATGTTAGAAATCACTGTTATAGATCTTACCATCCTCACTAGTCTTTATTTTTATTAAAAATATATTTTATTGATTTTTTTACAGAGAGGAAGGGCGAGGGATAGAGAGTTAGAAACATCGATGAGAGAGAAACATCAATCAGCTGCCTCCTGCACGCCTCCTACTGGGGATGTACCCACAACCAAGGTACATGCCCTTGACCAGAATCGAACCTGGGACCTTTCAGTCCGCAGGCCGACGCTCCATCCACGGAGCCAAACCGGCTAGGGCATCACTATTCTTTATATAGCATTGAAGGCAAGACAAAAAAATATGGTTAGAAATATGGACATCAAAATAAAGAAAAAGTAAATAAGACTCATAGCTCTACAAAGGACAAAAAGTGTTTTCTAGTCATGCTACTTAATCTTTAAGATAAAGGTTATAAGGCCTATTTCCCAGCTGTAAAAAGCTTAGATGAGATATGTTGTAAAAAATATATGTATAACAAGTAGTAGCTTCTACTATTAGTAATTATTTGTGTGTTTATAATTTCAGAGCTGGACAAATTAAGGAACGAAGAGTCAATGGTTTTTTGCAGGCTACACATCTAGTCGGATCTGGCGCGGTAAAATAAAATCTATACATTGTGAGGTTGTCTGTGCCCCTCCCCACACCAAACTCTATTTTACTCCTTTCAAGATATGGACAGAAATTCAATAAATATATAAAGATAGAATAACGTAAAATGCCAATAGTACTGAGTCTCTCCTACATGTATACAGTGCTGCACTTTTCAAAACACCGACCCCCGGTGGTCATTTCTTGTAATGCCTGCACTGGGGCTTGCAAAACAGATGTACGTAAGCACAGTGTTACAGGAATGGATGTACCCCTTCATAGGCATTTTGAAACGAAAATTTAGTAAGCAGAAATATCAACAGGGGTCTTGGGTTGGAGAATACTGAGTGTGGCAAGTTCAGTCAATGGCTCCCAGCTTTTCCCTACAACTTTTCCCCCCCAGCAGGCCCTGTGCCCTCCTATTCCTTTTGTCACTTCACTTGACTCCCACCACCCACCCCAGACTATCTATCTACTTCCATGAGAGTTATCTATCCCCATAGAGCGCTGAAAGATCACTGTAAAAGTAATGCTCTCTTATAATCAGGTAAGACAGAAACAAACAAAACGTGAATGTATCATTACCACGGATATAGGAAATCCAGTGTCAAAGATCATTTTTAAACATGAATAATCATCTCAAAGAGATATACTGGAATCATAAAAAATATCTAATTAATAGTATGTAGAAAATTGCAACCATGTATTTGCTAAGTGTTTCTCCAAGGGTATACAGGAATGTATGTTTTTATAATATGAAAAATAACTGCAAACAAATCAATTTCCCTACTTCAAATCTAAAAATACAAACTATGTCCGGAAACATGGAATGTCGTATGTCAGTAGCTCTTCTTGAATCCTCTGCTTTGCAATCATTAATTCTCCAATCATTAATGAGCATGCTTCATGACTCATCAGAAATGATCTTCAGTGTTCACAGGGATCCTGGTTTCCTCACGCTCCAAACATGTGTTGAACACGAATGGCAGCTCTGCCTTATACAGTGGGGGACAGACTCAAGATGACAACCAGCCAAAGGCAACTCTTCTGAGGTTCCCAGTAAAATCTGCCCCCCTCCACACTCACACATACCCCCAAAAACCCCACTATATCCTTCCTGGCTTATATCTTTGGCATCCTTCAAGGAAATAAAAGTAAGCATACTTTATATAGTTAGAAAAGAACTGCTTTTTTTTTTTTTTCAGCCTAACTCTCACTGCGCATAGCAAAATGTACTTTGGTTATGAAAAAGGAATGCTTCCAGGACCTATGCCATTGTGCTTTGTTTACCAGTCAGATGGTTTTTCAAGGCCGTGTTCAAATTATAAAGATACCTGTGTATGGAAATTCTTCAAGGCCCATAACATTGCCGCAGAAACCTATTTTTACCTTTTCTAACGTTCCAAACAACACCCTCTTCCCTACAGATGCAAATTTCCCATCGTCGTGAATTCATTAATCTTTGGTTAACCTTTGGTCAGGAGTTTGGATTTATTTGGTGTTTTTAATTTTCCAAGGAAAGAAAGTTATAGCAAAGGAAAATACATATTAAGCATTTGAAGATAACTGTTACTTACCGAAAGCTCTGTTCTAAAATAAATTTGAGAGACTCGTTCATGTTTGGTAACTTTGGGACAATGATAACTATAGTGTCTCTAAATGTTCCTAAGTAACAATCATACTCTATTCTGGCCTTTGAGAGGTGTTAACACTCATCCCCTAATTATAAGTCTTTTCTGTGTTATTACTTCCTCACCATTAAGTCTCTAAACTAAACAGTAGTTTTGAGGAAATAAAAATAGATGTTAGGTGGTGTATTTTCTCAAACTTTGGTTACAATGGATAAGAATGATGAGGAATGTCTACATATACTAAAATGCGTTAGCTTGAAGAAAATAATAGTTCATTTTATTGTGTTTTGACCAGCAAGCTCTGTAGGCTTTCTCCGAGTCCTGCTCTCCGCCTTTATTCTAGAACAGCACTGTCCAACCGAAGTGTTATGCAAGCCACATCTGTTATTTTAAGTTTTCTAATAGCCACATTTGAAAAGTTAAAAAAAAAAAAACACAGGTGAAATTATCTGATAACATATTCTATTGAAACAAATATATCCAAAATATTATCACTGCAACCTATTTATGATCAATATAAAAATATCAATCAGATGTTTTACATTCTTCCCTTCATACAACGTTTTCAAAATCCAGTATGTATTTTACACTTAGACTAAATCTCGATCCAGACCAGCCAAATTTCAAGTGCTCAACAGCCATAAGCGGCCAGTGGTTACTATACTGGACATTCGACACTGCCAGTAAGATGAAGCTTTGTGGCCTAACTGGCCACACGCTTTAAAATCTTCTTGTGTAACATCCTGGATGATCGGTATTGCTGTTAGTATTTTATATACTGAGCCAGACATTTCAGTAAATGTCTCTCACTTCCTTCTTTCATTCCCCAGGCCCACATATCTAGTGCCCATACTCCCTTTCTTAGAGTATAAGAAACCCTCAACACCTATTCTTTTCGGCTTCTTCTAAGCCAAGATCTAAGATGAACTCTAATCTGAGCATCTTCTAACAAAGCAGACAGCCAGAAGGTGCAGCCAGGCTATTCTCTCTCTGTTTCCATAAATAGATATATCTCACACAGGCCTAATGTATGGTGACAATGATAAATGCAAGGACAGTTTAGTTTTGCTTACAAAGAGGATAGGAAATTTTATGTAATGAAGCAACACACCTCCCTCAATGAGAAATACAGTTTTACACTTTGCCCTCCTTCCCCCGCCCCTTCCCCCAGGAGATACCTTGGGATATTCTGTTCATTTT
This sequence comes from Plecotus auritus, assembly GCF_963455305.1. Lineage (NCBI taxonomy): Eukaryota > Metazoa > Chordata > Mammalia > Chiroptera > Vespertilionidae > Plecotus > Plecotus auritus. The sequence goes on from NC_137771.1 coordinate 210,560,967, forward strand.
CTGGAACAGAACCCAGTATTTCATTGCATAGGAATTCTGTGCCCAGAGGAAGAACAGAATGTTGGAACCAAGATTTAATGAATTCAACTTGGAGTCTACGTTTGCCTCCAATGTGGGAATGTAAACACACGCGATAATATCTCAAACCATAAACCATTTTGGATTCTCTGTTGGCATAGCTGCCGAGAGGAGCATCGCACTTGATGTGTGTCTGCACGCGAATTTGTTCTTAGTTACACGAGGAGGAAAACTAAACTAAGCACACGGGAGGTTTTCTGCGTCTCTCCGTAATAATAAGACCTGATGAGTATGTCTTGGATGACACTGTAATTACAGGCGGATGGATGGGTGAACAGGTTTTCTGGTGCTGACCCAACCTGTTCCCTCAAGCACAAAAGGCAACTTTTGTAGTCCTCAGAGAGGAACCCCCTCCCCCCCATTAAGCAAACAAAACGAAAAACATCTACATCTTGTGAGAAGTTCTAACACAGTCATCAAACAAACGTCCACTCCCATGCAGATACAGAACACAGACGAAAATCAGACCACGGTGGGTTCCTCATAAAAACAGTTTTGAGCTGTACTTGTCACCAGCTTTAATAAAGCAAAGAGACAAGTGACAACGATGCGCTCTCTCGGGCTACCAAATAACTGTATTCCGTGTCTCTGGCTATAACTACCCCTCAGACATCCTACATTTTGAACTAAATACTCTTAGGACGAATTCTACGCTCCTTAACTTTCATTTTAACTTGTCTGGGTGATACTGCTTTATCTCAGCAAGGCAAACAGACACACCAACGCTCTCAGGAACCCACACAGAGATAACATGGAGTGTGGATGGCATGCTGGTTTAGAACAGTTGGGCGATAAATGCCCCCCGTGTATGCACAGGCACTGCGTTCAAACCCAGGACGGAGGGACACCGCGTGCACCGGGGCAGCATTTCAAAGCCCGTTGCAGAGGGCCTGCCTCTCCAAAGGCGCTCATCGCGACTTGTCTCTCGGTGTAACAATTTGGTGAGGCAATCCCTCAGAATACGGCAGAGTTCACCTTCCATGGCTAGCGCATGTGCCTGCGCAGGTGGGCACGCAGAGCAAAGGCAGGGGCAATAACCTTGCGGGCAGCTTCTTGCTCAACCTGAATCCTAGGGAAGCCCACTCCACGGAAACACGTCACAGACACACGGCAGCTGCATAGGCTCCCGGGCCCGGGAGAGACTTAGAAACACAATTGCTCTTCTGGCAACACCCCTGGAGTTGCAAAGTGCTGAGTGCGGGGCAAGCATAAGCTCCACCATATACCTGCTCATGTTACAGGCTCCGGAATCAAAGTATTCTCACATGACACACGACTACCAATAACAGATTCCGGCTCCGTTAAAAAAAAAAAAAAAAAGAAAAGAAAAGAAAGAAAGAAAGAAAAAAACGGGGGAGCGGGGAGCGCTGTACATATTTGTCCTGCTTTTGTCTAAAAACCTGAACCCAAGTACTAACTACTTTTCCTACCTTTCCACCTTTCAAGGAAACAATTCAATCAACCAACTGCGGCTCCACCCCGAGAGCGCCTGTACTTACTTTTCTTACCGCTTTGAGTGACGCACTACAAAACGGTGGGGGGCGGGGGGACAGGCGCCCGCTCAGGCAGGGCGTCTTCCGCCCTGTAAACTTGGCAAAAAGGCAAACTGGCCTGAAATACAGCGCTCTCCATATAAGGAAGCCCAGCTAAACATGTCATGCGTAATTTATGGGTAGCAGGCAGAGAATTAACCTTTGCGTGCACATATTCGGCCCAGATGCAAACCGGGCTGGAGGGCAGCCCCAGGGACAGGGATGCGGGGTCTCTGGGGAGAAACGGTGGCTCCCATCGGATGGGCTCGCTCCCCCCCCGCACCCCAAGGTCATTAAGTTGCAAGTACACTTGCACGCACCTGTTTATTCTCTCTCTCTCTCTCTCTCTCTCTCTCTCTCTCTCTCTCTCTCTCTCTCTCTCTCTCTCTCTCTCTCTCTCTCCTCTCTCTCTCTCGGCTGCCAAGTTGGAAGCTGGCTGCGCTCTGACAGTGTCCGCATAGCCCGAGGACCGGGCTGCAGGAGCCGGGCTGCATCTGCGACCTCCCGATCCCCCTCCAGCCCCTAGATGGTGCGATCGGGGACCAGCCCGGGTGAGCCAGTGCCCGCCGCCGCGAGCCGCAGCCCCGAGCCTCCCCGCACTTCCTCCTCCAGCCGCGTCCAGCCCCGAGAGCGTCCAGACAATGCCGAGCCGCCCAGCAGCGCAGGCAAACTGTGAACATGGAAACTTACCTCTCACATGTTTTTTTCACAAGCAGCCCGACTGCCGACCGAGTGCCCAGGGCATTGTGGGAGTCCTGATTCCGAGAGGCCCGCGATTGAAAACTGAACTTGTCAGTGCCCGGTCACGGGAGCATGGTGAGCGCCACAACTCATTCAGCTGCAGTGAAAAGACTGTTGCATGTCGCCGTGCAGCCTCTTATCGCGGAGCTCGGGTTTCCGCTGCTGCTGCGCGGCCCCTCCCCCGCCCGCCCAGCCCCACCAGGAAGCCCGGGGCGGACGCGCCAGGCCCGGAACGCACGCGGCGCGGGCAAAAGGCTGAAACTTTCCGCCGCCCGCCCTGCTCGCCCCCCGGCCGATCGGGCGCCCCTCAACCCTGCAAAGGCCGCAGTGGGGGGCGGCTGCCACTGGCGGGTGGGCGCGGAGAGCAGAAGGAAACCCGAGCCGGCGCTGGCGAGGTGCATCCCCGCAGCCGCCCGGTGGTATCTTCCATCTTATACGTCCCACATGATAACCTCCCCGTTGGGGTGCCAACGGGGCGCGTTCCTAGGACTTTCGGCTCCTTCTGGGCAGACGCATCGGTTTGTTTTCTACGGACGCCCGACGGACGGGGCTTTGTAAGGGAGCCCGCAAGGTTAGGCTGAAGGTGAGAATCCGATGCGGATACAACAGTGGGGTCGGATGGGGCTGCCGCCTTAAAAATGCACCACACGGTTTTTTGAACCTGGATGGCTCACAGGCGGGAAAAAACATCTGCAAGGCCAACCTCCGATGAGTATCTTTCTCAAGTAACAGGGTGTCCGCAGTTTTGGAATTCCTCAGTCAGGCGGATTGTCACACAAGCACAAACACAGGCTCGCTTCCCATCTAATTTGTAAATAATTTTGGGAATGTAAAAAGCCCCTTTCTTGCCCACTCTGCGTTATTTGATTGATAGAAAGCATTTTTCCCCCTCCACCCCCCAACCCTCTTAAAAAATACAATATCATTTTCTGAAATACTGGAATATCCCAAGGCAAATAAGTCATATTGTTGTTGGCGCAAAAGAAACCACAGCCCCAAATCATAATTCACTGGGTGTTATAAGATGTAACTTGGCTTCCCTTTGGATGGAAAGAATCCTAGACTTAACGTGGTGTGATAAAGTGTTGGAAATTTGGGGGTAGAGTTTTCTTTGGATTTAAGGAATGTTGATAACTTGTTCGATGATTCTAATTAAAAACATTTGCTTCATGTTTGGACACAATTTGGAACCAGATGGTAGATATGGTTCCATGTTCTTCCTACAACTTACTGTTAAGTTGTGTTAAAGAGGGTGGGACCAGCTGAAGAAGGGGCAGGAAAAAGCATGAAATGTGCTCAAGAACAAAAATTCTTCCAGAGGCATTACTAACTAGCTTGAATTCTCGGCCCTTGGCTAGGTCCACGAAACACCGAGTTAATATTGTACGCTGCTCCCTTCCAGAACTGATTAGTTAATTAATTAAACGGTGCCCCTTCTCGGTGTTCATTATTAAAACCTACCCAAGTGCACACACTGTGGAAGCAAATTAGAAAGGACACTGGCACTTTCTCAGAGAATCTGGATGGACATTCCCTACCTGCCAATTAATAGCTATAAGGACTTCCTTCTCATTCCGCATTTATTTCAACAACTATGGTGCCTGCTGTGCCAGAGATGGGAGAGTGGATGATAAGACAGAGTCAGTCCCTACCCTCAAGGATGATACCTCTGCTGGGGAAGAGACAAACCCAGCAGGCTCCTGAGAAGTTACTTGAATGGGTACTTTAAAAGGTGTGTAGCTGTTTTGGCTCACTGGATAGAGCGTCGGCCTGTAGACGGAAGGGTCCCGGGTTTGATTCTGGTCAAGGGCACGTACCTCAGTGGCAGGCTCCTCCTGGCCGGGCCCTGGTCAGGGGTATGAGCAGGAGGCAACCAATCGATGTGTTTCTCTCACATCAATATTTCTCTCTGTCTTTCCCTCTCTCTTCCACTCTCTCTAAAAATCAATGGAAAAATATCCTCGGGTGGGTGAGGATTTAAAAACAAACAAAAACAGGTGGGTAGAAATGAGCAAAGTGAAAAAGGAGTTGAGGCCTGGCCAAATGGAGAAAAGAGCATGGCCAATAACCCGACCTGCCTGTTAGAAGTAAGAGGAGGATCAGAGCTGGGGAGTGGCAGGGCATGAGCTAAGAGTAGGTCTGCCTTTAGCCAAGGAACCTCAGCTTCACTCTGAAAACTGTGATGAACTAGAGGAGTTGACACAGCAAGGAGATATGTGGAGTTTGGACTTGCATTTCAGAAAGATCCTGTGGCAACAGCTTGAGGGTGACTGAAGTGTGGGGTGGCGGCCTGTGGAAGAAGGCTGAATGGGTGTGGACAGACTGGAACAGTGACTCATGCAGGGAAGGAGGAAAGGAGGAGCCTCGGGAGCGGGCCAGATCCCTGGCTTAGCCTACTGAATTGTTTGCTACTTGCGTTTAGTTCCTCCCGTTTGCCTCCCATGCTCCCCAACAGCAGCCTCTGATGGGAGCGGGGCCACCCCTGCATCTGCGGGCAGGTTGTGCCCTCGCTGGTTTCCCTGTGCCTCTCTGCTCAGGACGTCCAATGAACAGCCAAGGGCTAATCCCACTTGTGGGAAATTATTCCCGATTGTTCTCAGACCTTGTGGAGTTCCAAGTTAGTGCTTTGGTGTGTTTTTCTTGTGGGTTAGAAAATTTGCTATTTGGAACAACATCGTGAAAAACAGGACTTTGAATCTGTGCATGGAGCAAGAGGGGAAATTATTTTTCCACTTCAGCTCGAAGGGGGTGGGGCGTGTTGTGGGAACAAAAGAGAAATTGAAACTGAGACATATTTTCTGCTCCACTGAACAGACTACAAAGAAATACAAGAAAGACCCTTGAGTGGATGTTAAAAACAAAATGAACATCCCGGTAAATAACAAAGAGAAAAAAATGTTATTTTACACCTGAGAAAGGAAAAGGCTAAACAAAAAACAAACAGCCCTAGCCAGTTTGGCTCAGTGGATAGAGCGTCGGCCTGCGGACTCAAGGGTCCCAGGTTCGATTCTGGTCAAGGACGTGTACCTTGGTTGTGGGCACATCCCCAGTGGGGGGTGTGCAGGAGGCAGCTGATTGATGTTTCTCTCTCATCGATGTTTCTAGCTCTCTCCTCTCGCCCTCTCCCTTCCTCTCTGTCAAAAATCAAATAAAACATATTTTAAAAAAACACAAACAAAAAAAAAACCCTCATATAAAACAATGATCAACCAAGGACTCAAAAATGAGTTAAAGCCAAGCCAGTGTGGCTCAGTGGTTGAGTGTCAACCCATGAACCAGGAGGTCATGGTTTGATTCCTGGTCAGAGCACATGCCCAGGTTGTGGGCTCAATCCCCAGTAGGGGACGTGCAGGAGGCAGCTGATGATTCTCTCTCATCATTAATGTTTCTATCTCTCTGTCCCTCTCCCTTCCTTTCTCTGAAATCAATAAAAACATATAAAAATATTTTTTAATTAGTTGAAGTAAATTGTGATTTAAAATTTCACTGTCACTGGTTTAGCTTAATTTATCATTGACAATATCACATGAATAATGACATTTTAAATTTGAAGCACTGTTGCAAATACCAGCTCATATGTTAAAAATATTAAATCATGTTGCCAGCTTTCAACTACCAGAGGAATTCTAACCACGTTTAAATTGTGGAAATTATTAAAAAATTATTATAGTAATAAAAAGTAAATAGTTCCTCATTTAGAATACCCATCGATATTCTCTCAGTGCCAGGAGAGAATTATGGTTTCTCTTACTTCTGTGAAGTGTAGTTATGGTCCCCAGGTTGATGAGTGAGTACATCCATAAATATAATGAAGATCATTTATGTGCAGAGGGAAAAATTTTACAAAACAATTTCAGATGAAATAAAACTACATTTTCAGATAAAAGAAAGCATGCTCACTGCTGGTTACCGAAATACTTCAGACCATTCAAGTCTTAATTATACCAATTAATCCCAACAGAAATACAGTTAAGAAATACGTTTTTTAGAGATAACATCAACTCCCTGGTTTACCAATAATGCAGATAAAGGAAATGGTAGTATTTATCTTTTTCACAGAAATGGCAGTCATTAAGGCAGCTCTGTAAGTGTGAGTGTAGGTGTTCTGAATTGCATCTTTCTTGTTCAATAGCCATTAGCTGTTGTGCATGGGTGGGGTCTAGCCAGCCTGGCCAGGGGGAGGGGACATGGGCGATTGGCCGGCCTGCCTGCTGGTTGAACTCCTGGTCGAGGGGACGATTTGCATATTAGCCTTTTATTATATAGGATATACACTGAGTGGCCAGATTATTATGCATTCAGAGATCAGTGTATATAGATTGTGTACAGACAGTCCCCGACTTAAAATGGTCCGACTTCAGATTTCTTGACTTTACCTTGGTACAAGAGTGATGAACATTCAGTGGAAACCATACTCCGAATTTTGAATTTTGCTGTTTCCCTGAGCTAGTGATATGAAGTATGATACTGTTGTGATGTTGGGCAGTCACAATGAGATGATTTTGCCCAACTGTAGGCTAATGTAAGTGTTCTGAGCATATTTAAAGTAAGCTATGATGTTCAGTGGATCAGGTGTGTTAAACGCCTCAATATATTTCCAACTTAAAATATATTCAGCTTACTATGGGTTTATCAGGATGTAACCCCATCTTAAGTCAAGGGGCATCTATCTATATATTATATCATACAACAGATTGTTTACATAGCATATTATATAATGTAACACATTACACATATATGTAATGTTTAATGCATAAATCATATAAATATGAAAATATATATAAATCAATGTATTTGTCTTAAAATGTCCATAAATATTAAAATAGTTAAAATATTGATTTGGTTATACATTTATCAATTAAGTAATTTTACCTAACCGTTGAATCTAAATCTTCAATATAATTATTCTGGCATCTGAATAGAGAAATAGAAAGCAAGTACATTTCAGAATTAAAAGTTGAGAAGCACAGAATGTTAGAAGGGAATGGAACATTGGAGACCATCTAGCCCTCTTCCTTTGCTAGGTGGGAGAACATCTGTGTGTAAGTACTTAGCACTGTGACAGAGCAGAACTGGCATTAATGTCCTTCTGACTCTCTTAGGCCATTTATTTCCACTGTTTTTCTTTAAAACTTGGGGGCACCAAAAAACCTAATATAGGTCCCCAACTGTAACATGAAGAGGAGCCACATTATACTCCTAGTATAGTTTTTTCTTTCTCTATTTCTTCCTTCTTCCCTTTTGTCTTACTGTGTTCTTTCCATTTCTCTATCCTTCCTTCTTTCCACACAGGAAACACTTTTCACATATCGCCTGTATTCATTTCACAAGTGTTTATGGGGTATCTACCATAGTAAGTCCTGTTCTGGCCACTGTGGTTACAGAAATGAACACAACTCAGTCACTTTTGTCAAGGAGTTTAAGAGTCTGCTGGATGGGGGTAGGGGGGGGGCAACAGGCACTAAACAAATAAAGAATAAACCTAAAGAAGAAGATAAATAGAGGAGACTAATTCAGATGGAGGTAAGTGCTCTGGAGTAAAAGAAAGCAGGTTGAGGGAATGAGGATGGAAGATGGTGGTGAAACAGGATGGTGAAGAACTGAGGTGGTCAGAGGCAGGGTCCTCAAGGACATGAGGACCATCTGAAGAAGGACCTTTGAAGGCAACGGGAACTGCAGGTCTGGAGCCTTGAATCTGAGATTAGGCAAGAACTGGAAATTTAATGCTGAAGAAAAACGAGCAGGATACTTCAAGGAGCTTACAGTCAAGAGAAACATGCTTAATCAAATCAAACACATCCAAATTGTAAAGCTACAATCTTGATACCTTTGGACAGTGGGGACCATTAAAGTGTCTGTTTTAGAGGTGAGGAATAGTACAGGATCCAGATGTGCTTTTCACAGATATAACTAGATTAGCCTTGACCGCTGTGTGGAGTCTAATGGCCTAATCGTAGAAGAGAATGCAGAAAGTGCTCCAAACGAGTGGGCCCTGGTCAGAGGGCAAAGGTAGCAAGTGGCTGAAGATCTGGCAGAAGAAAGTGATTTAGATGAAAACCCTTAGCAGTGGGGTAGAGTAAACATTAGAATCTCGCACCTCAGAGCTACAAAGAATCCAGAAGGTGATCATCTCTAAGCTTTGAACAATGTGAAATGTGTGGGGTGTGTGTGTGTGTGTGTGTGTAATTTATTTTTTCCTGAAAGTCAACACAGTATAGAAAATTCAAAACTACTGAAGATAGAATTTATTTATTTATTTATTTATTTATTTATTTATTTATTTTTATTGTTCTTGTTAATCCCCATCTGAGGATATTTTCCATTGATTTTTCAGAGAGAGTGAAAGGGTGGGGGAGAGACAGAGAGAGAAACATCGATGTGAGAGATGTTTCCCATGGGGCCCTTGACCAGAATCAAACCCGGGACCCTTCAGTCTGAGCCAAACTGGCTAGGGCTGAAGATAGAATCTATCTATCTATCTATCTATCTATCTATCTATCTATCTATCTATCTAACTATCTATCTATTTATGTCTAATATGCTAAATGTCCATCTGACCAGCAGCTATGATGTGGACTGACCACCAGGGGGCAAACACTCAACACAGGACCTGCTTAGCTGCAGTTACTTGGCAGCAGCGGTTAGAGATTCCTTGCGGGGCCATGCAATTCCACCTTCAGACGTGGGTTATGTTGTTGCTGAGGCACTGTTGCCCCGAATCTGGTTTACTGCACACTTGCGTTTGTATTCCACACCCTGTACGACAGCAACTTTGCAAAGTGCCTTCTCGCACTCTGGGACCCCTCGTTGGATGTCCAACCTGCTGGAGGAACCCCGCTCACTCCACAGATGCCCTTCAAGCCACGGTGGCACCCCAGGTGCAGCCGGCCAGGGAGGGACCACAGGAGATTGGCTCCAGGGCATGTCCAGCCCGTCTTGCCCAGTCCCACCCCGCTGGCCACCTTCTAATTAATTTCCTTTCAATGTGCATGAATTCGTGCACCAGATCACTAGTATATTTATAAAAATCAGCGGTGATTCCAATTCCCAGAGAGAGTTACTAGTAACATTACAGTCCTTCTAGGCATTTCTCAACACATTTTTACAGAGTTGATGTCGTACGATAGGTGCAATTTTGTGTTCTGCAATTTCCTCCATTTACGCTCATAATATAACTTTGTAAAACAAACGCCATCCTCCATGCCATTCATAATCTTCATTTATCATGTGAGGTAATGGAGACTGGAGAACTGACCCTTGACCCAACCTTACAGCTAATAAGGAGTCAAGCCTCCCGCCCCACAGTGCAGTGTGTCACAGCCTGTCTTGGGTCTGGAATTAATGTGTCTAATGTGTAATATATTTCTAAATGCTCCACCTGGGATATACACATCTCTTCTAATATGAACTGTAATTAAGGAAAAGAAAATATATAATAATGCTCTTTTAAGAAAATAGTTACAAAAATAAATATGAAACAGGTAATCAGGAGGTCCAAGTGGACAGATTACTTATACATGCTTATAATACATAAATACATGTAGTCATGTGAAATGCTTTCTACCATCTCATAAAATCCTGTGTTGTGGCTTAGCTCAGAATCCCCTTGTAGTCTTTTAAAATTAGTATCTAATAATATCCTAATTTATACTTGTAGTATAAGTGTGGATAGTATAACTATTGTATGTACTATAATCCAAATATTTCTACCTATTAACTCCGCTGCATGTAGAATAAAGTAACTGAAAAATATGGCCATTGCCTCACCTGTTCCTAAATGCAAACAAAATTTTTGAAAATACCAATAGCAAGGCTGTTTCCCACCCTCAATGTGTATGCATCTAGCTACTCATTTTATTTTTTAAGTTCCTTAGTTTGGCTTCTACCATATTCTATATACCTTTCTCTGTTCATTCCATTGTGTGGGCTCTCTCTCTCTCTCTCTCTCTCTCTCTCTCTCTCTCTCTCTCTTCCCTCCCCCTTTATCTCTATCTCTATCTCTATCTAGCTCTAGCTCTAGCTCTAGCTCTAGCTCTAGCTCTATCTAGCTCTAGCTCTAGCTCTGGCATCTTTTGTTGGCTCTTCTTACTCCTTCTTACCTGTTCCCCAAAATTACCTTCAGACCTTGTCTCAAGAAACGCCCTAAAGTGATTTTTGTCACATAATAAATGGTAGGAGCGTCATGTACACCTTTTTTCTCTTTTCTCCCTCTCTGCCTTGCCCGACAGTGTGGCAACTGAGCAGTGCAGTCCTCCGAAATGAATTCTAACAGCTTAGGGTAGGATTCAGTGTGCTGCCTATTGCTCCCTAAGTCACGTCACACATATTTAGTGAGCACTGACTATGGGCCAGCAGTGTGCTTGGCCCTGGCGCTACAGAAATCATTCAGACTTCTTCAAGGCGCTCACAGTCTGGCCTAGCGGGAGGAGACAGATGTGGGGCGGTGTGTGTGTGTGGGGGGGAGAACCTCGCACATTTGGGACAGAGTGTAGCAAATGAAACAATTCCGTTAAAATCAGCAAACTCTGAGCGCTCACATGTGCCCAGCAGATGGCAAGGGGGAGCGGGCTGGGCCAGGCCTTGCTCCGCACAGACCCCCAAGCAGCTGGCAAACGGTACAATCACCTGGCACATGTGAGGGCTTCGTGGCAGGAAGAATGACACCGAATAGGGGTGAAGGGCCATTCAGCAGACAAGCAACTCCATCATATGAACGCTTTAAACACACCGTTGCCCTAGCAACCTGAGGAGAAAGTTTGTTTTTCTTCTTTTTCATGCTGCCTTCAGCCTCTCAAGTGTCAAGTCCAATCCCCAGACCCCGGGGTTCCCCCTTCCTGTCCCTGCCCCTGCCCCAGTGCGTCCCAGGCTAGCCCCAGCTCTCTCCTGGCTCCCCCAGACTTCCAATGAGAAATCCTCAGCTAGGTGATAGGAAGATTATCTGATTAAAGCCATTCGCACTAAGGCGAGAATGAGGCTTAATCCTTTAAAAGTGTTTGCTTTGACAAAGGACAGCTTGTTAACCATAATGAACCGCTAATTGGCTGCGAAAGGATCCCTCCTCCTCACCTTTCTGACTCCTCACCCCCACTGCCTTCCCTTTCTATGAAGGGAAACTGAAATGTTAGGGACTCTACAGGCATTATCACTTGGGACCCTCACAAGATGCCGGTGGGATGTTACATTTAAGCCCATCCTACAAATGAGGAGACAGGAACCAGGACAGCTAAGGTTTCCTACCACTGAGCGGGAGTTAGAAATGAAATTTCCCAGAATCACTGGCAATCCATTGACTTGCTCCATTTTTTTCCCTTTGGCAAGTCAAGTTTATTTGGCTCTATAGGAAGTTCTCTGCAGGAAAATCTGTCTTTTTTTTTTTTTTTCTGATTGCTGTTTCTAGTTTGTTTTTGTTTTTTAATTGTTTGAAGTATTACAAATAGTAGTACATATGTCTCCTTTTTTTTCCCCCCATTGACCTCCCCCGGCCTCCCCTTCCCCCCAGTACATGCCTTTACCTGCTCCCTTCCCCAGTGTGTTGTATCCATTGGTTATGCTTATATGCATGGGTACAAGTCCTTCGGTTGATCTCTTACAGCCCCCCCCACCCAACCTCCTGTGCCTTCCCGCTGTAGTTTGACAGTCTGTTCAATGCTTCTTTGCCTCTGTATCTATTTTTTCCCCATTTCTAGGAAAATCTGTCTTAAGTAGAGTTAGGCTGTTAGGTTTGGAGAGCTAAGAGAGTGGTGTACCTTTGTCGTGCACCTGCTTGGACATGGTGCTTTATTTATTTATGTTTTTAATCCTCACCCGATGATATTTTTTCATTGATTTTTTTTAGAGGAGGGAGGAGGGGTGAGAAAGAGAGAGAAAAAAACATCAATGTGACTGTTGTGAGAGAGACACATTGTCTGGCTCCCTCGGGCACCTGCCCCAACCAGGTCCAGGGGTTGAACCTGCAACCAAGGTACATGCCCTTGGCCTGAAATCAAACCTGTGACCCTTCGGTCCATGAGCCGATGCTCTAACCACTGAGGAAACTGGCCAGAGCCATGGTTCTTCTTAGGCAACTGAACTATGTTTCACTTCATACCAGGTAAGCATCAGTGGCTTGTGGGCCTACAACAAACTCGACAAACACCCAAGCCCACACAGAAGATAATCCTACGTATTCTATAATGCTTAGGTTGCTGTTTGCTTAAAAGCCTTTCCCCTGTCTCTTTCAAAGACATTGTGACCCCGAGCACCCTTTGAGAATGACAGCGGGGCCTCTGAGATGGGGCTATATTAGACTATAGAATGTATGTATGTTGTAGAATATATACGTAATATATTTATATATTGTCTATATGAATTTTTGGAAATAAAAACTTCTTTGCAAACATTAGTATACTTTATAAATTTGTTCAACCAATTAATACGGTTAAATCACCAGTACAAATAAGTTAATAGGCCATTTCTCATTTGTATCTCATTTACCGGTAATGTTAAAAGCCTCAATTTACAGACTTTGCGAATGTGCCGTCAGTCCAAATACCCTTCTGGCCACACCTGGGTGGATCTGAATGCCCATTTGTCGGCCATAAGCTTAGCAACGAGTAACCGCTGGCAGGACCGGATCCATCTAGCCTTCTCAGTAACGAATGGATTTTTAGACACTGTGGAACACTATTCCCTTTTCATACTTTTCTGGCTGGAAGTCACCCCTAACTGCTGGATTTTCACTCTAAGCCTTTTTGCTATCAGCTTTCCTGTGCAGCTCCCAACGCGTCCCTGAGCCCTCGGCACAGGGCCGGCCTCTGCTAGAATCTGAGGTTATGGGGTGAGCGCAACTGGGCCTCAGACCTCTTGAAACATACCATCAGCAGGGATACCAGACATGAAACTGTAAATAATTATAATCAATTACGTAAGGAATATAAATGTGCAAAGTGTAGAGAAAGGTAAGAATGAGTGTCAACTAATGAATCTAAACTCAGACGACAATTATCATTCGTTTTTTTATAATTCTTTTTTTCACGGAATTCAAACATCTAGAATTACAGCTGTGTGCGAAAGCCATCAGAGTACCATGGACACCACACGGCTATCCTGCCTGGTTTCCTCTCCAATTTGCAAGCTGGGTTTCTATCACTGGTGACATGAAATAGTCTAAGCTGTAGGGTGTCTACCATCCAGCCCTTGAGGACAAGGTTTGAGGAAACCTGTGACTGATCATGACTGCCCTTGCTGTGTCTCTGTGTGTTTGCTTTCACTCATTACCTGGGTTTAATTTTGTAAGGTTATGACAGCTAAAGGCAGAGCCAGCGTCTCTTTCTCATACTTTCACAGAGTATAGCATGTCAGCTTTTGGTTAAAATATGAAAATCCAATAGGCCCTGGCTGGGTAGCTCAGTTGGTTAGAGCATTGTCCTGATATGCTGAGGGTGCAGGCTGGATCCTTGTCAGGACACATACAAGAATCAACCAATGAATGCATAAGAAAGTGGAACAACAAATTAATCTTTTTCTCTCTCTACTCCCCTTCCCCCCCCCTCTCTCTCTCTCTCTCTCTCTCTCTCTCTCTCTCTCTCTCTCTCTCTAAAATAAGTAAGTAGATAAATCAATCATTTAAAAAAATTAAAAATCCAATGGTATTATCTTTTGTTTTGTCAAAGTTAAAGGTTCTTTTTAAAAAAATCTTTGTTCCTGGATGTAAAATTATTTGCTTTTCTGTTCCCTGATATAAAAGGCAATATGTACTTATTTTAAATAATGTATCAAGTGCCTTTATAGGAGTTTATTGTGCTCAGGCACAAACATTTAAAGATGTTTATGCCTGATTGCTCTGGACTAGCAATAGAGCCGCAGTCTGTAACTCCTGCCCACAGGCTCGCTCCCATGCACAGTGTAACTTCTTTCTACAGTTTCAAGACTCCCACGTTCCTGCAAAAGCACTTTCGTACCTGTCATTTAGTCTCTACACTCAAGTAAAGAAAAAGTTAACTGCACAGAAGGGGCTGGCCACTCTGGACCTCTCTTTTGATGAAGTCATTCGTTTCTAAAGATAGTCTAAATTACAGACTAAGCCAGAATAGTTTTTCTACCTTGTGCTGACTTTGAAGTCTGTTTATTCTTACACAGTCTGGTAGATAGGGCTTGGAAAAGGCTGTAAATAATTTGTCAAGTTCCCTAAATACTGAGAACTTGACATGGGCCCCGGGAAGTGTTAACTTTGTTAGATTAGACTTGCACTTCTGGGAAAGTGCAGATTTGGCACAAAATATCTCATTTATATGAGGCGGCCACATCAATTATTAGAAAAGGAGAGCACCTGGATGATCCTGGGCACAACTTCGGATATTTTCCTTACCATAATGAAAGAAGAAGCCAACTCAAGTAAATCTATTTTATTTATGACCAAATAACCAGGTGACCAAGGGAAAACACTTTCTACTTCGGAGTTATAGACAACAGGTATACTCATGCTAAGTATGACACACGGGCCATTCTCCAGAGGGCTGCTGCTGGCAATAGGACATACCCACTCCCCCCCCCGCCCACACACACACACCACCACCAGCAGCTTGGTGCAATGGTCTGTGTACGCACCATTCTTTTTAGAAGAATCAGGTTACAAAATGAGAGGGTGTTATTTCAAAGGTTGCTGTTTTGCCCATGGCCTTGATTCCTGTGAAAGTTTAGAGTCTGTTATTAGGCACAGGATTCTGGACAGTCTAAGTCTCAGCTTCCTGCAAACTTAAAACAGCTATTGCACAAAACTGTGGTGATGAATGACATCATGAACACTAACTTAACATAGGTCAGGCCTTTGAGAAATGATAGCCATTTCTATCATTTAAAATAGTAGTTGTGAATTTAAAAATCTAGACTATTTAAAAAATAAATTCATGTCAAACTTCAGATCTCTTCTAAATATAAGGATTAAAATCAAATTACAACTTTAAAAACATTTACAGCCACACTTGGCAAGAGAAGAAGCAGATCATCTTGGTTTTTTGAACAGAGAGGTAGGATGTAATGAGAAGGGAATCCATGATGTTCCTGGGAATTGATAAACAGGCACTTTAGCAACATCACTCTTAACTGGCCAGTGCACAGTCTTCTTCTGTCTAACTTTCCCCATTAACCTGACAAGGCAAAACACGAGGAGGACAAGTCAAGCCAAGCAAAAGGCATCTACCACTTTAAGGAAGCGTATATGATGCACAGTTGCGTGGAAACCACTTCCTTTAGAGGCGTATGTGAATTTTTAAAACTCAGAACTGTTGCCACAGGATAAAACTTTAGTTGTCTACTTGTTTCTTTTTAAGTAACACAAGACCAGAGACCCTTCCAAGCGTAGCTTCCTTTTTTTCAGCTTTTTTACTTTCACCTCCCGGAAAAAAAAAAAAAAAAAAAAAATGTGTCTCCCAACTCTATCAGAACAAACAGGCTCAGAACTCTAAGAGAGAAAAGAATGATAATGTGTTGCTAAGTACAATTTAGTAACAAACACCCGGGGCCACAGGAATGATGACGTCACCCACAGAAAGAGGGACATTTATGCTTGTGAAAGAGATTCTTTTCCAAGGAGAGGAACAAAGCCAAACAAGGCCGGAGGAGAGGAGACCTGGCTCTGAGGAAGCATCCTTAGCATGCAGTTCTGTTGGGCGATCATCACGTTAACTAAATACAGTCATGGCCCAAGCCATGTACTCTTGCTACGCTCCCCAATTAACACAACAAATGGCAGGACTCTCAACAGAAAACCTGCTACTCTCCCACTTTAATAGATATGCTGCTTGGTTCATATGCCTATGAAAAGCAGCAGGGCGGGGAATGGCTTCGTTTTCAAAGTGTTCTCTCATAGACACGCACTGCAGGTTTTCATGCATTTGTTTCTCCCACGTGCCCTTGGGAACCACATAGCGTCTCACACTTTGCACTAACCCCATAAGGGGAATCCTCATTCCCACATTTTTACACGATAGGATAAAATGCATCGCTTAAAGAGCACCTAAGTCATCTGTACCCCTCCAACACTTCCCAGTACCAGTAGCATATGGTTTCCTATGTGGACATTGTCGGGAGCCCTTAAAAATTAGCTTCCGGCTCCCACAATGTCATATCTGCCTGCCTTGGGTAAGTTAGGATTCTCTTCTTCTCAACCCCACCCACCACCATCCTTCTAGCACACGCATCCAAGGCCACAGTAGTGTTTGTTTGCTTTTTCAGCTTTTAACCAAACCAGCAACAGAAGCCATACTAGTTGTCATTAACTTTTTTTTCACTTCTATAAATTATCTATAATAATAAAAGCGTAACATGCTAATTAGGCCAAGTGTCCTTCCGGACGACCTTCCGGATGAAGCCGGGGCTTAGAGGGAAGCCCAGATCCCGGGTGCCAGAGGGAAGCTGGTGCCGGCAGCTGGGGGGAAATTCATTCAAACTCTTGCATGAATTTCGTGCATTAGGCCTCTGGTTTCTTTTATATATATATTTTTAAATATTTTATTGATTTTTTACAGAGAGGAAGGAAGAGGGATAGAGAGTTAGAAACATCGATGAGAGAGAAACATCGATCAGCTGCCTCCTGCACACCTCCCACCGGGGATGTGCCCGCAACCAAGTTACGTGCCCTTGACCGGAATCGAACCTGGGACCCCTCAGTCCGCAGGCCGACGCTCTATCCACTGAGCCAAACCGGTTTTGGCATCTTTTATATTTTTTAAAGAACCTTAAGTTTTATTTTCCAATTACAGTTACATCCAATATTATTTTGTATCAGCTTCAGGTATACAGCATAGTGATTAGACAATCATATACTTTACAAAGTGTTCTCCTGATATTTCCTGTACCCACCTGGCAACAAACCTAGTTATTACCGTATTATTGACTTTATTTCCTATATTGCATTTTACATCCCCGTGACTATTCTGTAACTATCTGTAATATCAACTTGCACCTCTTAACCCCTTCACCTCTTTGTCTTTAACTTACGTATAGGGGGAAAGCCATATGTTCTTGTGTTTCCTAACTAATAGATGTTGACACTGTTTACTCAATAATAATAATAATAATAATAATCCTATATAATGAAGAGATAATATGCAAATTGACCATCACTCCAACACACAAGATGGCCACCTCCATGTGGACACAAGATGGCCGACACAAGATGGCCAGCAGGGGAGGGCAATTGTGGGAGATCAGGCCAGCAGGGGAGGGCAGTTAGGGGTGACCAGGCTGACAGTTGGGGTGGGGGACCAGGCCTGCAAGGGAGGGCAGTTAAGGGCGATCAGGCCTGCAGGGGAGGGCAGTTAGGGGTGAACAGGATGACAGTTCTGGGGGGGGGGAACCAGGCCTGCAGGGGAAGGCAGTTGTGTGTGATCAGGCCAGAAGGGGAGGACAGTTGGGAGTGACCAGGACTGCAGGGGAGGGCTGTTGGGGGCAACCAGGCCTGCAGGGGAGGGCAGTTGGGGGCAACCAGGCTGGCAAGGGAGGACAGTTAGGGGTGACCGAGCCAGCAGGGGAGGGCATTTAGGGGTGATCATGCTGGCAGGGGAGGGCAGTTAGGGGCAATTGGGCTAGCAGGGGAGCAGTTAGGCATCGATCAGGCTGGCAGGGGAGTGGTTAGGGGGTGATCAGGCTGGCAGGCAGAAGCAGTTAGGAGCTATCAGGCAGGCAGGCAGGCAGGCGAGCGATTGGGAGCCAGCAGTCCTGGATTGTGAGAGGGATGTCCGGCTGCCTGTTTAGGCCCAATCCCACCGGGCAGCCAGACATCCCTTGAGGGGTCCCAGATTGGAGACGGTGCAGGCTGGGCTGAGGGACACACCCACCCCCATGCACAAATTTCATGCACCAGGCCTCTAGTAATAATAATAATAATAATAATAATAATAATAATAATAATAAAGAATAGGTCTTTTTCAGTAAGCTATTTTATATTCCCTTCCCAAATCACACTCAACCTACCAACTCCCCTCAAAAGTTGTCTTCAAAAAACTCTAGGATTCAAAAGATAATAATTGGGTCATTTAGATCTGTTGGGATAATAAACATAAATCAGAGAAAATTGATAATTACTCTGGAAAATGCAAAGTAACTACTACCTTAAAGGGAAAGAGGTTGATGTTGCAAGGGTCTCTATTGTTATTGGCACTGAGACAAGGGACCATCAACTGTCTCTGGAGACTGGAAAATCACTTTTTCTCTAGTCTTTTATGCTTCATATATATGCAAAAAATGAAAGTGCCTGATGACCCCATTACCAGACATCAGTGTACCTATTTTCAATGGCCACAATCAGACTCAATTATTCCATAGTAAAATAGCTAACAACATTTAAGTTGGCACATTTAAATAATATTTGAGCCCTTTTTCACTTTTATCAAACCTGCAGCTATTATGGAAATGAAAGGACAAGAAAATGTAGTGAATCTTTGAAGGTAAACACAGCGTATCTGAAACTTCTCTAAGTATAATAATGTATCTTTTAAGAAAGCTTTTGACCTTAAGAAAGAGAATCCCTGCTTCTCTTCAAACAACGGTTTTCCCTGGCCTGTGTAAAACACAGATAATGAATGGTTCATTCAATGCATTCCTCTCCCAATCCACACATGCGCATGTCTCTGCAAATATCTGCTCACAATGCACAACTCCTTTTCTTGGCCTACAACCCGGGTGACCTGGTCCTTTGTCACCTCCTTAGTGTCATCTCCCACTACCCTCTGACTCCCGGACCCCTCCTTTCTGCTTCTCAGAAATGTCAGGCTCACTTCCCATCTCTCTCTCTCTCTCTCTTTTTTAAATATATATTTTATTGATTTTTTACAGAGAGAAAGGGAGAGGGATAGAGAGTTAGAAACATCGATGAGAGAGAAACATGGATCAGCTGCCTCTTGCACACTCCCCACTCGGGATGTGTCCGCAACCAAGGTACATGCCCTTGACCGGAATCGAACCTGGGATGCTTCAGTCCGCAGGCTGACGCTCTATCCACTGAGCCAAACCAGTTAGGGCCCCATCTCTCTTTTGAGTTACTCTTCCCAGAGTGCACTGGGTGGCACTCCCATCCATTTCAACACTCAGGGCTTAGTGTAGCTATTATCCTTTTGAGACACCACCTGGGAAAGTTAGCTAGATGAAGACGTTTCCCTCCTCTGTTTCTATCCTCTTACTTTGCTGAATTTTCTTCATGCTGCTATTGTCATCTCACATTTCCTTTTTAAACATTTACTTGTTTACTGATTTACTTCTTGCCTCTCCCCACTAGAACTGAAGTTCGGCTCCTTGAGGGCAGAAACTTGGTCTTGCCCATCACTGTGTCCTCAGGGTTTAGACCAGCGCTAATTGCATAATGCGTGATATAGACATCCATGAACAAAGGCATCTCAAAATGAACACGGAGCCTTCTCACAAGAATGAAAATCCTCTTCTGACACAACCGACTTCCTGAGAAGAACCACAAAGTCAGGGCCATCAAACACCTCCTATGGTAGGACCATAAAATAGAGGAAAAGGTGGCTCGATAGTAATTTCATGTATGAAAAGGTTTTCTCAGTTCTTTGAGATTTTTCTGAAAGTGTATTATTCCAAGTCTTGTTTGTCTACTGGAAATGTTGATGCTTCAATGTCAAACCTGCCTTTCCCAGGAGCCTGGTGCCATCGCTGCCCTGGAAGTGTAACTTTCAATTATTGAGAGGTCTCAGATGACACACCGTATTTTTCATATTGTGAAATCCACTTCTCTTAATATTTTTCCTACTAGAGTGTGAGACTTACCCTGTAATCTGTGGAGTCTTTGCTGTATCTAAACCACAGTTTGGCCTGCCTTACTTCACAATAAATAATAATAACATGATAAAGGTCCAGCCGAGATCAGTTCTGTGACCATTCTCAAGCTACATTTCGCTCTCTGAGCTTTTGTTCCTTTAAAATTTATTTTTCAATTACAGTTGACATTCAATGCTATTTTGTATTAGTTTCAGGTGGACAGCATAATCGTTAGACAATTATACAATTTACAAAGTGTTCCCCCCAATAAGTGTAGTATCCACCTGACACCATGCATAGTTATTATAATATTATTGACCATATTCCCCAGGCTGTACTTTATTAAACTTTTTTAAAATTCTGTAAAATAGAAATAATAGTATTTGTGTCACAGGGTTGGTGAGGGTATTAAATTAGTTAATCATGGGAAGCACACGATAGAAAATGATACTAAAAACTAGTACTACAAAATGATGTGCAATGATACTGAAAAACTGATACTTAGAAACGTAATAGAAAAGCTATTATTATTAACATTGTTATGATTACCATCATCATCATCATCATCTTTATTATTTAGAGCCCAGTCCTCTCAAGAACCAAGTCATGGTTATAACCCTAAACTGACTATATTGGCACAAAAGAAACTGTTTCCCTAGAGAAGCTTTATAATCCACTTCAAGGCCAAAAATAGAATCAGGAAATAATTGCAAAACTCTATGTGAGCTATATGCTCAGCCATGAGGCCAACAGAGGCAGATGGTTGATCAGGAAAGGATTCTGAAAGGAGGTCGCTCTTCCATCTGGCTTGAGGAAAGCAGTGAACCCTAACGGGCTTAGAAGGGTGGACACATGTTTCTGGGTGGCGAGGGCAGGGGCAGTCAAGTGCAAAGGCAGGGGGCAGCGCCTCTGAGCAATTCTAAGAGACATTGCAGCCGCCACTGTGGACTCATCTCTTCTTAGCTCAGGGGAAAGAGCCCACACAGAGAAAAGGGGAACTTCTCATTCTATTCGTTGACTCTGGGGACCACTTTTTGGTTTCAGTTCCTTTCACTCAGTGTTAGCAGAAGTATCCCCACCTGTCAATTGCATGGCAGTTTAGAGCTCTACCATGATCATGGCCTCCTCCAGATGACCCTGGGACATGGTTGTTTTTTTTTTCTTATGCCTATTTTCCTTATACATGAGGCTCAGAAATGTTGAGGCCTTTTTCTTAATCATCATTTATTTGAGTACCTCCTATGTTCCATGCATTTCAGGCGTCCTCAAACTGCGGCCTGCGGGCCACATGCGGCCCTCCGAGGACATTTATCCAGCCCGCTGGGTGCCGCTGTCTGTCCTGCTTAGCAGCTGACTTGTCCCAGGCCCGCAGTGCGCATAGGAATTTGTTCATAGTTTTTTTTTTAAACTATAGTCTGGCCCTCCAACTGTCTGAGGGACAGTGAACTGGCCCCCTGTTTAAAAAGTTTGAGGACCCCTGTAAGGTACTGGGGTTGTAGCATGAACTAAACAGACCAAATCCCTACCCTCTTCAAATTTATGTTCTAGTGGGAGAAACAGAAAATAAATGATTAAACAAATAAACAAAGATGAAAAAAATTTAAATATGTTTTTATTAATTTTTTTTTTTTTTAGAGAGAGGAAAGGATAGGGATAGAGAGAGAACATCAACTGGCTGCCTCCTGCACGGCCCCTACTGAGGATCCAGCCTGAAACCCAGGCATGTGCCCTGACCAGGAATCGAACCCAAGACCTTTTTTTGGTTCATGGGTTGACGCTCAACTACTGAGCCACACTGTCCAGGAAAAGATGAAAGATTTATGTTGTATTTAGTGCTATTGAGAAAATAAAAATGGGGCAAAAGGACAGAGAGTGACTGGGTTAGGGACATTACAGTACAGTATGTAGTTGGTCATGGAAGACATCCATTTGTAAGAACATCTGAGCAGAGATCTGAACAAAGAAGAATTGTGTTGCAGTAATATGTGTGGGAAGAGCATGCCAGGAAAGAGGAAAGAGCATGCGCAAAGTCCCTGAATCAGAAATGAGGTTGTGATAGCCTAGGGGCAAAATGAGGGGTGGAATCAGAGCTTAGTGAATAAAGGGAGGAGTGGTAGGATATCAAAGAAGACGTGTGGGTGGAGGCCAAACATATAACCTATAGTGAGGAATGTGGATTTTATCCCAATTTAAGTAGGATGCCATTGAAGAATTTTGAGAAGGGAGCCACATGATTTGACTTATATTTCAAAAGGTCATGCTGGCAAAGATGCAAGAGCAGAAAAAAGAGGAACTTATTAGGAGGCTACAACCAGAACAGAAAGGGAAGTGTCCATCTGTGCTCCAGATGGTGGTCAGCCTTGGGATATAGTTTGGAAAAATATATTGACAAACTTACTGATAAGTAAGATGTAGGTGAGGGAAAGAAAGGAATCAATGGTGCTTTTGACCTAGATAACTGGCTGTAAGATGATGCCAGTTACCAAGAAACATTGGGATGGAGAAGAGCAAGAAAGACAATGAGGAATTATATTGTGAACATGTTGACTTTGAGATGCTTGTTGATATCTGAGTGAAGAAATGTAATGATCCCTTTGAGGCATGAGTCCAGAAATTGGCAGAAAGTTAAGGAAATAGGGATTTCTTTTTTAAATTAAAGTTATGAGACTAGATATCTGGAAAAAGAAGAGAAATTGGCAGAAAGTTAAGAAAATAGGGATTAAAAAATTTAAAGTTTTTGGACTAGATATCTGGAGAAAGAAAAGGTATCTAAGATCCACAGACAGAATGGAAATTGAAAATGAATCTTTTGACATGGACCCACTTTCTCTTGCTACCACAAATATTGACATATGTTCAGAATTGTAAGTATCAGAGTAGAATATGGAGGAGTATCAGGGGAAGGAACATTCTAGAATCACTCATAGGTTATTTCTTTCCTTTCCTTATCTAATTGTGTGATGTATATTCACACTTAACTTAAAGAAAATAATCTCTGGAATAACAAATTTTTAAGGTTGACCAAGTACCATAGATATCTGAAATTGTCAGTTTTAGGAATACCCAAGAAGGTAATTAATTTCACACTAAATGTAGGTTGAATAGAATTGAAATATAAAGAT
This sequence comes from Plecotus auritus, assembly GCF_963455305.1. NCBI lineage: Eukaryota > Metazoa > Chordata > Mammalia > Chiroptera > Vespertilionidae > Plecotus > Plecotus auritus. The sequence continues at coordinate 210,584,191 of NC_137771.1, forward strand.
AGAAATGTATCCAATAACTCAAACAGTTATTTCTAAATTGTATCATAACAGTTGAATTAGGACATATGAAGTTTGTTTAATAAAAATGGCTGGGGCAAGAAGCACTTAATCTCCATGGTTTAGGGGGAAAATGATTAAAGTAAACCAATTCAAAAAATGAAATTAAATCAATAAGAATGCCAAGGGGGGGGGGTGCCCTAAAACTGCAAACAAGCTGAAACAAATGACCCCAATTGTATTTCAAATGAATACTATGATAAGCCTGAACAAAAGAAAGAACAGGATGGGAGGGTGGGAAGGAGGAAGGGAGTGAGACAGGGAAGTAGGGAGGGAGAAAAAAAGGGGGTGGGGGAGGGAAGAAGAGAGGGAGATAGAGAGGAAAGGAACAAGATAGGGAAGAAGGGAGGGAGCTGAGCAAATGAGTAAGCATGATGGTGTTGTTAGGATCCAGGACTCTCCCTGTGGAAAAAGGATCAGGGGCAGGCAAACAAAACCCCATGGGGGCAGATTGGAATTGGAGGTATCAGATGAACTTATCATGTCCAAAATATATGTAAATGTATGAGTGTTTTTATGTACACATGCATATGCATTTGTATGTTTGTGTCTCTAGCTGTGTGTACCCATGCATATATTTCTGTGAAAGGGTCAAGAAGCACAAGGACTCCAGGAGCAGTGAGTATTCTGACACCCAGATCTCAGCCTCTGACACCACCCCCCACTCAAGGAAATGAGAAATGAGTGATTGCAGGGGTGGACTGGGATAAGCACCAGGTCAGCCTAGAACATCCTTTTATGCCACACGAAGTAACAGAGTGCTCCCTGAGATGATGCGGGCAGGCCACAAAAGACATAGAAGCCAGAATGAAGAGGCCCCGTGTGTCAAATGTGGACACTGCACACCAAAATAAGGAAGGCAGTAATGAACTATAAACCCCTGAAAATATAGAAATTCAGTAACATTTAGCTACAGGCATGAATAATTCAAGAAATGGGAGAGCAGGGAGTTCTTTTGCTTATAGTAGAAGGGAAAAGACTGACACAAATGTGAGGGGAGTCCTGGAGTTAAAATATTATTTTGTAACCGTGGTAGGAAAGATTGCATCAGCTGAGAACATCAATTAATACTAAACCCAAGGGGAAGTTTCTTTTGAGGAGCCATCTTTATAAAATGGAGAAATCAGGCACCACCTTGACTAGGCAACCAAAATGGACATCACCGACCAGCGTGGCTCAGTGGTTGAGCATCGACCTATGAACCAGGAGGTCATGGTTCGATTCCCGGTCAGGGCATATGCCCAGGTTGCACGCTCGATCCCCACTGTGGGGCGTGCAGGAAGCAATCAATCCATGGTTCTCTCTCATTACTGATGTTTCTATCTCTCTCTCTCCCTCACGCTTCTGTTCTGAAATCAATTTAAAAAATTAAAAAAAAACGAAGTGAACATCACTGATGTGGGAGACATGAGCATTATGTGCTTAAGATGTGACAGCCTGAGAGAAAACTCCATCACCTTGCAGTATCCTAGCAGAAAAGGCATAACCACCATCTAATCACCAGGAAACATCAGACAAAGGCAAAATGAGAAGCATTCTGTGAAAAGGAAAAAGGAGTTGGTGAATAAATGGTACTCATTAAAATGTTCACTTCCCTAAAAGTCAAAGACATTATGTGGAAATGATCCAGATGAAGAGAGGCTAAAGAGACGCTGCAGCTAAATGTGATCCTTGACTCTCAGACCGGTTCCTTTCTGGAGGAGAAAACACCAGGAAGATGAATAGCAGAACTAGAAGATGGACAGATGCGATAAAAGCATCTTATCCATGAGAATGTATGAAGTAAATAATTGCATGTAAGCACTGTATAAGAGATTACCTCTATTTTGTATTAGTGAGACACTGAGGTAAAGGCCTATGCTATTTATAACTTACCCTCAAGTGGTCCAGAAAAGAAATTATGGAGATGAAAGTTAGAATGAGAGAAAATTATAAAGTAAATGGGGTAAAATATTAAGATTAGGCAAATCTTAGTAATGGCATATGGGAGTTCATTCTATTATTTTTATTTTACAACCTTTTTGAGCTTAAAATTATTTCTAAATTTAAAAAAATTAAAAATGAAGTACTAAAGCATTTCCAGTGAGCACTTAAAAAAATCCAGTGCCATCAGATACATGTTTTATTTTACTCAGAAAACAGCCTAATTTCATGGAAAATGTTTTTGCCTCTACTCTAATTCAGATCTGTTCACCATCATAGAAAAAGAATAAAAGTATCTGCTTAAATTATTTTTCTTATGAAAAGTGAAAATAAATTTAACTAAGGCGTATGTAAAAAAAAAAAAATCTACTAGTTTTCTTTTCTTTTCAGAACGAAAACAAAGTGGTGATGTTTTTCAAGATCCTATTTCTATTTATGTAGTTTCCAAATAAGAAGAATTTTGAGAATGTGATAACTAATACATATAAAACACACTAAAGTTTACGATGAAATATCTATAAAATAGAAAAATAATGAGGTATGACCTTTTATACTGGTTCACGGAGTGATGCCAAGTAGGCTAACTTAATTTCTGATCTACTTTCCATGGTTCCTATATTAATAAATGGCTTTAATGACACATTTTAAAATTTGGATTTAAAAATACAAATTCAGTCTTTTCCTCAATAATACTGAAAAATTAAAACCTATTCCCTGTACATGTATAGAATGATGGAAAAATAAAGCTGGAAGGAATTTGGAAAACATCAAATCTAAGTACCCAGTTTTAGTTCATGTAAAATAATAACAATATCAATGATGTCAGGTAAGTGGTAGAAATATAATAATAATGCTCAAACAACAAATAATTTACATTTTAAAGATTTAAAAATATGTTTTTATTTTTTAAGTACAGATGTATAAATTGATTGCACTTAATATATCTTTTAAGTAGAAATATCAAAAAACATAAAAGTAGCTGCATCTGTCTTTTATAATGGCTGAAGTTATTTCTGGTATGGAGATGAGATACATATTCTATGTTACAAAGTACATGTACTGCCACAGTGCATATTTTTGTGGAAACAATAATTTTCCATTTATTTAACATATACTTTTATTAATATAATAAATATGAACATGCTACATGTAGCACTTATTTAGAAGTCTCATCAATTAAAAATCATTCAACAAATGTAGGCAGACACACATTAATTTATAAAGGCAGGAAGACCCACAGTATCTAGATTTAAAGCATTTTTGTTTCTGAATTCCATCCCTCTTAGTCTGCACCCAAACCATAATCTTTCTGTCAGGCAACAAACGCTCTTGTCTTTATTTTTGTAAATAAGAAAATGACCAATAGAAGGTTAAAAACAAACAAACAAACGAACAAATGTTTCAATCTTTCAAAAGTTCATTTGGAAGTCCCCTCAGATGTGTCAAAAACAAGTAGCATTGCTGTTTCAAAGTGAATTATTATTTGAAAGGCAATATATTTGGTGGGGTGGGAGAGAGCCCACGACAAGCAGCTTCGACAGGTGGGAGGTTCATACCATGAAGGATGGAGACACCTCTCCGTGTTAGATTGGCTGGATCAACCCTGGATATCAGTAGTTTGACACATTCCCAGCAAGATCACCCACATGCCAGCCCTGCCTTACTAAGACAGATGTAAGTTTTATGATGCTGTACAGCAGTCATTCAGTTTCAACTTTCATCAGACTCAATGAAAACTGATGTCTTAGTGTGTCACATGAATGTAATCTTAACGAAACATGGTAAAATATGCGTCTATAGTTCAAAAGTCAACATCAATATTTACAATATTATATCTCATTTCACTTTAAAAATTTGGATTGGGGGATAGGCTCGAAATGCTTTTTCTTACAACAGCATGTGAAATCAAAGGCACATGCAAGGCATCCGTTGTTCTAACAATGACCAAAATGTCGCCTTCAACACTCTTTATGTCTTGTGTTAACGCAGCCAGATAATCACTATTTCTTCTGTCAATACAATTTTTGCAAAGGCAGAACAAATTCTGAACTTATTTTCCATAACCTGGGACTAGGCTATTCATTCAGAAACTTTAATCATTCTCAACAGCAACAACAGCATCAACACATCTGTCTTGCCAGCAGGGTGGCATTTTCTTACTGCTTTGCCCTTTATTTGCTGCTCTTAATTACAGTGGTGATCAATGGAGACTGTAATCTCCTTGGGCTATGTTTTCTCTTGGCTGTTATCAGTTATTCAGTGTACTACCACACTCCATGTAAAACATCCACAGTGCTCAATAGTTCATGATAAAAAAAAAATATCTCATACATAAAGTTCTGGACATTTATAATGTTTCCATTATTTTTTTAAAAGAGGGCATTAAAAATGGTATTGTAAATAACAGGATCAAGGGCTGATGGAATTAGTTGTGTTGGATTGGTGGGTAAATCATAAGACGAGGATGCACAATTTTTATGGGTTTCCCACAACTATCAACTTCAATTTAAAAATGTTGATCTAGTTCAGGATGTCAAACTCGAGTCCACAGTTCATTTCCTGAATTTATAATACTAGCAGTCTGCTTTCCTTCTACCTATAATCTCTTGTTATAGCACCTTGTGTCAAAAACAACAACAACAAAACATTTTCCAGGTAATGTAACAGAACCAGTATGATAGTACTATTTTGCAAAACTAATAAAAATTATATCCATTATTTGATGGAACAATGCAAAATTACTTTTTTTAAAAGCCAAGAGACTATGCTAATTAAGAAAATAAAAGAACACTGAACCAAATTAAGTAAACATTCAAATTCTCTTTCACTTGGGATATGTACCTTTTACCAAATCTCACAGAGCAAGCCGTTGTGTGTCAGCCTCTCAAAATGAGTAGCTAGGGGCAAACTCCCATATGTCCAAACAGAATTCTTCACTGCTGCATTTTTAAAAAACGTATTAAACACTATAAGGATTATACCAACTATAAGACTCCAACTGTTTTTAAAAAGAAGATTTAAAATTGCTAAATAATGAACACAACTGTGTGAAATAGTTAATATGTATAAGCATTGCTCTAGATTGGCACAATCAAGAAAAAATTTCTGCTGGATTTAGCTCATTTTAACATTTCACTAATGAGATCAGTTTTTGCTTAATTGGGTCTCCAATGATGGATCCAAATAGTCTTACTTTGTTTTAGTTCTTGCTCCATTTTTAAGCATTATAATTGTAAAATAATTTTGTTAAGAAAAAGGTGAATTTCTAAAGTTGGATTTACTTGTCTTATTTAGATTCTAAAATCATGCTACCTATTCTACAAATTGCTTTTTCTATACTATTTAAATATCATCATAATGTGATGATAGGAAAAATAATACTGAAATGTCACATTGTAAATAGTACAATATATTTTGGCAGTGGGTAAAAACAAATGCAAGAATGTGTTTCCTGGTTAAAGTCCAACTAGTAAAGTGCAAACTGTACAAAAAGGATATATGTAGGAGAATTTATAAGCGTTAAGAACAAACTGGAGCTAGGAGAAGGAAAAGTTCTCAAATGTATTATTAATCCAAAAGTTCTCTCAGCATTAAATTATGTGTAAAATTATGGGCAAAGGCGTATGGTTCATTTTGCAGTTAAAATAACTTGAGATCAATGAGAACTTTAAAAATCTCCAGCTTTTTAAAAGGTTGTATGTGAAGTTGAAACTTCGCGAATTTTCTAAACGTTTTCATTTAATATATTGACTGCTCACTAGACAGAGGTATTCAATTTATCTGATCTACTCTGTAATCCAGCCAGCATTCAAACTGTTGTTCTATAAAGAGTAATCCAAATAACAAAATAGAAAATAGCAAGGAACAAGTTTTTTCTTACCTCTGTCTTATTTACAGTTGCTTGTTAAGCTGCTTAAATACTTGAGTTCATCTACCAACTCCTCAAAGGGCTCTGTTCTCTGCTGTCTTCACGAGGTATTTCCCCGCCTCTGCAAAAGGATAGTCTACCCAAAGAGGAAGTGGTGAAACACCAGAGCCATTATGCTTTTTAAATGGTATGGAAATGAAAAATTACCCACAAACCTTACACTTGGAACCACAGTAACCGGCTAGCACTCGTGTGGGTATACATATATAACTAATGTATACACATTTATATCTGTAAGCAAATTTTAGAAAAGTTATTGAAGTCTTTACTTGATCAAGTAATGGTCATTTACATAAGGAAACATCTCATGTGTGGTTCAACAATTACCATAGAAAACCAGAAAATACTGCTCTCTGCGAAAGAAAACTCAAGCTGATACATGAGGAATGAAATTGCTCTTATAAGGCTAATTAGTTTAAAGTCTTGGGAATATGACCTAAATGCTAAACTAACTACAGACACCTTGTAAAAAGAAGAGGGGGGATGGCTTCAGTAATTGGGCATTTTCCTGGAATCTGGGTAGTGGTTTGTTACCTACAGGTCTTAAACTTCCTTTCTCATGAGTAGTTGCCTGTTACATACAGATAAAGCATTGCAAAACCGAAACTGTTGCTTATCCAAGTGCTATGGTCTCTCTCAACTTCAGCCACAAGAACAAAAAACAGGTGCACCTCCTGAAACGCTGAACATTTATCTGGTTAAGTTTCTAACAGGTTGGGACATTAAAAGAACTTTTACGGGACAGTAGGGATAGTGGTCAAAAAAGGGCCTACGACAGTTGATCAAAGCAAAGGCTATTGCCAATTTCAGAAAAAAGAAAGTATAACAGAAGCAAATGGGTAGCTGCAATTTGTATGTGGCAGTCCCTTCCCACCTCCCTTGCTCGTTGGGGAAGAGGAAGAAGGTGGATTGCAAGAAAAACTTAATAGTTATGCAAACTTCCACACGTTGTATGAACCACATTCTGGACTTTAGAAATGATCAGACTATACCACTCTCTGCCTTTTACTTAACCCTATTTTCAAAGGGGCAATAAGATGTAATTAGGGATGATTAAAAATAGAACCATTTCCCCTTCACCTGAACTCATACTTAATGTGAATTTGCAGGAAGTAAAAATAAATGAACAAACAATATTAAGAAAGCTGTCCCATCACACAAAACAAAGCAAAAAAAATCCCAACAAAAAATCCACCAGCATGCCATCAATATAACATTTGATTTGATTTCATTGTGAGATACGTATAGGAAAATCTTTGAAGAAAAAGTTATTAATGTGAATAACATTGCTTATATTTTATGTATTTTGAGAAAATTTTAATATCATTGGGTTTTAATATTATTGGAAGCACAGTGCTCAATATCTTGGATTTTAATGGGCCACCTCAGGATTTGTGTCCCTTCTACCCAGCTGGTGGATATGCATCTGCTTCTCTAAATGAACCCTTCCAGGCTAGTGAATCTGCTCAAGGTTTCTACATCTCAAAAAATGCTCCTCTGAGCGACCTGCCTTATTTACTTCCCTTTTTGAGAAAGTTGTCAACAATGACTTCCTTCAAGTCCTCATTGCTTGTGTGTGTGTGTGTGTGTGTGTGTGTGTGTGTGTGTTAGAATATACATAAAACAAAATTGACCTTTTTTGTACCATTTTATTTTTTATTGATTTCAGAGAGGAAGGGAGAGGGAGGGAGAAATAGAAACATCAATGATAAGAGAGAATCATTGATCAGCTGCCTCCTGCACACCCCCTACTAAGGATCGAGCCAACAACCCAGGCATGTGTCCTTGACCGGAATCAAACTTGGGACAATTCAGTCTGCAGGCTGATGCTCTATCTACTGAGCCAAACCTGCTAGAGCTTTTTTTATTTTTTTACAGTTTTAAAGTGTGTTGTTCAGAGGTATTAAGTATGTGCACATTGTTGTACAACAGTCACCACTATCCATCCCCTAAAAACAGTGTTCGATTAAAATAAAGTAAGTATATTTATGGCTTTAGCTACCATTTTTTCCCCAAGACCTATTTCATGATCACTTTGAGACTACTGAAATAGCAGCATTTTGGTTGCTATCTGTATAGCTCAGTGGTGAGAGAAGTACTTCTGTTTCATGGATTTATTTTTTAACTTATTAAAGAAATGGCTTTACTATTTAAGCATTCATATCATTTTTGTTTTGATTTTATGCAGTTGGAGAATTGAAGAGGAAAGCATTGTCTGATCATTCTCAAATACTTTTGATCCTCAATTCCCCACCTGTAAAGAGGGGATGAGTATACCGATTTTATTAGGGTTCTGTGAGGATTAATTAGGAATTATAGGTAAAAAGCCCAGCAGAATAAGTTTCCTGATAAGTATGATGCTGATACTTCCAAATTTGAAGAGCACGCAATTGGACTAAAAATTATTTTAATTTATGCATTTATTTATTTATTTGAAAACATTACATTTATCGTGTTTATTAAGAAAAATGAATAAAAAGAATCAAGAATAGAGAAATTTGTGGAAAGCCATCCATTCATTCATCCACTCAATATTTATTAGCTGCTATATGTAAGAATTTATACCAGGAGCAGGGAATGCCAAAAGAATGATAAGACTGTGTAGGTTATTCTCTGTCTGTCTCACCCCTCCCTGCTCTGCTCTTTTGCCTAGAAGCTGATCTCTACATGCCACATCCCAGGCTCCCTTGCACCTCTTCCTTCTGATTAGCATTAGCTAATGGATGCATCAGCACGAGATAGAGGAGACAGAACTGGAGTGTGTATTTGCATCTCCTTCATCCTGTCAGGCACGGTTTAGGAAGTGGCTGCATTCCTCTCTTTAGAGCCACCTCACTGTGGCTGCTCTTCTTCCTCGGCTGTAGCTCTGACCAAGTTCAATAACATGGTTCTTCCTTGCCTTTGAGGTCTAGGAGTGGTGACAGCTTTTCCATTGCCAACCTTTGGGTTCTTTACCAAACCTGGCCGGCTCTTAATCATGTCAACACCTCTCAACAAACCTTCATTAAATTTTCTGAAATGGTTCCTTTTCAATGCATCAACTCAGGCAGACCTTACTCTCCACATCTACATTAGTCCTGTTATGCAACCAAATTATGCTTATTACTTGGAAAGTGGCCTATCAGAAGGTGTACAGTTTCAGAGGAAACACACAGTGGAAAGTCACAGAAGATGTCTTAGGCTGGGGGAATCAAAGACCACAGTTCAGAGAAAGTGATAATGAACAGAGACTCGAAGGACAAGTAGGACTTCATTGGGTACATAGGAGGGGGAGGAATTGAAGGATGCATGGAAGTCAGAGAAAAAGCATCCTATTCGTGGAGTCGCTATTTGGGAAGGGTGGGAAAGGAAGGGTGAAGGAGCAGAAAAAGCCAGAGAGGATGGCAAAGGGCATAGTAAGAAATGGTGTCTTGAAGTATGACCCCGGAAAAAGCAAAACAAACAAACAAAAAACAACAACAACAAAACACACACACACACACACACACACACAACAACAACAACAACAACAACAACACTTAGGTGAGCAATCAGGTCTTTTGGACATCTGTTCTTTTTCTTACCCATTACTGTTTCTCTTAGTACCAAGTTTCATGAGTTTTCTTTGAGAAACAAACCAAGCCCATTCTTGGTATCAGCCCATGTAAGGTGAGTGGTATTGATTTTCTTCATACTCTAATGTTGGTGTAAGCATGTGACCAATGTCTGGTCAATACATTTAATTCTTTTCCTTTGCTACAGTGATCAGTTCAAAGAGGGTCATATGATTCAAGCCAGCCAATGAGACTGATGTCTGGAAATTTTAAGCTCTGCTTTTGCTGGGTTTAGCTATCTATAAGACTGAATTTTGATAATATCACTACAGCCCCTGACTCCTGATCTCTGCTCTTTTCACTTATTGTGCCAATAAATTTTTAGGTTTCTGACACTTGCAAGCACAAGGATCTTTTATATCAGGAAGGAAAATCTGGAAAAGAAGATATATTTGATTTAAGTGCAGGGTATCAAGAAAAGCAAGGGTTTTCATTGTCTCTAGACCAGCAGTGTGTGATAGAAATATAATACAAGCCACATATATCACTGAAAATATTCTAATTCCTATGTTAAAGAGAAACAGGTGAAATAAAATTGTGCAAAGCATTTTATTTAACTCAGCATATAGAAATGTTACCACTTCAATATGTCATCAATAAAGAAAATTGTATCGTTTCATTTTTTTATTTACACTTAAATTAATTAAAATTAAATACAATTAAAAATTGAGTCCTCAGTCACACTAGGCACATTTTAACTGCTCAATAGAATTAGACAGCACAGCCCTAGATTAGATCCTAGAGATAGGAGCAGTGGACAGAAGTCCAGTTGAAGCAAAGCCTGTAGTCAAATTTTAGGGCTTTGAAATGAGGAGCTATTTATTATTTTTGAATAGGGAAATGATGTAAGCAAAAACACTGCTTCAGTAAAAATAAACTGGAAGCTACAGCATCCTCATTTCCCAGTCAAATTAATGATGCCTTTCTCTCTAATTGCACGGAGTCATAAGCACACATGTCAGATTCTCTACGGGCAGAAACACCCATTTAGAGTAAGACAGTCTGAAAAATAATCTGGTGTTGAACAGAATTTTCTTAAGCCCTTGTCTGTGCATTCTTTTGTGCCTAATGAGATTTGGAACATCCTCATGGCATTAAGTGGTGTGCCAGCCTCTAATTCCTGCTTCTAGACTATCAGGTACAGTAAGGATGATGGAATCAGATGCAGAATGGACTAAAAACATTCCCCCCTAATGCATTCCCCCCTAATGCATTAAGTAAGAGGCTGGTCCTGATGTAAGTGAGGCCTATTCAGATAGGGAAGCAATAAGACTCTTAGAGTCAAGGACACGTACTATATTCTGTCAGCTCTGAAGGGGGTGAGATATGCTGTATTTTGTTCTTGTCCCATCATAGTTTCTTGTTTGTAGTAGATTTTCAAAAAAAACACACACAAAAAAAACACCTGTATTTGTTTAATGGAACTAGTGAGTTATAAATTACAAATAATAATCTGTCAAATTTTCTCAGACAACTAATATAAAATAGAACAGAACACTTTAAAAATAGTTTTCAACGTTGAACCTATCTAACATATTTTAATAACTTCTTGATTAATTTTTTTTTCTAATCAACATTTTATTTTCTTTAATCTTTCCATAAACACCAAATGATTTAAAGGCTTTTCGTTCCTGGAACATTCATTACAGTTTTAATCCAATGAGTATATGATTTCTAAGAGTCTTCCTATCCTAGCAAATGAATTACGTTAACAGATATTTTTATTTTTTGTAAGAAACACTCTTTTTTTTCTGTAAGAACATGTCAAATCCCAGAGCAGAGGCACTTTCTATGGTTAGTGAAACACATTGCTTCTGCCCCCTGAGAGGGCTGTGTGTTATTTCTATGGTGAAACAAAGAAAGGATATGTTCCCCTCCACAGCACACAACCGCCACAACCGAAGAACATGTTTCAAAATGGGGTCAGGTCAAGAAAAAAGCCTCCAGAGGAAAGTTGCTGGGGACTGGCCACACCCAAACCCCCAGGTAGTGCAACAGCCGTTGGTGATGACTCCTGCAGATCACAGCCCCTGTGAGAAAGCTGTGGCTGCTTTAATGAGACGCCCAGGTACAGCGGTGTGGTGTAATGTGGGAAGCGCTCATAAAATGATACATGGGCTCCATTTATTTGCTTTCTGTTTGTGTGGAGCAATGATGAGATACCTATTTGAGAATGTTATGGGGGTTCAGTTTATGGGGCTGTAGCATCAAAAAGAGAAGTGGGATTTCTTAAGGAGGATTTCATATCTGCTCTTCGGGAGCAGCTGTCTTTCTCAATAGAGTTAACTACTTTTGAGTTTTGAAGAGCAGTTTTGACAGTTGCTGGGAAGTGTGGATGGCATTTGGCTACTGCAGAGCGAGCCCTTGGTGGTCATATTGCAAAGCTTTAGATGTGCTGTTTTGTTATAAAACAGTTACATGAGCCTTAATTCATTCTGTTCTTCCCAAAGCCATTTACTAGCAGCTACACAGCTTTTAGAAGTCTTCAAATTAAGTCACATATGTTTATAGTGTCTGAATATTCACAAAAATATCAAAGCTGAAATCCTTGACACATACTGGGGAAGCTAAGCCCATATACTGTATTCTCAACTAAATCAGGGGCTTGCAAGGTTTTCTGAGTGTCAGGGCATGATGCACTTTTGCGTCCTGAAAATACCTTCTATATATTCTAGAGGCCTGGTGCACGAAATTCGTGCTAAGGGGGTTGTCCCTCAGCCCGGCCTGCGCCCTCTCATAATCCGGGATCCCTCAGGTAGGGTACCTAGGCCTGGCCTGAGATCAGGGCCTATCAGGGCTTTCCTTCCCCCGGCTGCTGGTAGCTGCTTCTGCCCCCACTGCTTGCCATCTGTGTGGCATTGCCTCCCCCTCTCCCGCCACTGGTCACCTCCCTCTGTGGGCAACAGGCATGGGGTGCAATCGCTTGGCTGGCCTGGGCCTCCCTCTGTGGGGTGATTAATTGTGGGGCCTCCAGATTGATTGCCCCACAGAGGGAGGCCCTGCCCACCCGGCCGGGGATCCGCAATCCATCGCCACGCAGAGGGTGGGCTAAGCCTCCCTCTTTGGGGTGATTGTGGATGCCCCCCCTACAATCGATTGCCCTGCTGGCTGGTGGCCTGAGCCCCCCTCTTTGGGGTGATCTATCATGGCCCCCCCAATTAATCATCCCGCAGAGGGTGGCCTGGGCCTCCTTCTGCGGGGCAATCTTGGGGCACTGGCGGGGCCCCCCCGACCAATAGCATCGCACCCGCCTTGGCTGGCCTGGCGCCAGTGAGTGTCATAGCATGGTTGTCCAGAAGGTCATCCTGACGGTAGTTCTGCTGTTCGGTCATTTGGTCGATTTGCATATTACACTTCTATTATTATAGATAATGTATATATGTGTATATACACACTCTGCATATAATTGTGTGTAAGATTTTTGTTTTTTGGTGTATGGGAGTTTCAGAAGCAATTGTTCATCCTCATCCTATCTAATAAAAGAGTAATATGCAAATTGACCATACATCCACTATACCCACAAGCCACACTCACCAGCCAATCAGGAGCGAGTATGCAAATTAACCCAACCAAGATGGCTGTGGCCACAGAGAGAGCAGGAGGCTTGGGTTGCCCCCGGCAATGGAGGAAGCCAAGCTTTCCGCCTGCCCTGGCGGGCCCAGGTCTCCTCTCAGGGCTACAAAGTTTCAATTATAGAAGATAAATAAATCCCAACAAAAATGGCAGTGGCCATGGAGCTGGAGAGAGCAGGAGGCTAGGGTTGCCCCCGGCGATGGAGGAAGCCAAGCTTCCGCAGCCCTGGTGGGCCTCCACTCAAGGTTACAAAGTTTCAATTATAGAAGATAAATAAATCCCAGATACCAGGGCCTCTGCTTGGGTCGCCGGGGGGCGTGGCTGGCCTGCAAACCACCACAGGCCCCTCACCCAGGCCACCCCACGCCCCAAGGGAACCCCCACCCTGATCCAGGACACCCTTCAGGGCAAACCAGCTGACCCCCACCTGTGCACCAGGCCTCTATCATATCTAATAAAAGGATAACATGCAAATTGACCGTCACTCCAACACACCAGATGGTTGCTCCCATGTGATCAAATCAAAGATGATTGCCCCCATGTGAACACAAGATGGCCACCACAAGATGGCCAGCAGGGGAGGGCAGTTGGGAAGGACCAGGCCTGCAAGGGAGGGCAGTTGGGGGTGATCAAGACTGCAGGGGAGGGCAGTTAGGGGTGACCAGGTGGGCAGAGGAGGGACGTTGGGGGAGACCAGGCCTGCAGAGAAGGGCAGTTGGGGAGGGGACACAGGTTTGCAGGGAAGAGCAGTTAGGGGTGACCAGGCCTGCAGGGGAGGGCAGTTAAGGGTCACCAGGCCTGCAGGTGAGGGCAGTTAGGGGCAAACAGACTGGCAGGGTAGCAGTTAGGCATCAATCAGGCTGGCAGGGGAGTGGTTAGGGGGTGATCAGGCTGGCAGGCAGAAGCAGTTAGGGGCAATCAGGAAGTCAGGCAGGCGAGCAGTTGGGAGCCAGCAGTCCTGGATTGTGAGAGGGATGTCTGACTGCCCATTTAGGCCCGATCCTACCTGGCAGTCAGACATCCCTCGAAGGGTCCCAGATTGGAGAGGGTGCAGGCTGGCTGAGGGACACACACCCCGTGCATGAATTTCGTGCACCAGGCCTCTAGTAAAACTATAAGGAGGAAAATAAAGGTTACTCTTTGTTTCAATCAACTGGAGATTATTACTATTCAATTTATATATACATCCTTCAGGATTCATGTTCGCATATAGCAGAATCCTATATATCTGCCTTTCTATTTTTAGATTGGGAAAATCCATAATGACAAAGCCACTATAAATTTACTAATACTTCTTAGTCACATTACCTATATATATCTACAATAATAAAAGAGTAACATGCTAATTGACCATACCTTCGTAATGCCCACCAGCCAATCAGGAGTGAGTATGCAAATTAACCCAACAAAGATGGTGGGTTAATTTGCATACACAGGTGCCAAGTGGCCAGGGGCGGGACGCTTGCATCTCAGGCGTTCCGCACCACCCCAGCTGCTCTGGGCCTCTGTGCAGCTTGGGAAGGCAGAAAGGCTGCTCCGGCCAGAGCGAAGGCGGTGCCACCAGTCAGGGGAAGGAAGGCCCATTCTTGCATGAATCTTCATGCATTGGGCCTCTAGTTTGAACATAATAGAATATATTCTTATAGACCATATATGTCCAGGCTACTGAAGTACATGCATATGAATGATTTAGAGACCTTTTATAAAAAAAGATATGGCCCACACATTTAGAGCCAGTGATTGACACTGCTGATTGCTCTACATTCAAGCAGTTTCAACTGCCATCACTTCTGTTGTTATCAACAGACACACAAGAACTATTTGCTACAAACCAAGATAGGCTTCAACTCACAAGAGACAGGTTTGGGAATCAGCCTGTCTGACTGTGTAAATATGTGACTTCAGGAACTAAGTATTAGTGGTTTGTATATCAAAGGTGAGTGAGAGGTATCAATAGTTTCTTTCCACAAACCTGGCAAGACAAGACCCAGAGCAGAGCTTTAGAGAAGGAGCTATAAACCTTAAGGATGTTAGTTGGGCAAATGAAGGTTTTAGGGAGATGCATAGTCAAAAGCTAAGAACTTTGCAATGAGTGTTATGCTGAGGATGATCAAGAGATCAAAATTCACAAAGAAATTTATGTCAGAAGCAGCAGAAGTAGTATTTAGAAAATCACCAATCTCTTTTTAACTTGGGAGCAAAATTCTAAATAAAGGTAAGCTCAGAAAATATGATGAACACTTGTAAACCAATTATCAGAATGAAAAACTACTAATTCCTAAATATCTTCTTGTTAAGTATTTTTCACATAGTTCATTTAAAAACCAAACCTGGCCCTGCCAGTGTGGCTCAGTGGTTGAGTGTCAACCTATGAACCAGGAGGTCACGGTTTGATTCTCGTTAAGGGCACATGCTCAATCCCCAGTACGGGGCATGCAGGAGGCAGCCCTCTCATCATTGATGTTTCTATCTCTCTCTCCCTTTCCCTTCCTCTCTAAAATCAATATCAACATATTTTTAAAAATAAATAAAAACCAAACCTGGAAGTACATAGGGATGGGGAGTAAAATGTTGGGAAATTATAAAAGAGACTAGAAAGGAAAAACTACTTTTGGGAGAAATAACTCATCTGTACTGCAAATGACACACATTCAAAAAACTTTAAGAAAAATGACTCATTGGAATTACTTACCATTGCAGAGACTCATCAAAGAGGAAGGTTAACTATGACATGATTTAACATGCTCAAAATAATTTGGTATCCACAGACATTTCATTACAACTCTTTAACTGATTCAATTTAGAAATACAGACAGACTCCAAGTTTTATTGGCATGTGATCCAAAAGTTTAGCTGTATCTTGGCTGTTTGAATTTGTTTCCCCATAGTTACAAGGTTATACTGTGTTGTTAACTTTCTTGACTTGACTTGAATTTGATCCTAAAAAAAAATAATCACCCAAATCCAAAATTTGGGACATTTTACTACACAACTGGCCTGGACTCTCACAAAATTTGTGTCATTAAAAACAATTAAAAAACATAAAGACAGTTTTAGATGAAAAGACTCCAATGAGACTTAACCAAATGCCATAAATGAACTTCGAGTGGATCCTGGTTTGAAAAAAATTATAAAAGACACATTGGAGACAAAAATCTGAATGGCAGGTTAGGCATTATAATTCAATTACTATAAATAACCTTGAGGTTATTATCAATATTGTGTTTTTGTGTGAGAATGTCTTAATCAGGAGATGTATTCTAAAACAGAGATGAAGTATCATGGTATTCAACAGCAAGTTCAATAAACATATGGGTGTGTGAAGTGAGAACAAAAAACTTTGCCAAATGGAAACAATGGGTGAAGATTACATAAGTGGTTTTTGTACTATTCGACTTTGCTAAAGGTTTAAATGTTTAAATCTAAAGAAAAAAATGACATAACCTTTCTTGACTTTATTTTCTGCATCTGTAAAATGAAAAGGTTTAGAATAAATTATCTCTAAATTTTTTACTATTCTTTGCTTATATTTAAACTGTACAGATTAGGAGGATAAGATAATGTGATGCTGATGACATGAGCAGTTAATTAAAAAATTGTAAATAGCCTGCAGTCTACAACCTTGTACATTATTTATTTTGGTTTTGAGGGCTATTGATGGAATTACACTAAATTACTTTTATTCTTTCAAATTTTTAAATATAATAGAATGCCCAAATTGTTTCTAGTTTGGGAATAATAGTTACATGGTTGATATATTAAAAGATATCTATTTATTTCATACCCATAGCATATTTTTTGAGAAAAAAGAAATTCATCAGTGACTCCCTGTCATATATTGTAGAAAATTTTCAGAAACTATAGAAAATTCGTACATATGATATGTTATTGTCTATTATTATAGACAGATTATTGTCTATTATTAGTTCTTAAGGAAGCAATTTTATTTTTTATTCAGCAGACTAAATCTTTTGGTCCTTTAGCATCTAGTATACTGGAACAATGAATAATTCTCAATTGGTAGGCATTAATTAAAAATTATACCTTATAAATTTACATTTATTATTAGTTAGCAAGATGGAAGGATACAAATGTTCAAAGTATACTCTAAATGCAAGAATTTCAGATGTTTTCATTAAAAACTAGAGGCCCGATGCACAAAATTTGTGCATGGGGGGGGCCTTCAGCCCAGCCTGCACCCTTTCGCAATCCGGGATCCCTCAGGGGATGTCCGAATGAACCAGCAGTTGAACACTCCTCTTGCAATCCGGGACCATGGCTCCTAACTGCTCATCTGCCTGCCTGCCTGATCACCCCTAACCACTCACCTGCCAGTCTGATCGCCCCTAACCACTTGCCTGCCTGCCTGATCGCCCCTAACTGCCTCTGCCTTGGCCCCTGCTGCCACGGTTTTGTCCGGAAGGACATCCAGAATGACGCCAGGAAGGTCACTTGGCTGTCTGGTCTAATTAGCATATTATGCTTTTATTATTATAGATTCTAAAAAATGTTACACAGATAGCCTTAATAAAACTACTGAATGCTGATGAGTCAAATTCTTTCTCCATGGTGACATAAAATATTATTTGGAAAGATAATAACGAAGAACTTTCTGTTACAAATAAAAACTTTAGACAAAGAATTATTTTTTAAATGATTTCCTGCATATATTGCAAATATTAGTTTATTTATGAACAATTTTTGACATCCTGTCTTTCCTTTATTGGTTTATTTATATTGGAGTATTTTATTTAAAATTATCATGCATTTAAATTTATCATAATTTCTTGCTTAAAATTATGCTGAAAGAAAAAATGAAAAAAATCATAGCTCAAAAATTTTAACTTCTATTTTACTACATATAATGTCTAGTTAAGACTATAAGCAAAAGTGATTTAATAGGATATGATAGAAAAATTTGGAGAGAGTATTAATATTGAAAGATTTGACCTATATATGTTTTATAAAAAATACCAGTTTTAGAATCAAAATGATATCTGCTTCCCATTTAAATTCTCTTAAGTTCTTAAAAACTAACCTGGGCACCTTTCTAGTATGCCATCAGGCTATATTTAAACTTTCTTACCAAGCAAGAACACATTCCATGGACCTAAGCATCAATGGGTTATTTTGCCTTTGACTAAAACTTTGTTTTGTTTCCCTGGAAAACATCCAAACTTATAGACCCATTAATTTTGTAAACATTGGTCATATTGGAACATTTTGAAACCATTATTCTTTTTTCTTGTAAAACATGAATGTCAATTTGAGTTAAAAATAAATTATGCTTTGTCAGAAACTGATCATGTCTTCCTCTCATCCCATAGTGAATATTAAGATGGCTACATTTTCACCAAATGTAATATGTATCCTACACCACTCAGCACATTATTTAGATTTACATATACAAATAGACACCGCACCTACCCACATTCAATCGGTATTTGAGTGAGTGATTCAATGAGTGAACTACCCTGTTTAATTAGGAGGTACTCAAGGCCGAGGAACAAGCTCCCACATAATAAATAATTCTTTTACAATTTTATATGAACATTAGCACTTAAAACTTTAAGTTGAGACCAGTAGGTCTTCCTACGTTTAGTAGATTTTCCACATGTTGATATCATGTTTCTGTTTGTTTCTTATTTTCTCTAATGCTTAATTTATTACAAATTTCAGAATTGGCAAAACTAAACTGTTTTTACTACTCTAAAGCATTACTCCTTGTTCACTATAACAGAATATGTTTATCATTGCTTAACTAAACAAGAAAGAAACATTAATTCTACCCTCTGTTTACTCATATGCCAAATTCACATCTTTGTCTGATTCACTGGCATCTGTTTTATTTTAGCTTGGTCAAGAAAACAATAAAATCTTGAACTGTACTACAAAAGACCAGAAATGTGACTAAATCAATGAACTACCAGCCGTTACAATATATATATATATATATATATATATATATATATATATATATATGTATATATATATATATATATATATATATATATATATATATATATATATTTGAAATGGATTTTGTTACAAGGAACTCCTGTAACTAATTCTCAGGTAGAAGGGAATTTGGAGGTACCTATATGCAGAGTGTCTGATAGAATTTTTCAGCCCTCCAGTTCAGAGATCTCATGTTGGGTAAAAAATTTGCAGCATCCTGACTCTTTCCGGGCAATTTTCCAAATCGTCTAAGGCATACTTACCACTGTTTATGCTACTGAATATTCGAAGTTTAAAAATCGCAGTGTTATTATTCTTTGAAATATATAGCATAAAGGTCTCTACTGTTTATCTAAACAAATTAGTAATTTTATTTGAGATAACGTTTATATATAGATTCAAATTTTTCTAAAAAAAATGTGATTCAATGTATTTACACGGTTTATACTACACAACACTATTATTAAACTAAGAATGTCCTTGAATAAAGGGTTAGGTCATTTGAGCATTCTTGTCTCTCTAGAGCTTATAGCATATCTTAATTGCATACTAAAAAATAATTTTTTAAATGGAGTTGTATTATGGAGATCTGAATAACAGTATAAAAAGTCTGACATAATCTTTGCACCATTGCATCCTGTAAAATCTGTAAATTTTCTAATTCATATGGAACTAAGTTATTAAGCTATATGTTCACTAACGCTTCATAATGATTACATTAAGATGAATTTTTGTATTAATTCTATGTTTCTCATCTTCTAGGCTAAAAGTCTGATAATTCTTGAGTAACTAGATCTGCAGCTACTTCCCCTTCCTGCTTTGGAATGAATAGTAATCACCAACTTCATAGTTACATGTAAGACCAGCTTTCAAAATGTTTTCATAAAAAACTCTGTCACATCACCTAGAGTTTCACTGAAACCTTGAGGTGGCTAAAACACCTAGAATAGTAAACAAAAGTCAACCATCAAGGGAAATTTTTTTCTATCAGTTATCTTATAATTAATTAATTAAAATAAAAATCAATATACTATCATACTTTTGTTTTCACTGATGTTTAAAATTTATTTTTATGGCAGCCAACAACTTCAGGTACCACCACTGATGATGGGAACTGAGAGGTGAACAGGGTCCAGTACTTCTCATCCATCTCCACCTCCAGTCAAAAACGCATATCAGAAAAATTTTTAGAATCTCTTGAGAAGAGACAAAAGTGACAGCCAAAGCAAAAACAATCTCTTATTCAGGGATGTTTTACTTTGTACATATCTAAGCACCTTGATGAGAGGGAACCTTGTATGTTAAAAGAAACTAAAGTGAAATTACAAGCATGAAAGGAAGTTATGCTTGAAAAGCAAAACATTTCTGCTTTTGGCCATGAGAGAGTAATGGGATCTAGCTTTAACCTTCATCCATAAACAAATAGAAAACTGGGCAAAGTATAGACAACATCTATTTTTAGAAACTAGACCATTGGCAGTGCGGTTAATGGTCCCCGAGGAAAGAAATGAGTAAGTTGACCTTCTTGCTTAGCGGTGATTTCTGGGCTGCAGTTATAGGAATGAAGAAACAAAAACAAGCCTGGCAGTCTCATGGAGCTGGGGAGCTGATATCTCAATTTGAGGAGGCTGTAGCAGTTGGCGTCTGCAGGACGAGGCATCCGAGATTAAGGAACTTTGTAGAGAAAGGGCTACAACAATCTGACTGGGGATCTGTATTCTTTGTCTGAATACCAAATGCACACGAGGAATGTGTAGCCCATGAGTCCAGACTAAAACCATATTCCAGGGGAAGAAAAATTCTATCAGAACTGTAAAATGAATAATTCCCCAAACTCACACACAGCTGGGAGTTGAGTTCCTCTCAGCTACAGTAGAGATGCCTTGTTGAATACACAAAACATTCAGGAGAGTCTACCTAAGAGCCTCCATCTCAGAGTGTGGCTCAAATAAAATGTGTACATTTTATTCTAGATTTTCTTTAAAATGACTTAAAAAGGTGCCTCAAAGATCAAAGTTATAAAATGTGAATGAAGTCTGGTAATCTTTAAAGGACTTCAACAAAATCTAGCACTCAGCAACCTAACATTTACAATGTTTGGCACCTGTTTGGGGCATGGAGGTGATGATGGAGACAGAAGAAGATGGACTTAGGGCTATGATTGAGATAAGCCGTTGACCATTGAACCATTAACTACCTCAAAGACCCAAAATGAAATGAATGATGTCAGACATTATAACATCACAGGATTTAGAAGTTTTTTCAGTATGGAAATGTAGGGTAATTATTCTTACTGGGCAAACGTTTGATTACTGTGCAAAATTTATGCATGTTCATTTATTAAACATTAACTGAGCGCCAGCTCTGTTCCTTGTTTGTTGGTGAGTGGTTATGCAAAATATATAAGGCACACATGCTACTGATAAGGTTATGCCCATGGCTGCCCCTTAATTTAGAGGCTCTGAGCTGGTGTGCAAATAAATAGTAAATAGTATTTTACATAGAAAAAAAATTTTCATATAATAATCTTCAAGTCCTCAACCCATAAATACTTGTAGTTGCTATAAAGTTATCTCTGTTAATCAGAATTCTGAGAGTTAGCATTTAGATGAAAACAAAACTCATTTTTTCCCACCAAAAATATTGAATTTACATAATCTTAGAATCAAAGATGCTAGAACTGAAGGGAACTTTAGAAATCATGTAGTTCAGTGGTCTTCAAACTTGCTTGAAAGAGGCCAGGTGGCTGCCCCAATTGTGTTGGGAGTGTGGTGGCAGTGGTGGGGCAGATTGGCCGAGCAGGTGGTCCCCTGGTGTAACCAGATCAGTAAAATACCCTTGGTGGTGATGGGGTGGGGAGAAGGGGTGGGGAAGTGGGCAGTGCTCTCTGCTTCACATTTAGTATGATCTTACATTATTTATCCAGCCCTTGAGAAACTTGTGTGTGCAAAGCCTGCATTATAGCCTTCCTTTTTACTGGTTCCTCCTTTTCTTTCAATGGGTAACCCCCAAGAAAGGAAGTTCATGTCATTGGCTAATATTTTCATGGCACAAAAGGAACTGTCACCTTAAATGACTTGTACTTTAACGCATTAATTTCCTATGCTATTTTATGTAAATGAGTTCCATGCTCTGTCTTTAGACAGAAATTATTAGTGCATATTTGTAAAACTATTATTTTAAGAACACTATTTGTGATAGCTGAAATTAGAGATCAAGCTCTCCATCTCACCTGCTGTAGATTTCTCACAGGGAAAAGCTAACTTCTACCAACAATACAACCACAAATCTTTTGTAATACCTAGGAAAAATAAAACTAACAAAAACTCATTTGATTGGATAGGAATGAAAGGTGGAGAAATGGTTTCAACTCTTACCTTGTCTGATGCCCTGTCCAATATTGTAACCACTAGACACATGAGGCTATTTAAATTTACATTAATTAAAGTTTTTTTAAAAAATCACTTATTTGATAGTGTCAGCTACATTTCATGTGCTAACACTTTGACAGCTGAGATATAAAACATTTCCATCATTATAGAAATTCTTTTGGATAACACTAACCTAGAGAAATACTGTAAATCGACGAAAATTGCTTGTCATCTGAAGGCATGAAATCTTACTTTTGCTTTGTCTCTTGTCATGGAAGGAAACTGTTATTCTGTGAAAAGAAAATCTAGTGCATTTGTTTTCCCTCTGACATTTCTTTCAGTTGTCATATCTTCCTGTCTGCCTTCTAATGGATCATTCTTCCTGTTCAATCTGCCCATTAGACATGAGCAACCATTTCCATCCGTACCCTTGTACCTGGCTAAACAACTCTTCTACTATCACTAATATTGGCCATAAATTGTCATTCTGTGATGAGAAAAGATTGGATTATACAAACTTCAGGAAAAAAAAATTTCTGCTTTTGATGAGTCTCTAAGAAATATCCTTTCCCTAAAATACTCACCTTCCAAGAATCTAGTCACAGTGCCTGACATCCCAGCATGTTCCTGAAATTTTTAGTTTTGCCTAAGTTTGCTACTAAAAGGAAAATTCTTAGCTACTGTGCACCAATCTGGTTTCCTTTTGTAGCTATTTGTAATCTAACAGGTTTATCCTCCTAGGATTACAGAACCTGGAAGCAAAAGAATTTTGGCAACCAGGAAGGGCGGTTTGTCAGGGGGGAGCTTTCATGAAAAAGCCCGCTGCTTTTGAAATCTTCTGGAGACTTCCTTGCAACAAAAGACAAGACCAGGAAACTTCAGGTTGCTGTTTGCAGCACCTTAGGATATGACAAACCTGGCTTTGATCCTGGAACTGTAACATTCTCTTTTGTGCCCTTAGACTTACCACTTAACCTATCTGAACTTTGTTTTCTATATGTGAAATGGGTCTCAAAGTAACTTATCAAGCCCAGCCAGCGTGGCTCAGTGGTTGAGCACTGACCTATGAAGCAGGAGGTCAAGGTTCAATTGTGGGTCAGGGCACATGCCCGGGTTGTGGGCTCAATCCCCATTGTGGGGCATGCAGGAGGCAGCCGATCAATGATTCTCTTTCCTCATTGATGTTACTATGTCTCTTTCCTGCTCCCTTCCTCTCTGAAATCAATACAAACGTATTTTAAAAAATAAAAGTAACTTATCAAGACCATAGAAGATAGATACAGAAGGGGTAGCTCTGTAGGAAGCACATATTGAGAAAGATAAAAAGGAGTTATTGAGGGGATTACCCACTGTCTCTTTGTCACTTTAAAGGTTTATAAACCTTTGGTTTCGAAATAAAAATGATGAAGATAGTCAATGACTTTTCTCTCTGCTTCAAGTACTTAAGAGTAAGTCGGCCAGTGCCAGAGACTGGCTTCAATAGACTTCAGAAAGGCTCTAGAACAGGGGTGGGCAAACTTTTTGACTCGAGGGCCACAATGGGTTCTTAAACTGGACCGGAGGGCCGTAACAAAAGCATGGATGGAATGTTTGTGTGAACTAATATAAATTCAAAGTAAAGGAGCGGAGGGGAGAGCAAGAGAACCCTCCACTCTTTAGGCTCCATGGGCCAGAAAGAACAGACGAATGGGCTGGATCCGGCCCCTCAGGCCGTAGTTTGCCCACGGCTGCTCTAGAACAAGCATGTCAAACTCATGGCCCGCGGGCCACATGTGGCCCACAACGAACATTTTTCTGGCCCAGCCAGTATAACAGTATGTAAGAGACGTTTTAATAAAAACTTCGTAACTTAATTT
The DNA here is from genome assembly GCF_963455305.1 of Plecotus auritus. Lineage (NCBI taxonomy): Eukaryota > Metazoa > Chordata > Mammalia > Chiroptera > Vespertilionidae > Plecotus > Plecotus auritus. Next base: position 210,608,450 of record NC_137771.1, read on the forward strand.
TTACAATATCCTGCTACACATAATCTTATAATAATAAAAGCATAATATGCTAATTAGACCAGGCAGCTGAACAACCTTCCAGATGAAGCTGGGCTGCAAGGGCTGAGGCAGCTGCCATGGCTGCAAGGGCCAAGCCCCTTGCATGAATTTCGTGCATCAGGCGTCTAGTCATTAATAACGAACTACAACGTTCACCAATGAGTGATTACTGTAATCGTGTTGCATTCATTTCCCTTACGCGCCTTATGCGCAGGCGCACCATTTCTTTCCTCTAATACTAGCAGCGAGTATTTTGGCAGCGGATTTCCATGTCATTAGTCTCAGACTGAATTGTTTGGTGTGTGCAACAGGACATGTTTTGCTTTCGGAGAACAAGAAAAATAGGTTTATTTGCGTTACGCTTATTAATTTGTGCAGTTATTCAGTGTCTGGTAAGTTAATGTTCAAGAAAAAATATTAATTTTTATTAAAATGTTCTATTATTTTATGTTAACGATTACTCATTTATTTCAGCCCTTTGTATTTAGCATGTCTCTATCAAAATAAACCTACGTTTCTATGGTAATTGAAGCTTTTGTTTTTTTGTGGCCCACATACACTTAAACCTTGTTTATTTGGCCCCGTTAGACTTTGAGTTTGACATGCTTGGTCTAGAAGGAAGTTTCCATGGTGTGTGTGATGGTCTCTGAGAATGGGCTTGCCTGGGGCAGAGAATCATTAATTATTACCCAGGAGGGCTGGAAAAGTGGATTGGAAAGTGGGGCTAGAGATAAAAATGTAGGGCTTGGCAGAAGTTGCTTTTTTGTCTCAGTTTCTGGCATCTGACTGGTTTCAATATTCTGAAATATTGAAGGTTTCTGGACCTTCAATAGTCATTTCAAATACAACAGAAAATAAGTGAATATTAGGAACCTATTCCTGTTATAAAACAGACATATCCTCTGCATTATAGATACCTATTTTTTTTAGTTTAGAGAGAGAAATATCTAAACAAAAAATTTTACAAAAAACATGATGTAAACCACAATATGAAGCAGTGGGGGCATAGGGATATCTGTTCATAAAAAAATCCCCAAAACATAAACAAACCTCCTCTGTAACATACAACACCAAGTGGATGTCTTTCCATGCAGCCCTGTCTTAAAAACAATGGTTAATTTATTGGAATATTTCCCTGTGTTCGTTCTATCATATCTTTTAACATAAATCATTAGAATCAAATTTAAGGGTTAAGTTATGACTGTCCCAGAAAATTACAGTAATATTCTACTTGACCAATGATCATTAATCGGTAATCTTACCCTTATGGAGTCCATCAGAAGGATACCAAGAGAACACTTCTGATTCATATATGGCTGTCAGAAAGAGGTCTTTAAGATCATTGTTTATTATTTCACTTTTACTTTATACACAACTGTAAGAGCCTTTTTGCTCATTGTTTGTTTTGCTGTTCCATAAAGACTGAGTCATGTAGCAAGTGAGAGATCTGAAGAAATCAGGCACTTTGGAAATAGTAGTTGCCCAATAAGAATTAGGGAGAAATCTGAATTTTGAAAAAGAATGCAAAGTAGATTTTGTTAACAATACTGTTGTCCCAAGAGCAAGACAACATGGAGTGCATTTTAAAGATTTTCAAAATGATTAGATTGGAAAAAGAGGCATCTAAAGTGATAAGCTTCCACTATTTGGAGTTTTCACTTATATAGAATACTAGAGGCCCAGTGCACGATATTCATGCACTGGGGGGGGGGGGTGTCCCTCAGCCCGGCCTGAGCCCTCTCACAGTCCGGGACCCCCCAGGAGATGTCTGACGACAGCTGAGCAGGCCTAAGCTGGCAGGCGGACATCCCCCAAGGAGTCCTTAGCACTGCCCTGGTGGCAGGAGCTGCACTCGCCAGCTGTGAGCCCAGCTTCAGGCTGAGCAGTACTCTCCCTGTGGGAGCATACTGAGTACCACGGAGCAGCTCCTGCATGGAGCGTCTGCCCCATTGTGGTCAGTGCATGTCCTAGCGACCAGTTGTTCCACCGTTCGGTTGATTTGCATATTAGGGTTTTATTATATAGGAATACTTTTATTGGTGATGATTAATAAATGAGATATTAAGGGGGTCTGGGTGAAAAAAGGTGAAGGGATTAAGAAAAATAAAAACAAACAAACACATAAGCAAATCCTCATAGACTGACAACAGTATGGTGATTGCCAGAGGGAAGGGGGGTGGGAGGAGGTAGAAAAGAATAAAGTGGAGATAAATGGTGATGGAAGGAGACTTGGTGTGGTGAACACACAATACAACACACAGGTGATATATTATAGAATTGTATCCCTGAAACCTATATAATTTTATTAACTAATCTCAGCCAAATAAATTCAATTAAAAATGAGATATTATTAAAAACCTTTAGACATAAGTATTTTTGTCTTCAAAATAGTTGCCTCTGATTTCTAAAACCTTGCAACCAAGCTATATGTTTTTCTCTCTGGTTCCAATATCAGATGAAAAGCCTGATTTTTTATATATTTTTTTATTCTTTATTGTTTAAAGTATTACATATAGTATTACACATGTCTCCTTTTTCCCCCATTGACCTCTCCCCGGCCACCCTCCCCGCCCCCCCATCCCTGAACATGCCCTCATCCCCCTAGTGTCTGTGTCCATTGCTTATGCTTATATGCATGCATACAAGTCCTTTGGTTGATCTCTTATCCCTGCCCGCCCCCCAACCCCTTCTTTCTTCTGCAGTCTGATGGTCTGTTTGATGCTTTTCTAGTCTCTGGATCAATTTGTGTTCATCAGTTTATGTTGTTTATTATATTCCACAAATGAGTGAAATCATGTGATAATTATCTTTCTCCGACTGAAAAGCCTACCCTTCAAGGAGGATTTTATTGAAAATAAAGTTCCTGTCCCATGCTAAGTTCATGTAACAAAAATAAAAATAAAGGGTTCTGGACTCATTTAAAGCAAGTTATTTTTTAAAGAGTGACATGTGATTTACATCTAATTTATCTCATACAGGAAAGAGGAACCTAAGAGTATGGACCAACAACTAAAGAACTAAAACCCTAAAAAAAAAAAAAAGAAAAATCTTCAGATCATCATTTCCAATTAAACACAATTCTAAAAATATACCTTCCAAAATAATTACAGGAGATTCCATTTCTTAGGGAGCAGTTAATTTTCAAAGAAATGAAATTTTTAAAAAGCCAACAAAATGTATGTGAGCCTATAATGTAGAAGTAATAATAGCAACTGTACTATGAAGACTGTGAAATTAAAACAGGGTTCTCTTACTGGAAAGCAAAGCTCCAATTTAAACTATAATGTTAATAAATATTTCATCCCATTCCATCCTCATTTTGAGCCTTAGTTCAGCCTCTTTGCACTATTTCAAAAGTCTGCTAAGTAAGAGGTTTCCCTGTCTCTCACTTTTATTTCTTCCAGTTTATCCTACTTCTTTGAAAAGATTAATCTTCCTTTAGCAGTGCTATGCTATAGCATTCTCACACTAAGAAACCTCCAAAGGCTCCCAGTTTTAATTGAGGGAAGATAAACCTGTCAGGCTGTACTATGAATTCTTCTATTCCAGTGCTTTTCCAAATGAGTTTTCTGAAATCCTAATGATCCAAAGTGATGCTTCGAGAGTCTCGTGAAATTTTGATCCAAGCACAACAAATGACGAGATTACAACTATTTATTGCCTAGTCCTCTGCAATTCAAATGTCTAAATGCCATGATATCAGAGGATTGTAGGGGTAACTGTGTTAAATTTAAACTTAGGGAGTAATTATCACTCTGAAATAGTTTCTATATGAGTGTTCTGCATAACATTTTATTTAGCCCTGGCCAGTTTTGTTCAGTGGTTAGAGTGTCAGCCCGCAAACCAGAGAGTCGTGGGTTCAATTTCCAGCCCCACTAGAGGTGCCCATTCAGGAGGCAACCAATCGATGTGTCTCTCTCACGTCAATGTGTCTCTTTCTCTCTCCCTCTCTTCCCTCCCTTCCACTCTCTATAAATCCCCAGGCGAGGATAAAAAAATATATTTATAAAAGATTTTGAACTACTAGAAGAATTTGGGAAAAGTTACTCTCCACCATGTCTATAATTTTATCACCAAACATGCCATAGTTTCCTATATCTTCTATAAAGCTTGTTCTTCTACCAGAAATTCCCTCCTCTTCATGCCTTTCCCCATGTTTCCATGGTAAATCTTTGCATGGCCATCAAAGCCTTTCTGATCCATTTACCCAACATTCTCTTGACTTTGTATCATGTTTATGGAACCCATTGGATTTTTCTACCCTGGTTTTATTCATACTCCATACTAGGCTTATTTTTCTTGAGGGCAGGCAGAAATCATGTCTTACTTTGCATCAGTTAGTAAGTGATCAACTTTTTAAAGAAAGGCATCTAGTACTAAGATTTCTGAAAATAAAAATAACCACTATTAGCACTATCACATCACATTTTATAAATTCTATAATTTAAGAGCAGTGCTATTTCAAGAGCCCTGTCCAATGACTAATACTAGTATGCTCTAATTAGTAAAGTATTTAAATTATGATCATTTCACAAGGCATATGCAAAACCACTAATATTTTAGAGTGATTTGATGATATGAGGAACTATGATTAGTGACAACAAGAATAATAAAAACAATAATTTACTGAATGCTTATAATGTGCTCCATCTTTCCACATATTTTCTCATCTCATTCTTACAGTTCTCTCAAATGAGCAGCAAGAGATGTTTTTCTTTATTCCAAGAGGTCAAGTTATTTGCTTAAGGTTAGAGCAAGTAGGAGAGTCAGAACTGAAATATGGGCTGTGTGGTCCAAGAGTTAAGGTTCTTTCCAGTTCATCGGACTATCACTCAGAATGGAAACAAGGAAAATAACAAAAGTAATGGCGTCTGCATGAATTCTTCATGCAAGAAGCTTTAAATATTATTATTCAGTACATAGAATTTGAGACACTTCATGGTCATTTAAAAATTCTTGCTTTAGGATTTTCCAAGAAAACACACCCACTTGGACTGAAACCTGCCTTCCTCAGTGACTGAGCATTTCACTCCTGGCTGAGAGGCAGACTGTCCACCAGTGCCAGTGACAACAAAAGGCAAACATTGAAAAATAGAACCGTTATAGCATTAGTTACAGATGTGAACTTAAAACTAACGCTGCTTCTGAGAGAACAAGAATAAAGAGAAAAAATACACAGTAAATACTAGTAGATTTGAGAGCAAGTCTGGTATTGCTAATTGAATGGTGATTAAAGCAAAATAATCAGACTTCCCATCATAGCAGAGTGGGTTAGAGACATTGATCACGATGCTCTTCAAGTATATGAAAGTTTCAGATTTCCAGCTTGCAGCCAGCTTGCCTCAGAGCTTGAATGAACGCCAACAACATGAGTCTCCTTGAGAGACCTATTGACTCTTCACCTCTTCACTGATGCGACCAGGTATCCTGAGTCAGGCTCGAGTTTACCTACTCTTCCCAGTTGGCAGTCTTTCTGATTTTAGTCCTAGCTTTAAGCCCTTTGACTCTGGCTAAAAACGGGTTGCCTCATTTCACAATACTTAGCAATTCAAAAGTTGACCTTGGGCCATTGAGCTAAATTTTCACTTTGGTGGGTCCTATGTAAGTTTCATATCTTTCATAACTTTCACTACTCCTATTTCTTACTGAAGTGTGATCCTATAGAGTTTGAATTCCCAAATATAAGTAGTAAAATAACAGTAGCTGCAATTTATTAACCTCCAGCTATGCTGAAAGTAGCTTCTGTGAGTATCACCTTGAGACAATCCTAAGGGTACCACCAGGAAGAGCCCGAACAACAGCAAAGCCCAGGGAAGGTGGTCTCTGGGGAGAGGGGAGCAGAGGTACAAGTGTTAACTAGCCCCATGCTGAGGGTTCAGTTCCAATTACCCAGAAAGCAGTTCTAAACTATTTATGAGCCCTCCTTCTCCCTTTCTGTTTCTCTCCCACCCCCTCTCTTTTCCCCATCCCTCCCTCCCTATTCCCTATTTTTCCTACTGATCTTCCTGACCTCACCTCCCCTCTCATCCTATCTTGATTGATCTGAAGTAGGACTTTTCATTTCATGCCAACATCTTTCCAAAGTCAGAGTGAGCAGAGCCACTTTAGACCATGATACTATCAAGATAACCTTTTTCAATGTACAAACAAGAAACTCTGGCCCAGCTGGTGTGGCTCAGTGGTTGAGCATTGACCTATCAACCAGGAGGTCACAGTTCGATTCCTGGTCAGGGCACATGCCCGGGTTGCTGGCTCGATCCCCAGTAAGGGGCTTGTGGAAGGCAGCTGATCAATGATTCTCTCTCATCATTGATGTTCCTCTCTCTCTCTCTCTCTCTCTCTCTCTCTCTCTCTCTCTCTCTCCCTTCCTTTCTGAGATCAATAAAAATATATTTTTATAAAAAGAAACTCTGTAAATAGGACACCAATGTAATCACTACCCACTTAATAAGATATCACTTCAATTTAGGAATGGAAGATGATTTGTATGTATTAAATGTAGCCATCATTTTTTTTTCAAAATGGAAAAATTATAACTAATGCTTACTAAATTTTATTTTACATGAATGTCCCCATATAATCTTCAAACTCAGTACCTATCAGGCAATAGGTATTATTATTGCTCTTAACTGACAAGTGAGGGAATTGAGACTTATAGAGATTAAGCAATTTGTCCAAGGTCACCTAGCTGGTAAGTATTCAGACCCTGGACTTGAAACCAGATGCTACTAACAAAAAGAAGAAGAAGACGAAGAAGCTCTTAATCACTTACACTGCCACAGATTTTAAATTATTAATTTTAAGCTACATCTGACACCCTTTTGGTCAAAAACCACTTCTCCTAAAGCTATTATAGAATAAACTGAATGAAATGCAAAATGCAGACTGGTCAAATTTCACAGAGAATTAGTTTGGGTCAATAATAAAGTCAGTTCCAATAATAAACTCTACTTGTATTATATTTCACCATATTATGAAAAATGGCTTTTTTCCCCTTGTAGAAATCTTTTCATTTGCTGTGTTAAGGTGGACTACAACACCATATACCAATTTTCCTGTTAAAGTCTTTCTGCAGAAATGTTCTTACACCTGGAAAAGCAAGGATTTGTTTCTGGGGGAAGTAATAATCTGCTGCACTTGAAAGAGAACATCTCCTTGAAAACACGGGCATGATGTTCTTACATTCAATACTATGCTCCCCTTTGCGTTTGTATTGGGAGCTGTGCAGTGACATTGAGGATTTATTTATCTATCATATTTTTATTGAGTATCTCCTGTAGGTAAAGGGTTTCTGACAATAAAAAGGTCATATGGTCTAGTGTCAGACCTTACTTGCTCTAGCCAGTCTCACCATGGCAACAGACTTGCATATCAAGTTAACCCCTCTATTCCTGAAACAATATGATCAGGAGCAAGTATATCAGAAGCATCAGCCTCCACCTCAGGTAGAGATGAAGAGAATTACTTGTGCAGCCTCAGACCAAACAATGGATTTCACCCATAGAACCATAACCCGCCTATCACCACTGTCCGGAAACTCTCACTGCTGTGTTCTTTGTCCACTGGGCTGAACCCCTGTGTATGTACACTAATCTAATCTAATCTAGGTTTTCATATCCTTTTAAGACACTGTCATTTGGGGCACTGGATACTTTTGGGGAGCTCATCTACATTGGGAATCAGTTCCCTTAACCACAGTCCCAACTGGCCCCACCAGTTGGACATCTTAGCATGCCTCAAGCTGAATTCATTTACACGACACTTATTTGTTAGAAGTATAATAAAACCTACTAGTAAAGCTCATCTGGTGTGTGATTATAATCAGTAGACCCACTTCTTCAAGTAAAATTTAATGGGTGAGCTCAATTAAAAACAACAACTAAATAGAAGTAAAGATAAAGTTAAAACAATAGTATAGAAATAAAAAGGTCCAAGATTTCTCCCTACTGCCCACCACTATCCTTCATACACACCTATACAAGGTCTTTAGAGCACAGTCTTAATGTTCCTGATTTATTCCAACTAGTCCTGAGCTGCAGGTAACTTGTCCAGAGTCACCCGACTAGTAAGTCTGGGACCCAAAACTCAAACCTAATGTATTAGTTAGGGTTCTCCATAGAAGCAAACAAAACTAATAATATGTGAGATAAAATAAACATATATATCACACACACACACACACACACACACACATATATATATATATATATACTAGAGGCCCGATGCATGAAATTAGTGCACAGGGCAGGGGGATGGGTGGGTGTCCCTCAGCCCAGCCTGCACTCTCTCCAATCTGGGATCCCTCTCACAATCCAGGACTGCTGGCTCCCAACTGCTCGCCTGCCTGCCTGCCTGATTGCCCCTAACCACTTCTGCCTGCCAGCCTGATCACCCCCTAACCACTCCCCTGCCAGCCTGATCGACATCTAATTGCTCCCCTGCTGGCCCAATTGCCCCTAACTTCCTTCCCCTACAGGCCTGGTCGCCCCCAACTGCCCTCCCCTGCAGGCCTGGTTGCCCCCAACTCCCCTCCCCTGCAGGCCTTGTCCCTCCCAACTGCCCTCCCCTGCAGGCCTGGGTGCCCCACAACTGTCCTCCCTTAAAGGCCTGGTCCCCCCAACTGCCCTCCCCTGCTGGCCTGATTGCCCACAACTGTCCTCCCCTGCTGGCAATCTTGTGGCAGCCATCTTGTGCCCACATGGGGACGGCCATCTTTGACCACATGGGGGTGGCCATCTTGTGTGTTGGAGTGATGGTCAATTTGCATATTATCTCTTTATTATATAGGAGATATATATATATATATATATATATATATATAGAGAGAGAGAGAGAGAGAGAGAGAGAGAGAGAGAGAGAGATTGATTGATTTGATTTTAAGGAATTGGTTCACTTTATTGGGGGGGACTGCTGGTAAGTCTGAAATTTGCAAGCCAGAGTGGAAGGCTAGAGACCCAGGGAAGAGTTGATTTTGCTGCTCACATCTGACAGAATTATCAGAATGACCTCTCCTTGGGGGAAGACATTCTTCTTCTATTAAGGCCTTAAATAGATTGAATGAAACCCACCCACATTTTAGAAAGTAATCAGCTTTACTCAAAGTCTACTACTGACATAAATGTTATTCACTTCTAAAAAGTACCTTTACAGCGACATCTAAACTGGTTGGTGTTTGACCAAATATCTGGATATCTTGGTCTAGTTAAGTGGACACACAAAACTCACCATAACACCCACAATTCTTAATCCTAAGTGCTATATGCTCTTTCTGTTATAAATAAGGTCTTAGGACCCACTAGGAGAGAAAGGACAGGGTATATGCTGCATGTTGTTTACCCAACACTCATATTCCTCTCCTTCCTAACAAAACATAACATTACTGTGTGAAAGCCAATGAGCCTACCTAAAATATTAAACTCTTAAATTATTCCTAGAGCTACTCTAGGCCAGTGAAATCTATGTAGAGGTTATTGCATGAAATTTTGGGAAAGCTCTTTAAAGGAATGAGCTAATTCAGCTGGTATGTGCCTCCTGCTCCAAGCCTCACCTCCACCCCCTTTCTATCCTGGCCTTTTTCCTGTCCTTTTTCTTGCCTGGAATTTAGACGTGGTGAATGGAGCTAGAACATGAATCTTGTGATCACAAATGTCAAGAAGATCAGACAACTAAGTCCTAACATTTTTGAGCTGATGCAGCTATCTCCAGATTTCTTATTACATGAGCAGACGAAAATATTCCTTTTTTTAAAAGCCTATATTAATACATGCAGTCTAAAGCATTAATTGATATGGACAAGGACACAGATAACTACAGTGAAGATCTTGAAAACTGAGCAATGATGACAATTTTGAAACTGTGCCTAGGGAAATGAGGCAGAAGAAACAGGGTTGAAATAAGCTAGACATGGTCTCATTTAATGCTTGCAATAAGCATCCCAATCTTTTTTTTTTTTTTTTTAAAGGGGTAGAGCCATTTGTTCAAAGCCACTCAACTAGTAAAAATGTCAGAGAGTTCTCATTTTCCCTGAACTATATTACCAACTTGGAAAAAAACAACACCTTATAGAAAGACAATAATTCTTTGCACTACCTCAAGTTGTTGGGGGAAGTATAGGCGAGAGTTAATACCTGGGGCTTTTAGGCACATCCAACATGATTTGAATAGATTCATTATGCCAATTTAGCAATGAATACCTGGAAGCTGAGGAACTTTGGTGGTAAAATAACCAAAGAAAGTAAAAAAAAAAAAAATCAGCATTTAGTTGAGCAGTTTTTCAAAACTATTAGCAGAAATATTGCTTTAGACGACAGCATTTATAAAAATGGTGGATTCAATTTACAGTGACCCAGTTAGGGGAGCCCGCGGCAGCATGATAATGAAACCAGCTTCCTTCGCAGTCCTGGCAGTCCAGGCCCGGTCCTGTACCTTTTTGTGGTCCTTTGCGATTTGGCAACCATACACGTGTAACTCTCCAAAAAGGCAGAGAAGGGCCAAGGAGCTGTTCGGTCACTGTTTAATCATGAAACGCTTTTCCTACTCAACAGGACAATTGTATAAGAAGAGACTGCTTTCCGTATTCACCACAATAAAGCACTTCATTTTAAAAACGTTTTTCTTTGATGGCTCCATGACTTTGTTTTTTAAGTTACAATATTCTGGAAGCTGAAAAATACATGAAATCTTCAGGTACCATGAAAACCACAAAAGTTTTAGAACTTTCATATGAGACATTCGAGGTATGCTCATTTTTTCCCCCAAAGGAACTACTTTCTGAATGTTTATTTAGAAAACAGTAATAATTACAAATATGACAGAAACAACCCCAAATTTTCCAGATCTCCTCAGAACACACATACATATCGTCAACATTTAGTTATTTAAGTTTAAGACTTTTATGTGTGAGAATTCATAAACAACTTAGTCTTACTATATTTTAATGTTCTAAATAGCACTGTAATCTTGTAATATTGTTACTATGTTTAAACTACTTAAATATATCTATTAAAATAAGGTTAAGGTTTAAAAATAATCTATTTTTTACATGCCAACAAATTTTCTGATTATATTCAAAGATTATTTGCATACTTATATAAAATTAAAAATAGCTTGAAAACTCAGCATTCTTAAAAAAGGAATATCCTCTAATGGCCCCTCTCAGCATCTTTAGTCCATAGCACAGTATCTGGTATATATTTTGTAGTCAGTAAAATTTAGAAAACTAGTAAACTTATTGAACCACTATGAATTATTTTATTATCTGTTAAAAACTTATATTGATCTTGGAGAGAATATAGGAAATTTTAACTATCTAAAAATGATAATGTACAATACAGCATACGTAAAAAATCAAATTAATCAAAGGTTAGGACCTATTGGTTATAGGACATTTTGAGATGTAAGGCTAAGTATCCCATGAATATCAGCAGTATAAAATCCTGTGGGTTTTTTTGTTTGTTTGTTTGTTTTTTGAAACATTTTATGTCCTAAACTGGTAACCTCTGAATGGGAAATTATTATTATTATTTTTGGGCTTAGTTATATTTACCTTAGTACATATTTAACATCTGTCAATGGAGAACAAATTTGTTCACATATACATGTAAACTTTGCCTGGGACGCTCCCTCTTTCTTTGTCCCTTTCCTGGTTTCCATTCACAACAGCACGTCCCTTCTGCCTTTTCAAAAGGACAGCTCTACTTGTCCTTCTCCCCCAAGCATTGCTGGGGCCAGATGACATTGTTGCTCCCCACTGTCACCCAGGCTCCATGGTTCTGCAACAGCATCTCACCAAGACCGTCTCCTTTGCAGCTTCTGTTCACTGAGACACCTCCTGCAGTCTCAGTGTCTACAACATCAACACCTGGATGGAACTCTATATCTTATACTGGAATCCCTCCAACCTCCTCGGCCCAATTGTTCAACACTAGCAGGGACACCCTAGTCGTCACTCAAAATGGTCCTTCATGATAAATTCTGGAACCTGCCTCTCAGTCCACAAGATCCATCTCATGTCATGAGTTTCCACACTCCTACGGAATCTGTTGCTTTGTCCCCATTGTGACTCTCTTTCTAAGCCCTTTGAACTGTCCTCAGGTATGAGAAACCACATTATTTCCTTGGCCTCATTACCCACTTAAAGATCCCATAATCACTTAAACTTATTTTTCATTATCCCTTTACCTAATTCCCCAACCCTGGACACACTCCACAGTCTATTTTCTCCACTCATATTCCATGACTACATGGGGCTCCAGGATGTCACACAGTGATGTGTATTGGATGGATGTCACGCAGTGATTTGCAGTATATTGCAGGGACTAATGTATGCTCCCTGCCCTCATATGGGCTTTCTGTGTTGTTCAGTAATATTTGTGATGTCACTGGTTTATATTCTATTGACTTCAGCATTGCTTGTGATCTACCTAAAACTTAATCGTGACTCCCTCCCTCTCAGCAGGTGACCATTACACTCCTTTCATTAAGAGGATTTAGGCTGTTTAACATAAATCCTCCATGTTTCTCTTATAACATCAAATGGTCTCATCTCATTATCCTTTTCTTTCCTTCTCCTGTTTTAGAAGGAAAGAGACCTTTCCATTTTCCTTGCTAAACCACACCACCTATGTTTTTGAGCCCAATTCTTCCCATCTCCTGAGCACACTGCCTTCTCATTCTTTTAATCCCACCTCACTTGCTTTTTTTTGTTTTGTTAATTCCTTTCTTCTCCTTTGTTAATGCAGGCCCAAATTGTTACCAAAACAAAGCAAACTTTCCTTATTATTGCTTTCAACTTAAAAAGCCATCCACTTTCTCTTTTATTTCATAGCCTTACTCATTAAAAGGTAGTCTGTTCTTTCTGCTCCCTCTTCCTTCCCTGGCGTTCTCTCTCTTCAGCAACTCAGACTCCAGACTTCCCCTCACTGGTCTATTGGAAAAGTTTCCTCCCAGACAACCACACAAATCCCCATGTCCAGTGTATCTCCCTAAACTACTCTTAATTTTTAAAAAAAATGATTTGAGAGAGAGAGAGGAAGGAGAGAGAGAAACATTAATTTGTTGTTCCACATATTTATGTATTCATTGGTTGTTTCTTATATGTGCCCTGACTGGAGATCAAACCCTCAACCTTGGCATATGGGGACAATGCTCCAACCAATTGAGTTTTCTGGCCAGGGCTTAACTTTTAATCTAACACCATAGACCACTCTCCTTCTCAAATATTCAACTTATCTTATTAACAAATAAACTGCTACTACAGTCAGTACATGCAATATAAAGATAAACATTATATGATCCCTTTCCTTAAGAAGCCCATAGACCAGAGATGGAACACAATACTGAGGTTGTGAATGAGAGTTCTTAGAAAGGAGAAAACTCCAGTGATCAGTCTGCCAGGGATTGATTTGAGAGAACACGATGATATGAGGGGACATAGAGCTTGAATGGCCTCACCAATGTGGCATCTTCAATGTTGGTCTAGGACAAGGCATGTTTGCTGGGTGAAGAGGAAAGTGGGCATGTTTGCTGGGTGAAGAGGGAGGTGGGCATGTTTGCTGGGTGAAGAGGAAGGTGGGCATGTTTGCTGGGTGAAGAGGAAGCACCTCATTATGCCTGAGGTGCTTGCCTGGCATGCTTTGGAAACAGCAAAAAAGAAAAATGTATTTGAGTAGATGTAGAAGATCAGACATGTAGGGTGCTTTAAAGGGACTAGAGAGCATTGTGAGGTCATATGTTGAAGGACTTTTTAAACCAAGTAGAAGAGGTTACAAACTGTCCCATTGGCAGCAGGGAGCCAACGGAAACTTTAAAGATGTAGAGCTTCATGATGTGATTTGTCCAAAATACAATAGATCATAGAACCTCTAAAGCACACTCTTCATTTACCAACTTTTGATTAAGGGCACCTTCATGCTCCTAACCATTCAATCTTTAAAATTTAGATATCTATGTCTAGTTTGCTCTTCCTGAATCAATCTCTATAGCTTTGGTACCAAATCCTATCCATTTTATTCCACACCATCTCTTACAATTTGGTTTTCCATTCCTCCCATCTTCCATGTCCAGATTCAAACCTTACCTGTGAGCTCTTGCCTGGAGTTTTGAAGCACATTATGCATTCACATTCCAGCCTTTAGTGTCTCTTTTTTTTTTACTAACATATTCCCCATAGTGTTGAAGTTATAGAATCTCTGCAAAGAGTCACCCAAGATGCCAAACATGTTCTCCATTTCCATCTGATAGGAGAAGGCCTTTATTTCCTTTTACTAAACCTTTGTTGGGCACCAACTATCTCAGAGGCAACTGTGTTGGCGCTTTGTTGTCTTATTTTATATTTGCACTTAAAAAAATAATACCTTGTTAACACCAGAGCATGTCTTAGCTATACATGTGAACTCTACCAGCATCTCTCTCTCCTGAGTCCCCTGCCTCAACTTTAATTTGGTAATTTTGTCCCTAAACACACTGGTAGGTTAATTCCTTATTCTAAGTCAGCTGTATGAGCAAGGGACTAACTCATCCCTGGTACCACCTACTACTACTACTACCAAAAATAAACTGCCGAGTTAGCTCCTTCAAAATGGTGTACATCAATTGGACTCTTGAAGTCATTGAAATTTGTGACTAATTGCTGAACTAACTGGAAGCCTTTAAGAAATAGCTTTGGGGTTATAGGTCCATACATGCTGTCACAAAGGGTAAGATATCCTTCTTTTGTACAGCTGTATAGTATTACAGTGTACAAATATACCGCAGCCTTTTTATCCACTCATATATTGATGGGCATTTGGGCAGTTTCCAGATCTTAGCTATTGTAAATAACACTGCTATGAACATAGGGGTGCATATATTTTTTTTTCTGATTGGTGTTTTAGGACTCTTAAGATATATTCACAGAAGTGGGATCACTGGGTCAAACAGCAGTTCCATTTTTAATTTTTTGAGTAAAATCCATATTGTTTTCCATAGTGGCTGCACCAATCTACATTCCCACCAGCAGTGTATTAGGGTTCCCTTTTCTCTACATCCTTGCCAGCAATTGTTGTTGTTGATTTATTGATGGTAGCCATTCTGGCCAGTGTGAGATGATACTTCATATTATCATTTTAATTTGTACCTATCTGATGATTAGTGAAGTTGAACATTTTTTTCATATGTCTATTAGCCATCTGTATGTCCTCTTTGGAGTATCTATTCAGGTCTTTTGCCCATTTTTAAATTGGGTTACTTGTCTTCCTTTTGTTGAATTGTATGAGGTTTGTATATATTCTGGAAATTAACCCCTTTTAGGGAGGAAACTGGAGGGAACAGGAAGAGATTAAGCAAAGAACTTATATACATATATGCATAGCCCATGGACACAGACAATAGTGTGGTGAAGACCTGGAATGGGGCAGGATTTGGGTAGAGAGGGACAAAGTGAGGGAGGGAGAGATGGAGAACATCTGTAATACTGTCAACAATAAATATATATATTAAAAAGTAAATAAATAAGTTAACATTTACAATTTGGGAAAATTCTCATACAATTAAGATTTGTGGTTTCTGTTGAGAGCACAGGAAATCTGTCAAATCAGAATCAGCAATCTGATGGTCTTAAGTAGAGGAGGAGCAAATTCTTAAAAAGGTACCACTTGTTATTGCCTTTGCATCTCATTTGATTTCTGTCCCCTAATACAATTGTGGGACCAGGGTTGGGCAAGGTGAAGGAAGGTGGGGAGTACTGAGGATGCCTGGGGTTCAATTTCCTGCCATTCCAATGGGAAAGGCTATCAGTATTATAATAAAACTAGAGGCCCAATGCATGAAAATTTGTGCAAGAGTAGGCCTTCCCTCCCCCAGCTGCCGGCACCAGCTTCCCTCTGGCACCTGGGACCCAGGCTGGCTTCCCCTGGGCCACCTGCAGGCACCTGGGACCCGGGATGGCTTCCCTCCAGCCCTGGCTTTGTCAGGAAGGACGTCCAACATCCAGTCTAATTAGCATATTACCCTTTTATTATTATAGATTGTAAAGTTATGATTGTAAAAGAATGGGCAATTTTTAAAATACTTGAGTATATAGATTCTTATCAACTAGATATAGTATTAATAATGTTCTTATTCAACATTTAAAACAACTCCTCAATTTCTACCGATACCTTATTCCCTCATCAGTTAAAGAATAGTGGGCAACAGATGCATTGATAGATGCAATGAATAGTGAGGAGGGACATACACGGGAAATGGACAGATTTCGATACAGAAATTTAAAGCAGTAAACTAAGTTAAGGAATGCCATGGATGGAAAGCCAAGGAAAGAAAATAAAAATCCATTGGCAACTAAGCCTGAGAGGAAATTCCTGGTGTGACAAGAAGCTAAAACAGAAGGGAAAGCAGAGGTTTTGTCTTGTCAGGGGTTTAAAGACACCAGGAAACATCACAGCCTGGACCTGGGGAGCATATAAAAGAGAATTCCCCCAACCAACAAACGAACCCACTTCTCCAAAGAGCTGTCGGAGTTGGCCTTTGGTTAGCCAAGCCACTGAAATAAGGAAGGAGGCAGGGTTGAGGTTTTCTCTTCTGGGTTCAGAAGAGCCACGCTTTGCTGTTCTGGTTTTGAAAGAGCTCATTTCCCTACAAAGCGTGGAGCTGCATGGAAGTTTTCTATTGCCTAAGCCTATTTCCCAAATGTGTAATAACTCAGCATTTGGTGATATAGGAGCCAGCTGGTTTGTAACATTGGTCCTATACCTTTTATTAACATGTTTCCCAGGGACTCATTTGCATTGCCTTAGCTATGGACAACCCTGCAAAGGGAGGGGTTTAGTGTGGGTTATATAGGGAGGAAATAGTGTGGGTTAGTTGACTGGTGGGCTTGTTGAAGTGTATGTGAGGAGAGTAGAGGGGAGGAGAAGACAGGCATCACTAAATCCAGTTAATACAGAAAATGAGCAGTAAGGTTTCTTAAAAACCACTGTTTCCACTTTAAAACTATTTTGGGACTTAGAGCCTCAAAAGTAAAAAATTGTTCTTGCAGAGAACAAAGTTCTCCAAAAGAAAAAAAATGCTAAATCCATATCTTGGCAAAGGATTTTATATTTGAATTTAGACTGAAAATAAATTTGTTTTTGAGACCATATAAGAAAGCCATTTCAGAAAAAAAAAATGGTCAGAAAGTTTAGTTTTCTTATTATTTAAAAAACCCATAGAAATAAAAATTGGTTCGTGTCCTTGTTATGTTTCCATGGATATTACATAGATTGAAAAATTGTAATTAGAAAATGCATGAAAAATAATTCCATGAAGCTTTCACACTTACACTTGAAAATCCACAAAAAATGTACTGACATGATTCAGTAGCCAATACAGGGAGTCATTTTTTTTAAGGTGAACTGAAGTGTGCATTATTGCAGCATCAGCAAAAGGACTCCACAACTGGCACTAATTTTTCTAGAATTGTGGCCAAGTGGCATGTTATTTAAACTACCAAAATTTCACATACATATCTGTAATTCAAAGCTTATGAATTTTGCAGAATATGTGCAATCTGTATACACACGTATATGTATTTGAAAGGTTATATTACTCAAGCCGTAGCCAGTAAGCCACTTTTAAAAAGAGCAATAATTCCCTATAAGAATCAAGCCATTTCTTACTATAAGTATGCAATAGCCAACTTTCACACACAAAAAAATTACTTTAAAAGATTCAGAATTGATGACATAAACAGCACATAGTTTATTGTCCTTCCAGTCCACCCACAGAAAAAAAGAAGTGAATTATTTCAGAGGTATTACTTGAAATCCCTATCACCAGACTTGAAAACTACCATTGCAAAAGTCCTAATCCTCACCAGGGAGTAAAAGAATGTGTTATATTTCAACTTAAAGTTAAATTTTGAAATGCTCCCTACCACTGTATGAAATATGTTTTGAAAATCATATTTAGATTCTTGTGTGCCACTTAATGGCTGTGTGTTGCTTTAAATCATTTCCTGCTAAACAAAAGTTGTAGCCCCTATGTAACATAGTTAATAACACCATAACTACAACATTTTTGCAATAATTTACAATTTTCTGAGATGTTTCACAACTCCTTCGGTTAGAGCTGGCAAATATGATTTCTGTTACTATGCTATTTTTGCTTTTCAGTGAGTGGCAGCAAACAAAATTATATTCCTTCCCTTTTATGGTTTTCTGCAGTGCCCTGGTTTGTAGAGAAGGTATTTGTGAGGTTGCTAACATTCATGTTAAACAGCTTATATTTAACTACAGTTAGTTTGTAGGTTGGGTATATACACACATTTTGATTCTTTGCCATACATTTTGGTAGTTGAAAATAGTAAATGACCATGCTTTCTTCTTATTTACTTTTATTACTGAAATTGTGGCCTCTTTGTAGCTTTAGAAACATTTGTTCCTATGAAAAGGAGCTCAGAAATATTGACTGATATGACAATTAAAGCTCAAGCAGTCAATAATTTTTGTTTACTTTAAATAATTCAGAAGCCAAAAAAGGAAATCAGCTCACTTTGCCAAAGTGCAAGGCATTTTAGGCTTTTATGAAGAAAGAAGTAAACACTCATATGAAAACAGGCAAACCGCTTTAAAAAAAAAAAATGGAAAGGGAAGGTTTTTATCAGAGGACATGGAAGCTTGTCATTAAAAATGGTAGCTGTTCCCAGAAGTCTGTTTGGCCAATGCCAGAGACTCTCTCAGCAAAATAAGAGAAGCATGCTGCCCCTCAAACACTCCTCTATCCATTTCTTAAAAAAAATTGAGCAATTTTTAAAACAGGAGTGAAGTGTAGAAGCCATGCTGGCCATAGTTATGTTTGAGTGATCTTTCTGATCATCTCCATCACTGCTCTACCCAGGCATCTAGGCCGCCAGGCCCCCAGCTGTGGACATGTGACAAATGCAAGCAATGGAAAGCATTCACTACAGGATGCCAACAGAAGCTCTGACTTCCGTTCTCCCATGCTTTCACCAAACATATTGACATTGTTTACAGATAACTAAAAAAAGTGAAAATTGATTTTCATGAGAGTCAAAAGGGGCCAAAAAGGCATTGGTGACAAGAATGCACAGTATAATTTGCCTTCATACAATAATATCGTAAACTCCTAATGTACTCCTCAAAATAACTCTTTATGGAATGTATTTGTTGAGCCAACCAAAATAATTCTATAACTAGCAAGTATTTTAAATGATTGAAATTTGAGACAATGCATCCTTTCCTATGCAATTTGTTATCTTACAAAATAAATATTTTCATTCATTGTTTTTACTAAATGCAATCTTATCAAAATGAATAGTCCTCTGTTAATAGGAATTTTTTTTAAGCTAAGCATGTTCTTTTTTAAACTAATGCATGTTTTGTGCCTACATGTATTTGTATGGCTGTGTACTAGATAGGAGCTAATTAACTAGACTTTTCTGGTCCCTGGTCAGTTGGATTTATACTCTTATAGACCTCTTTGTTAAAAGTAAATAAATGTTTTAAAATGATCATTATAATAAATTATGGAAACATCCACAATACAGTTCTATATAATCAGGGGCTACAGTTAACCATGATACTTTATACATTTCTTAAATGTCTAAATTTTTATTATAACTGACATGTAACAGTATATCTTTTAAAAGCTTAAAAAAGTTTTTTTTTAAAATATATTTTATTGATTTTTTACAGAGAGGAAGGAAGAGGGATAGAGATCTAGAAACATCGATGAGAGAGAAACATCGATTAGCTGCCTCTTGCACACCTCCTACTGGGGATGTGCCTGCAACCAAGTTACGTGCCCTTGACCAGAATCGAACCTGGGACCCTTCAGTCCGCAGGCCGACGCTCTATCCACTGAGCCAAACCGGTTTTGGCTAAAAAAGTTTTTAAAGCATATTCTTTCCCATTCTCAAAAACAATTAACCTCATGTGATTTTATTATGCTTTGATTTTAGAAACTGTATTAATTAATCTTTTAGAACATGGAAATTCATGATTTTAAGGCAGCAATGGGCTTTAAGAAATTGTTGAGCTCAATTGCCTTCATTTTTCAAATTAGAAACTGATGTTAATGAATGAATGAAAAAAATGTCTGGATTCATACAGCAGGTATGAATAAAGAGTCTACAGAGTATTCTGAATATGAAACAATAAAATAATCCTATCTAATAAAAGAGAAACATGCAAATTGACCCAACAAATATGGCAGTGGCCACAGAGCTGGAGCAAGCAGGAGGCTTGGGTTGCCCCCAGCGATGGAGGAAGCCAAGCTTCCTGCCCAACCCAGCCGGCCCTGGCCTCCGCTCAAGGCTACAAAGTTTCAATTATAGAAGATAAATAAATCCCAGATACCAGGGCCTCTGCTTGGGTCACGAGGGGGTGTGGCTGGCCTGCAAACCACCACAGGCCTCTCGCTCAGGCCGCCCCACATCCCAAGGGACCCCCCCACCTTGATCCAGAACACCCTTCAGGGCAAACCAGCCAGCCCCCACCCGTGCACCAGGCCTCTATCCTATCTAATAAAAGAGTAATATGCAAATTGACCATCACTCCAACACACAAGATGGCTGCCCCCATGTGGTCAAAGATGACTGCCCCCATGTGGATACAAGATGGCCACCACAAGATGGCCAGCAGGGGAGGGGAGTTAGGGGCAATCAGGCTGGCAGGGGAGTGGTTAGGGGGTGATCAGGCTGGCAGGCAGAAGCAGTTAGGGACAATCAGGAAGGCAGGCAGGTGAGCAGTTGGGAGCCAACAGTCCTGGATTGTGAGAGGGTGCAGGCTAGGCTGAGGGACACACCCCTGTGCACAAATTTTGTGCACTGGGCCTCTAGTTATAATATAAAATCTGAAATTTTCTTCTTTCAGTGAATATATAACCCTCTATCCATGTACCATACATATTGTATAAGTTTGGGACCCAGTATTCCACTTCTTTAAAAAATGCTTTTTTATATCATCCTATATAATAAAACCCTAATATGCAAATCGACCGAATGGTTGAACAACCAGTCGCTATGATGTGCACTGACCACCAGGGGGTCAATGCAGGAGTTGCCCTCTGGTGGTCAGTGCGTTCCCACAGGGGGAGCACCACTCAGCCAGAAGCCGTGCTCACACTAGTGACCGAAGTGGCGATGATGGGGAGTGGGCCTAAGCCTGCAGGCGGACATCCCCCAAGGGGTTCCAAACTGCAAGAGGGTGCAGGCTGGGCTGAGGAACCCCTCTATCCCAGTGCACAAATGTCATGCACTGGGCCTCTAGTGGAAATATAAAGATACAAGAGTCATTTTTATTTTCAGTTGCCTCAACAGATATTTTTAGAAAATGGAATGTCTTTCAAATGCTAGCAAAAATGGCATTTGAGTAAACATTTTCATAACAATATAACATGAAGTTATACAACTGTTAATCCTGAGTCACTGAGTGATACTGACTTTTTGATATTTTAATTTCTTCTGGTGCCAAATCCATAGCTGTAAACTCTATACTTCTTTCAAATTATTAAGTAAAAAATTGTGAGATTGAACATGCATTATACTATGTGTTTTCTCATTAGTCTTATTTTGCAAGCAATGGTAATTTAATAGTTATTCATATTGTGGTTCCTTTCATGGGGGTGTTGTAAATAAACATATATAAAAGGCAAAAGGTAGGTATGTAATGAAATATTATGCAACCTTTAAAAACTGTGTTTTCAATCATTGTAGAATGACAAGGGGAGAAGATGATATATTTTCAAATGAAATAAGCCATAAGAACACAATTATACACACACACACACACACATGCGTGCGTACATCATGCAAGATAATACTTAAGAATATTAACAGTGTAGGTTTCTTTCCTTGGTTGCAAGATTTTGGAGGGCTTTTTCATTCTAAAGAAAATGTCTATGTTTTAGTATTTTCTACAATTAGCTTATATACCTTTATAACCAGGAAATATTAAAGCTAATTTTAAAGAAATATAAACATAAAAAACTGAATCATGGAATGTGATTAAGCACGAGTGATTTCAGACTGCTTCAACTTTGCATGCAGACAGCATCTTTTCTCCAGGGAATGTTAGGATCTTGGCTGGTGTATATTTTCTAGGGAGGTAATGAGACAGAGGACATTTTTTTCTTCTCTCAGTAAAAGATTACAAGCATTGCAAAGCGGAAGAGACCAGTGGAACAGGAAACAAAAGTAAAAGAGTTAAGATAAGGTGCCGTTGAGAAAAACAAAAGAGAGTTGTTAACAAGTAGTAAAAACATTTTTTGAGGGTGTTGGCTTAGAATGTTACTCAGGGGAAAGTAGAAGAAAATCATTTCTGTAACATCTGCAATGTGGCAGAAACTATGCTTCTGTCACTTAATTCTCAGTTGTGGCACATTGGTCTGATTATTCTCAAATTAATTAGATGTG
This sequence comes from Plecotus auritus, assembly GCF_963455305.1. Taxonomy (NCBI): domain Eukaryota; kingdom Metazoa; phylum Chordata; class Mammalia; order Chiroptera; family Vespertilionidae; genus Plecotus; species Plecotus auritus. The sequence continues at coordinate 210,630,879 of NC_137771.1, forward strand.
GTCACCCTGGCATGTCACCCAGAAAAGTAGCGTGGCAACAAGTAATGAAACCAGGATTTAAATCTGGGATAGTGGGACTCCAAACTCCTGCTCTTTGCATTTTACCTCACTTTCTCCAGAGTATTTTGGTGAAATAATAAATGTGGTCTGTCTTTTAGGATGGTAGTGGTCGTGTTATTTGACTGTAAGAAAAAGGAGAATTTGGTCATTTTATTTTCAGATAGGAAGCTAGAACAAAGGAGAGGTTAAACATGGACACACCCCTTCCAATATTCTCAGTTCTCCAGCTGAGAGAAAAGCCAGTGATATAATAGAAAACAAAATGGTCATCAAAGTAGACAGACCTTAGATGTCCCCCTCCCCAAATCCCACATTTACTAAATAAGTGACAATAGACAAGTTTCCTCATCTTTCTGAGTGTCAGATTCCTTGTGGGTAAATTGTTCTAATGATACCATCTTATGGAATGGTTGCAAGGATGAATAAGGGAGATGTTCTAAGGGTTCCAGGAAGAGATCATAGCATACAGCAGGCACCCAATCAATGTTGGTTGTTCTTTCCCTGTGTCTCAGCTGTTGGATACATGTTGCAACATGCTACTCGTACCCGGGACTTCCATAAGTTCTCCTGAACTTCCATTAGCAGCCGGCAGCCTACCCCTAGCTTCTTGGGTGCACATGATTTTTTTTAAGGTCCCTCTTGTCCAGCTGGCATGGGTCAGTGATTGAGCATCGACCCATGAACCAGGAGGTCACGGTTCGATTCTCTGTCAGGGCACATGCTCTGGTTGTGAGCTCGATTCCCAGTGGGGGGCATGCAGGAGGCAGCTGATCAATGATTCTCTATCATTACTGATGTTTCTATCTTTCTCTCCCTCTCCCTTCCTCTCTGAAATCAATAAAAATATATTAAAAATAATAAATATAAAAAGTCCTCTTGTTGAGACAGTTTCCCCATGGCCATTTTCTAGTTCTCTTGATGAATTTCAGTTTTCTGCTATCAAAATACAGAGACCAAATTTAATAAAGTCATAAATAAGTGTGTACTTGGAGTATTTAGAATCTTAATAGTATATAGAAGCTCTTTGGGTTCATGAACAAGATGATTTGGGCTCATCTTTTTTAGTTGAACTAGAACAGCATTTATTGTTGTTGTTATTATTATTTTATTATTATATTTTCTTTCCATCCAGGATGCTTCGGGCAGGGCCTATTTATCTCTTCTGCAAGTTCTATCCCTTTCTATTGTGTCAGCTTCTGGCATTCACTTTCCCTACCTGGCCCCTGATGTCATTCAAGCCCCTCTTTCAATGGTCCCGTCAGAAACACTGGCATCATTCAAAGCTTTAGCAGAAGTTCTTGGGCTTCACCCCAAACCTACTGAACCAGAAACTCTGCAGCTGAGGCCTAGCAATCTACGTGTTAAGGTATCATCTGGGAATGCTTGCTACATTTTGAGAATCTGTTTTATAGATAGTTACAGCTGAGTCAATGCGAGCACTCAGCGTTCTGGACAATGACCCAGCCCCCAAGCCCTGCAGATCCAGCTTTTGTTTCCTGCATGTTTGATATCACTGCTTTCTTCAGGGCATTTGCAACATCCCAGCAGGTCTCAGGGTAGCCCGGGCAGGGACAGTTCATTTCTGCAATAATCTCACCGAATGACATGAAAGCATAGCTTTATGCCTTTATGACCTTCCAGGTAATCCATTCCCTGTTTACCTCACCCTGAAGGCTTCCAGGGAAGTGAGCAGAGTGTTAACTTTAGTGTTCCTTTTAAACATTAACATTTAATCTTCTTTTTCATTAGGAAGCTGTGACTGACTCACTTTATAGAGTAAAAAATAAAAGGAAGACAAAAGCAGAAACATAACCAAAACAATCAAACAGAATACCCCCAAAACCAAGTCCTTAAAGGAACGGAGAATTTAAGCAGCACATCAGTGCTCACCACCACTGAGGGCTAGGCCTACATGACACAGGCAGGGTTGACATGGGCAACTTCTTGGTTTACAGAGCCCGTTTGTCTCCTCCCCCTATTTATCACCTCAACATAAACACACGGTGGGCTGAGCTTCTTCAGCTTCTAACATGACTTGGCAGTGAGCAACGAATATGAATATGCTCATGAAACAACAGAAAATGAAAAGAGAGTGACATGTCATTTACATGTATAGTGGTAAATGCTGCTTTGTTCCACAGGGTTTTGTTTCTCTTCTACAGGTTGTTCCAGGTCAGGGAAGCTATGAACAGGACTGCTCAAAAATCCCTTCTGCTTCTCCAAGGTGAGGAAAACAGTAGTCCAGCTATGAACTAGGCGTGCAGAAATAAAATTGTCTGACCTTGTCTTGAAGCTTCATGGTGTTGTTGTTGATGCTGGTGCAAGCTAAACTTTGGAAGCGTCACTCATCACACACAATGACATCCTTTTCCATGGACTTTCTCCTTTTTCTTAGCCATGGATATTTCTTCTAAGGCCAAACA